>NC_036864.1:1042342-1083161 GCF_002910315.2 Salvelinus sp. IW2-2015
GTGTGTGTGTGTGTGTGTGAGATGGTGGTGGTGGTTTGCCACTAGGGGCTGCCAGTCACTCAGTCACCCCACTGACATGTCACCCTGATGGGCATCTGACTAGCAGCCCCACCCCACTATCCCAGAGAGACCCACAAGGTGGGCTGAATCTACACATCTTTTCCTGGGCCTTTGATATTCTATTCTATTTTATTCTACCCTCAAAAAACATCCCTATGTTTGACATGCAGAACCAGACACCACACTGCAAAAGCATCCAACTGCAAAAGCACCATCATCAACAAACACAACAACATAAAAATCCAACCACCCCTTATATTTCAATGTTATGGCTGAAAAGTAGTTTGGCCAGACATTTGCTCATGAATATTTAGTTCTACATATGCATTAGCTCGGTTTAGTAGCAGTACCAGCTATACGATTTATGAGTATGGGAGATGATTATAGAGCAGGAGCAGGCCTGTGTCACAAATGGCACCCTATTCCCTATACAGTGCACTACTTTTGACCTGATCCCTTAGGGACCTGTTCAAAAGTAGTGCACTACATGGGGAATATGATGCCATTTTGGACGCACACTGGAGGGATATCACCCGCCCACAGGCATGAAGAACAGACTTTACAAAAAAATGAAAACCAGGTGGTAGATTTAGGGCCTTGTTAACCATTCGGTCTATCCAAGCAACTTCTCTCCATGTACCTTAGTTGGATTGTGTGTGTCTTCCATTATAGGTCTACTTTTCACTGATTATGCACTTGCATCGCATTGACTCAAATGGAAAGGCAGGGTTTGTAGATAAAATAACTTGAAATCATAGATGCCATGGAGTTAAATGTAAACACAAGTCTCACATAGGCCTACTTAGCTGTGAAATACATTATAAAGTCCTCCAATATCCCATTGACTTCTAAAGTGGTTTTGAAGGGAAGAAGAAGCAGAGCACAGAAATAGCATCAAATGACTATGCAATAACCTTGTTGTAATTTCAGGGCCCCTGTGTGTGTGAGGTGAATTCCCCGGGAGCTATAGTATGCCCGTCTCTCCATCTCCCCTCTGGTGTGTGTGTTAGTGTACCGTGATAACAAACCTCTATCGCCTGGCGGTTCACACAGAGATAGGGCCACCACACGCTTCAGCTGCAACCAAGGTGCAGGGAAATATTCACCTCTGGGAGCAAGGAGAGAGCTGACAGATATGGAAAGGCAGCCCAGCTCACTACTGTCTTCTCAGTACTAGAAGCTGTTATTTGCAGAAAACATTTGATAAATCAATTTATTAATTTTAGACACGTCTCACCACTGTTGCGCTCTTCAAACTCCTGCCATTTCATTGTGCTTCGTTTCCCAATTAGAAATGTTTGTTAATATTTCCCCACGACTTTAAACGTAATTTCTGTTCAATCTTTATTACATATAATCTTACAATAATCTTGAGCATTTCACCATTTCATTTTATTACCGTTTATTGTTTCATTTAATTGACCAATTCCTATCCTGAATGGCGATGTTTAAAGTGCACATGATCATTCCTTAAACTCACGTGGTAGACGTTCATTTTATTTCCATCAAATGTGTTTGTTTGCAGTTAGTCCTTGGAGCTCCTTGTTTCTGTTAAATGTTCTGTACCTGTGAAAATTGTGCGTGAGCGAGCTGCTGAGTTCGAATACTTATGCGTGGCCTCCCCATTAGGACACCAACGGGAGAGATCAATTAGACTGAACCAGGGTGCACCGGCCCACCTCACAAGCGGTCCAACCAGAGAGGGTGAGGAAGTTTTCCCCAAAAGTTTTTCAGACCAGTTACTGTACATAAAATCCTTGTAGCCTACTGATGTCTACTAATTATTTTATTAGTAGTCTATATTATTGGTAATAGTTTTTAAAGCAGTTTCTGAAATAAATTAATGTCACGTTCCTGACCTGTTTTCTGTTAGTTTTGTATGTGTTAGTTGGTCAGGACGTGAGTTTGGGTGGGCAGTCTATGTTTTCTGTTTCTATGTTGGTGAATGGGTACCTAATATGGTTCTCAATTAGAGGCAGGTGGTTTTCATCTCCTCTGATTGAGAATCATATTAAGGTAGGTAGTTTCACAGTGTTTGTTTGTGGGTGGTTGTCTCCTGTGTCTGTGTCTATGTTGCACCATATGGGACTGTTTCGTTTCGTTCCTCGTTTTGTGTAGTCATTTTCCTGTTCGTTCGTTCTGCGTTACATGTAAGTCCTTACGTTCAGGTTTGTCTACATCGTTTATTTGTTTTGTTAATTATTCAAGTATAGTTCGTTTTTTCGTCTTGTTTAAATAAATTATGTCAAATCACAAGTCTGCATTTTGRTTCGATCCCTGCTCCTCCTCTTCGTATGAAGAGGAGGAGGAACGCCGTTACAATTAAAGGGAAAATGTATTAACAAGCACAATGTAGACAATATTACACACAATATACAGAAGAGTAGAAGGTTGTAAGACGGGTGCTTTTCAAAGACAATCCAGAGCATCACCAGGCTTTGAGCCAATCACAAAGGTTGGCTCTTGACAGTCGACTCCTGAAATAAACACATTTCTGTCTCTCTGATGAGCAAGGCTTCGGGAAAAAAATGAAAGGGGAAAGAGTAATGGAAATAAATTGAAGGAAAAAACGAATCTACTGTGGCTGTCAGTGGTGAAGGTGACACATGGTAGAGTGTAAGATTTCAATGCGGCTCGCATCCTCATTTCTCTCCCTATTGTGACTCAAGGCCCTGTCATTCATCTGGTGAAAATGGACCGTTTGAGTGTTATTATCAAGCTGACACAATGCACGGCTTGACTCCTCTCTCCGCTTCCATCACTGTGGTGTGTGTGTGTGTGTGTGTGTGTGTGTGTGTGTATTATGCCCATTGCTTTGTAATGTAGACATTCCATACAGTGCAGTACTTAAATGGGAGAAATATTTCACTGTTAAGGTAATGTGTTAAGGTACCGTGTCTACATTAGTGTGTGTGTGTGTTTGTGTGTGTGTGCATTCCTGTGTGCCTGTCTGTGTATGTATGACTATAGCAATAAAGCTAGTAGCTGCCATTAGGCCCAGACAGACAATCCAGTCTAATAGGGAGGATGTTCTCTACTGTGGCCCAGCATTATACATTATACATTATTAATTCCCCTCAACACCCGACTATTATCGGGCACCACACTTTTGACACTAGTGAACTAGGGAATAGAGTGCCATTTGGGACTTAGCCACAATAGCTATTACTGGATGATGGTCACCCATCATTCTATCTGGGCAAAGCAAAGGTCCAATGTACTGTAAAGTTCAATCTTCATATTAAATGCCTGCTGACGCTGTTATAGGGGATTTTTTTTATTTGTACTGTACTGTGGGGCTAGGGCTGTGTCCCTGATGGCACCCTATTCCTTATAAATTTCACTGCTATGGGCTTTAGGGTGCCATATGGGACTTAACCTAGCTCTCTGGTCATGTTTGGTAAATGGTATTAGGAAATGATCAAGGAACTCATGAATATATTTTAAACAGACAGGGTTGAGGATGTAGAAAGAGTTGAAATTATAGAGTCGATTCTTTCTTTCTCTCTCTTTCCTTCTCTTCGCTCCGGCTCGGAGCAGAGCGGAGGTTGCTTGCCAGCAGTGAGGTATTGGTTCAGAGTAATTGGTATTCTCCGCACATCAGACCCAATGCAGAGCTTCTTATGAGAATAAGAGAGGAAACACGCTTATCTGTATTTCCACAGTAACCAGGGGGGGGGGGATCTCTGCTCTCGCTCTGCAACGCTAGTCTAGCTAGCTGCTCTTATTTTCTTCCCTGTGCAGTTCTCTACTGTCAGAGCTCATTATCAAGTGTTGCTTTGCTTTGCTCGGTGCCGCTGTCCACACTTTTAGCCTTTCAGCATTCACAACCCCCCCACCACCCACACACACATACAGTGCATTCAGAAAGGATTCAGACCCCTTGACTTTTTTCACATTTTGTTACGTTACAGTCTTATTCTAAAATGGATTAAATTGCTTTTTCCCCCCCTCATCAATCTACACACAATACCCCATAATGACAAAGCAAAAAAAATGTTTACATTAAATGTTTTTTAATGTTTAAAAAAACGGAAATATCACATTTATGTAAGTATTCAGACCCTTATTCAGTACTATGTTGAAGCACCTTTGGCAGCGATTGCTCGGGTCTTCTTGGGTATGATGCTACAAGCTTGGCACATCTATATTTGGGGAGTTTCTCCCATTCTTCTCTGCAGATCCTCTCAAGCTCGGTCAGGTTGGATGGGGAGCTTCGCTGCACAGCTATTTTCAAGTTTCTCCAGAGATGTTCGATCAGGTTCAAGTCCGGGCTCTGGCTGGGCCACTCGAGGACATTCAGAGACTTGTCCCTGAAGCCACTCCTGCATTGTCTTGGCTGTGTGCTTAGGGTCATTGGCCTGTTGGAAGGTGAACCTTCGCCTCCAGTCTGAGATTCTGAGCACTCTGGAGCACGTTTTCATCAAGGACCTCTCTGTACTTTGCTCCGTTCATCTTTACCTTGATCCTGACTAGTCTCCCAGTCCCTGCCGCTGAAAACCATCCCCACAGCATGATGCTGCCACCACCATGCTTCACCGTAGGGATGATGTCAGGTTCCCTCCAGAAGTGATGCCTGGCATACAGGCCAAATACATTCAGGTCTGAGAATCCTTTAGGTGCCGTTTGGAAAACTCCAAGCGGGTCGTTATGTGCTTTTTACTGAGGAGTGGCTTCCGCCTGGCCACTCTACCATAAAGATTCCTGATTGGTGGAGTTCCTCCACAGAGGAACTCTGGAGCTCTGTCAGAGTGACCATTGGGTTGTTGGTCAGCTCTCTGACCAATGCCCTTCTCCCCCGATTGCTCAGTTTGTCCGTGCGGCCAGTTCCAGGTAGAGTCCAGGTGGTTCCAAACTTCTTCAATTTAAGATGATGAAGGCCACTGTGTTCTTGGGGACCTTCAATGCTGCAGAAATGTGTTGGTACCCTTCTCCAGATCTGTACCTCGACACAATCCTGTCTCTGAGCTATACGGACAATTCCTTCGACCTCATGGCTTGGTTTTTGCTCTGACATGCACTGTCAACTGTGGGACCTTATATAGACAGGTCTGTGCCTTAAGAAATCATGTCCAATCAATTKAATTTACCACAGGTGGACTCCAATCAAGTTGTAGAAACATCTCAAGAATGATCCATGGAAAATGATGCACCTGAGCTCAATTTCGAGTCTCATAGCAAAGGGTCTGAAAACTTTTATAAGGTGTTTCTGTTTTTATTTTTCATAAAATTGCAACAAAAAAGTTTTCTCTTTGTCATTATGGGGTATTGTGTACTTTTTGAATGCACTATATACACACATACAGGTAAACAGAGAGAAACGTGCTTACTACACGCACATGCACACACAAATACACTAACGTCTTCTCTCAAATGCTTTATGGTATTGAATAGTGGTGAGGCTATGGTCTGTGAGTAGACGTCAAACAATGTCTCTCACCTAGCACGTACACATGGCTTGGCCATAGCCAGTCACTTCCTACCAGTACCTTTTTTAAGGACGAGTCACCATAGCAACACCCCAAAAATTATGCAAAGTAGCAAATCAGCTACAACCTGTGGCACTCTCTTTCTGTCTCCCTCTCTCTTCCTCTCGCTCTCAATATCTCTGTCCCTTCCCCCCTCTCTCTCTCTTCTTGACAGAACTCAGTCTGTCTGTCCCTTTCCTATCTACCTCATTAACTGTCACAGTGCTACTCGTCAGTCTGTGGTCAGTCAGTCCAGTCGTAAGCTACCACTGCTCCTCCGCTCATCATTCCATTTGCTTTTACAAGCAGTGGCTTGGTCCATCAGGCATCTCCAGTTGAGCAGTTATCTGCACTGATGGGAGAAAGGGCCTGACAAAGCAGTGAGCCCATGTGTAACCATTTGTGCCAATTATTTCATTAGAGTCTGACAGACTCCCTTCCCTCCACTGGCAGCATGCAGGTCGGCAGGCTGGACTCTCTCCACTCTGCTCTCCTCTCGCCTCCCTGCTCTGCACGCTGGAGAGCACCGCAATGGGTTCAAGTCCATCAATTAATGAGGCAATTTGCTCAAGTGGTTACACCTGGGCTGAACACTTTGTGTAGCTCTGCTTGCTGATCACAAGCTATTAGGGTGAGGTAGGATGAGGGTGGGTTCTGCTAGTTTTGCTGCTTCACTAGGCTTCGCTGGATATGTCAGTGTGTGTGGGATGATGATGGTGAGTGTGTGGGGGTTTGGGGTTTGTGTGCATGTGTGAGTGTTTTGTCATGTCTGCCTGCGTGGTTTGTCTGTCAGTCAGTCTGTCAGTTTGTGGGTCATGCCTTCTCTCCATCTCTCCGTCAGACTGCTGCTGAGTGTCAGTGTGTTTGTGCGTGCGTGTGTGTGTGCGTGCGTGCGTACGTTAGGGATGTAACAATTCACTGAGACACATCGGACTTTGGTTCAAATGTTTAAGATATGAGTGCATCAACTGATTCAAATGTAGCATGCATCTGTAGGACAATCTATTCAAATGTCATGAATTGGCGGTTCACAATTTTTTGGGAGGGGATAACTCCTTCAGTGTCGAACTAAGCATATAATTGTGTTGACAGTAACTGATCTACAAGTAATTTTGCATACCGAACAACCCCAGGCAACATCAGTAGCCTAGTCAAACTGCGCTGTGCGCAGCTTCACACGCCGACCAACGAGAGTTAGGCCGATTCCTTTTCTGGCAGATATGCGCATCACCTTCAGCATTAAAACGCTTGTAAAATGGCTTGTGCAGTACTACGCTTTATTAGTTTAGTTATTTTTAATAAAAATGTGCTATTGAAAATTGTGTTCTACAAAAGTAACCTAAGCTATCGCCGGAGACACAACTCTCAACTGGCTATAGGCTTACATGCTGACCGGGGTTTAAATTCGATTTTAGTTATGGCTCAGGTCAGGTGCCTAAATACACCATACCCATATACATCATTTACACACGCACAAGTCAGCTCATGAGCTCCATTAGCAGCAGATTTTAATTTAGAATGGAAAATGAATGTGTTTATGTAACAGATGTTAGTGCATCAAATCGTATTGCATCGGACAGAATCTCTTCGATTCATTCCTCTAATCAAACGGAATCGCACCAAATCGTTTCAAACTAAAACGTATCATTCCTGTATCGTATCGGAGCCCATGCATCTAGATACGTATCGAACCGTCTAGAAAGGGAAAGATGCACATCCCTAGTGTGTGTGTGTGTGTGCTGCTGACAAGCAGAACTAGAACCAGATGTKTGTTGTCCCATCCACATTTTCAGGCTTCCTGAATCTTTGATGACACTGCTTCAGAAATGTCGGTCTCTACCAGTCAGAGTCACATGGGATAACCAGGCGCCATGTGGTTTGCATTGCTTTACGAATCGACAGTGGATACAGAATAATAAAATCTATAAAAATCCGTGGGGACAGATTSTTCTGTACTGTATTTACAGCGTTTTGTATGTTGAGCTTGAGTGCTAGAGGAAATATGAGCTGATATATTCAGTGTGTGTGTGGTCTGAGTAAAGATTCCTCTGTGCTACAGAGACAAACACGGACACACCGGCTAGGTAAAGTTGTATGTTTACAGACTGACCCCATTGCAGGGAGCTGTGCGGAGCTGTAGCTATAATGTATTCTTGAGGTAAACCACTATGACAGGACCTACATGTTTCTCTTTTGTCCGTTTGATTTAAGCAAGAGCATTCTCACTCCTGCATCCACGCAGACCTATTTAATTCATCTCATTGGGTGTGCTATTATCCTTGGGCTTCTGTAGCAACACAAGGTATCATTTATTGTTTTGTTAAGCAAGGCAAATGTGCAAGCCCGGCATATTTCGTTTGCTGTGTAAATATCATTATTCAAATATTATGTTTTTGTGTGTTCTCTGTGGCACAGATACCTCCTTGTCTGAGTCCTATCCTCTCCGGGATTGTATAATTTTTTCCCCCCACTATGATTATTCCTGCAATATGAAATGTCATGGGATAYATACGCGTGTGGACTCGAGGTGCAAAGGGAGTTTTAAGTCAATGTTATATCAAAGTGAAGAAAAAGAGATTGGTGGAGAAGTATCCGCCAGCCTGCCAATACGCACACCAATGCATACCAAATGGATGTTACATTAACACTCGGGATGAAATATTGAGATGGTAGAAAGCTTTGACCCGAATGGCCAGCCCAGCCCAGACATTAGGTGTGTGTGTGTGTGTGTGTTTTATGTTTGTGTCTATATGCTGTGATAGAAAAATTACATATTTACCTGATTTCTTTAATATTAATACTTAACAAATAGGACATTTCTGTTCTGTTTAATTCTGTGTTTCTATAAAGAGACGGTTTCCACTCTAGCTTCCTGCAGTTAGTCTGTGCGTAGGGTTAATGAAATGGGTTTTACTAGATAGCTYGGGCTAACAATGACTTGGTAATAATTACCTAAAGCTGGCATTCTATAGACAAGATGTGGTGTGTGTGACCCCATAGAGATAGCCTGGAAGACTTTAGAMCAATGCCTCACTGTCTCGTCTTCCTGGCATCTGGGAAACTAAGCCAGGTTGGGGGTAAAACACCATCCTGTGTAGATAACCAAGGTGGCTTATGGGAGTTGGAACCAGTCTGACTTAGCATTTTTAAGTCCTAACTAAGGTCTCTGTTTTATCATTATCAGTTAGGCTCTCAGACTGACAGTCAAGACTGTTGGGTCGACGATCTCATTATTGCAATAATTATTCAATATTAAATAAAGATTATTTTTTAAAGAAATGACCAAGTCTCTTTCCACCACATTTTTGGCGACGAGGAGGTAATCTGCAACTTCCCCTGCTGACCGCTCCTGAAGATCTGGGTAAACTGTGCAAAGGGGATCAGGAATTGGGATCTCAGGGTAAACCACGCTTATTATTGAGCAGCTGGACCCGCCTATGATCTGAGAGGTAGCGGGCATTGGTGGATACCAGATCTCGGACAGAGTACTGAGAGAGGTAGGCTTGGACAATCTATCAATAAGTATATGAAATTATAAAGAAAAAATAAAATCCCTGGGTATGCTCAGAGCGAGGACTTCCTTAAGAGGGCCACAACTGAGGTGACGCCCTGCGAGGGCATCTGATTTGGTGAAGTTCAAATTATAAAGTGTAATGTTTAGATAAAAATGTTTGATAAATGAGGTAAACAGGCATGCCCTGGGTTACTAATGTTAGGTGTTATTGTAAGTGTTTTGTTATTCCTGATACTTAGAAAATATGAGGTAAGGTTGGATTTTTTTGGGACCGCGTTACATAATTAGATAGCAGACATGGGTACTCTAGATGGTTTGGCACATTTGGATATACATAACAAAATCTAAACCATAGTATTCACAGGAGGCGATTTCCCAGTGTGGATACAATACCCCATTGTGGGACCACTAATTAGGCAATATTTTAATAATGGTATGGGTTTCCCTGTTTATATAGACAGGGTTTTGAAATCTAAAAACATTGCTAACTGGTTTTCCTTGTCCGTCTCATTCCCCTCTGTGTTTTTCTGTGAATGTGATACGAGAGTGTGTGAGGGAAGTATGTTTTGGGAACAGTACTGTTTGAACGTGAGGGTAGAAATAAGTGTTAATCTTACATTTGGATAATAAGATATGTAGCGCAATCTTGGGGTCCGTTCAACACTACCCACGGGGTGGTATTATTAAGTGTGAGATGTTATTCTATCATTTCCGGAAGACTAGAGAACCGTTGAGCATCATTGCCATTTGGACAGCGTCCGGGAAACTAACGTTGTTGAGTTGGATGAATGTATGGATGAAGAATCGTTGGAGACGGAGTGATTATTTAATGTGAGTACATTMGATTTCCTAGGTTATATATTGGTTCTGTGAAGACGTGAAAAAACAATTAGGACAAATTGTATGTGTGTATAATGATTACYAGAGATTTGATAAAGTAATACTGGGAAAATAATGAGATGCATCTTAAACAACCCGTACGTAGACATACGTAGGTTCAGAGTGGCCTCTTTATGGATCATTTGTTAGAGATAATGTTAATTAAAGCATTATAAACTCAGCAAAAAAAGAAACGTCCCTTTTTCAGGACCCTGTCATTCAAAGATAATTCGTATAAAATCCAAATAACTTCACAGATCTTCATTGTAAAGGGTTTAAACACTGTTTCCCATGCTTGTTCAATGAATCATAAACAATTAATAATGGTCGTTAAGACACTAACACCTTACAGATGGTAGGCAATTAAGGTCACATTTATGAAAAATAAGGACACTAAAGAGGCCTTTCTACTGACTCTGAAAAACACCAAAAGAAAGATGCCCAGGGTCCCTGCTCATCTGCGTGAACGTGCCTTATGCAATCTGCAAGGAGGCATGAGGACTGCAGATGTGGCCGGGGAAATAAATTGCAATGTCCGTAATGCGAGATGCCTAAGACAGAGCTACAGGGAGACAGAACAGACAGCTGACTGTCCTCGCAGTGGCAGACCATGTGTAACAACACCTGCACAGGATCGGWACATCCAAACATCACACCTGTGGGACAGGTACAGGATGGCAACAACAACGGCTCGAGTTACACCAGAGGCTGGACTGAGGGCTTGGTGACCTGTCCTCACCAGACATCACTGGCAACAACGTCGCCTATGGGCACAAACCCACCGTCGCTGGACCAGACAGGACTGGCAAAAAGTGCTCTTCACTGACAAGTCGCGGTTTTGCCTCACCAGGGGTGATGATCGGATTTGCGTTTATCGTTGAAGGAATGAGCGTTATACCGAGGCCTGTACTCTGGAGCGGGATCGATTTGGAGGTGGAGGGTCCGTCATGGTCTGGGGCGTTGTGTCACAGCGTCATTGGACTGAGCTTGTTGTCATTGCAGGCAATCTCAACGCTGTGCGTTACATCCTCTTCCCTGAAGACATCCTCTTCCCTCATGTGGTACCCTTCCTGCAGGCTCATCCTGACATGACCCTCCAGCATGACAATGCCACCAGCCATACTGCTCGTTCTGTGSGTGATTTCCTGCAAGACAGGAATGTCAGTGTTCTGCCATGGCCAGCAAAGAGCCCGGATCTCAATCCCATTGAGCATGTCTGGGATCTGTTGGATCGGAGGGTGAGGGCTAGGGCCATTCCCCCCAGAAATGTCCGGGAACTTGCAGGTGCCTTGGTGGAAGGGTATCATCTCACAGCAAGAACTGGCAAATCTGGTGCAGTCCATGAGGAGGAGATGCACTGCAGTACTTAATGCAGCTGGTGGCCATACCAGATACTGACTGTTACTTTTGATTTTGACCTCCCCCTTTGTTCAGGGACACATTATTCCATTTCTGTTAGTCACATGTCTGTGGAACTTGTTCAGTTTATGTCTCAGTTGTTGAATCTTGTTATGTTCATACAAATATTTACACATGTTAAGTTTGCTGAAAATAAACGTAGTTGACAGTGAGAGGACGTTTCTTTTTTTGCTGAGTTTATGACTGTCTACATAATCTCTCAGAAAAACATTGGCATATAAAAATTTGCGAGGAGAGAGGAGCGTAAATAAATTCATAGAAGAGTTCAACTATATCAAATCCATAAAGACACTAATAGAAGGGCACTGGAATTCTACCAATTTGGCTCGAATTTGGGGGAAGAAATCTCTTCATGGATAAAATTAGGCAGCGTTTCCCTGCTGACAGGAAAATTCCAATCTAGTAGAGAATTCAGGGATGCAATTGTGACTTGGCACAATGTTATAAATGAAGAATCATTAACTCAATACACCAGCGTATTGATGTCAGCGTTCTATCAGTGTAATCRCACTCACCATACTATTTGTGAAGTCATTTGAGTATGGACATTGTTAAATGGGGTACTTGGTAAATTTGCTCCGGCTATTGCCGGCTGAATATGGTCGGTGTCTAGACATCAGGGAAATAACGGAATTTAAAGTATTGCCAGCCGCACAGCCACACCAACGCTTTGAATAAACACAGAAAAAGCCTAACCAGCTCTGCTAGGTGAGTAGATTGGAGAGTGTCTGAAAGAAAAGTTAGCTAGCAAGCTAGCCAACTTTAACCGGTTCGTTTGGGTCTTGACTGATTTTGTGATGCGAGAAAAGTATTATGCATCGGAGAGCTTGGATCAACCCTGCTCCTGAGCAGATTTTGGGGTTGAATAATCCTTGTGAGAATCAAGGACAGTGGATATTAGGTAACATATTACAATTGGCACTATATATGGGCGAGAGCACGAATGATGTTTACGAAGTCAAACTTTGTTTCACGCCGCATTTAAACAATCGCTAAAGGGTGTAGATTTGAGGGATCTGTGTCGATACAATATGCAGTGAATTTGTTATTGGCGTGAAAAGACAGAGAAACTCATACACCAGACATCGCCACATTACTAAACTGTGGTTGAGCAGGGTCACAAGGTATTATATGGTAAAGCACAAGCAGCGGGGAAAAAAATAACATATTTGTGGGTTTCGAGAACAGTGCGACTCAGTAAAACCATTAGGGGTTTTAATCTCGTGACAAACATTTTTCTTTTATATTTTTTCATTTKATTCTAAAATAGATTTATTGGATCGACGAAAGGGAGGAAGAGATAACAGAGTAATTAAAGTGGCCTCCCTGAGAACCGAAGTTATACTTGTTTTGACTATGATGGGGGAAAAAAACTATTTCACCTGTGTACCGAGTGCGCTGAGAGTCGGGAAGCAAGTACAGGGAGTGAGTGAGTGTAAATAAACAAACAAACAAACAACACACCGACATGAAACAGAGTCAATAACACCYGAGGAAAGGACCAAGGGGAGTAACAGATATAGGGAAGATAATCAAGGAGGTGATGGAGTCCAGGTGAGTGTCATGAGGCGCAGGTGCGCTTGACGATGGTGACAGGTGTGCGGGATAATCAACAGCCTGATGACCTAGAGGCCGGAGAGGGAGTATACGTGACAACCTGGTAACATAACGTTAGACGGAAAGACAGAGGGAAAGTACAGTAGAGATTGTAGTGAGCTTTCTGAGTTTTAGGGAAGAGACGTAGACTAGAGAAGGTAACAAAGGAAAGTAAGAATTTTGAATTTGAATCCTTTGGATTGATTAAGAATTGGCTGACGTATTTCCTACATTTGGCGCATTACAGGTTAATCTTCAAATAATATAMGTTTAATGAGTGTGAAGCAGAGGTTGGTATAAAAATATAGAGTGATATTGTTAGGGTAGACTACTTTTTTTTTCTAGTAAAGATGGAATTATCATGGTTTGGTTTCTTTTATTTTCTAAATCTTACGATGGGTGACAGTATGTGAATGGTAACATGTTATTAGTGGGGGTTTTAGCACTAATGATACTAATGATACAATATTTTAGTAATATGAAAAGCTGAGGTTTCAATACAAGGTTAAATGATGAGTAGAGGGATTGAGCCTTGAGATTGTGAAAAAGATTAGCTGCGGTTGAAAGCGAGCAGGCAGTGGGRCATTTGAAGTAGAGGTATGAGAAACGTTCTTTGATCATTATTGTTGCTGGGTTTTATAGTTTAGGCAACACCATTGAAATTGAGCAAGAAGTTAAGGTATTCTCAAACGATAATCTATTTCCATTGCGGGTAACAGTGTTTAAAATTAATGTTTTATTTTTAACTATTAGGCTGATAAGACAGCACAAACTTTTTGAAGGTTCTAGATTTGTTAAACAGGTTTATATTTTTACTAAATCAATGCAACAGGTTAAAATGATAACATTACCGGAAAGGGTCCCAATCAAAGGTGATACAGCTATTACCAATGTCATTGGACATTGATTCAGTAACGACACCAGGATCATTTGACATGGGAGGAAATGGAGCCGATTTTGCGGTTGGACAATCCTATTTAATTAAAGACAATGGAGTCTAAAGGGTAAAAAATACTCCTTGCAACCTCAGAGAACCTTGGGTGTTATAATCTCGTGAGAGATTTTATGTCATCTTATTCAGAAAAAGATTTATAAAGAGAACTGGCCTTGCCATTTTTTGTTGTTTTTTCCATATGGGTTGCAAATACCCACTCACAACATATTTGTTATGACTTATTGAGTGGACTATTTCCTTTGGTCTAGTGGGTTTTCACGGGTTAGTGCCGAGGTATCTTAAAGGGGCACACACAGTTTTTATTTTCTAAGTTTTAATTGAACACATGTAAATTATTTTGAAGGTGGTAAATGACCTTTTAATGGCGTCAGACCGAGGCTCTGGATCTGTTCTCGTGCTCCTAGACCTTAGTGTTGCTTTTGATACAATCGATCACCACATTCTTTTGGAGAGATTGGAAACCCAAATTGGTCTACACGGACAAGTTCTGGCCTGGTTTAGATCTTATCTGTCGGAAAGATATCAGTTTGTCTCTGTGAATGGTTTGTCCTCTGACAAATCAACTGTAAATTTCGGTGTCCCTCAAAGTTCCATTTTAGGACCACTATTGTTTTCACTATATAGTTTACCTCTTGGGGATGTCATTCGAAAACATAATGTTAACTTTCACTGCTATGCGGATGACACACAGCTGTTACATTTCAATGAAACATGGTGAAGCCCCAAAATTCCCTCGCTGAAGCCTGTGTTTCAGACATAAGGAAGTGGATGCTGCAAACTTTCTACTTTTAAACTCGGACAAAACGGAGATGCTTGTTCTAGGTCCCAAGAAACAAAGAGATCTTCTGTTGAATCTGACAATTAATCTTGGTGGTTGTACAAGTTCGTCTCATATAAAACTGTGAAGGACCTCGGCGTTACTTGACCCTGGTCTCTCTTTTGACGAACATATCCAGAATTTTTCAAGGACAGCTGTTTTCCATCTAGCTAACATTGCAAAAATCTGAAACTTTCTGTCTAAAAATGATGCAGAAAAATGTATCCATGCTTTTGTTACGTCTAGGTTAGACTACTGCAATGCTCTCTACTTTCCGGCACTGGATATGCCATAAATAAACTTCAGTTAGTGCTAAATACGGCTGCTAGAATCTGACTAGAACCCAAAAATTTGATCATATTACTCCAGTGCAGCCTCCCTACACTGGCTCCTTGTAAGGCAAGGGCTGATTTCAGGTTTACTGCTAACCTACAAAGCATTACATGGGCTTGCTCCTACTTATCTTTCCGATTTGGTCCTGCCGTACAACCTACACGTACGCTACGGTCACAAGACGCAGGGCTCCTAATTGTCCCTAGAATTTCTAAGCAAACAGCTGGAGGCAGGGCTTTCTCCTATAGAGCTCCATTTTTATGAATGTCTGCCTACCTCATAGAACCACCTCGGTCAACCTTTAAGTCTTTACTGAAGACTCATCTCTTCAGTGGGTCATATGATTGAGTGTAGTCTGGCCCAGGAGTGTGAAGGTGAATGGAAAGGCTCTGGAGCAAACGAACCGCCCTGCTGTCTCTGCCTGGCCGGTTCCCCTCTCTCAACTGGGATTCTCTGCCTCTAACCCTATTACAGGGGCTGAGTCACTGGCTTACTGGTGCTCTTCCATGCCGTCCTAGGAGGGGTGCGTCACTTGAGTGGGGTGAGTCACTGACGTGATCTTCCTGTCTGGGTTGGCGCCCCCCCTTGGGTTGTGCGGTGGCGGAGATCTTTGTGGGCTATACTCAGCCTTGTCTTAGGATGGTAAGTTGGTGGTTGAAGGTATCCCTCTAGTGGTGTGGGGGCTGTGCTTTGGCAAAGTGGGTGGGGTTATATCCGTCCGTTTGGCCCTGTCCCGGGTATCATCGGATGGGGCCACAGTGTCTCCTGACCCCTCCTGTCTCAGCTTCCAGTATTTATGCTGCATTAGTTTATGTCGGTGGGCTAAGGTCAGTTTGTTATATCTGGAGACTTCTCCTGTCTTATCCGGTGTCCTGTGTGCATACTTAAGTATGCTCTCTATTTCTCTCTTTCTCTCTTCTTTCTCTCTCTCGGAGACCTGAGCCCTAGGACCATGCCTCAGCACTACCTGCATGATGACTCCTTGCTGTCCCCAGTCCACCTGGCCGTGCTGTTGCTCCAGTTTCAACTGTTCTGCCTGCGGCTATGAACCCTGACCTGTTCACCGGACGTGCTGCCTGTCCCAGACCTGCTGTTTTCAACTCTTAGAACCGCAGGAGCGGAGAGATACTCTTAATGACGGCTATGAAAAGCCAACTGACATTTACTCCTGAGGTTCTGACTTGTTGCACCCTCGACAACTACTGTGATTATTATTATTTGACCATGCTGGTCCATTTATGGAAACATTTTGAACATCTTGGCCATGTTCTGTTATAATCTCCACCCGGCACAGCCAGAAGAGGACTGGCCACCCCTCATAGCCTGGTACCTCTCTAGGTTTCTTCCTAGGTTTTGGCCTTTCTAGGGAGTTTTTCCTAGCCACCGTGCTTCTACACCTGCATTGCTTGCTGTTTGGGGTTTTAGGGTGGGTTTTTGTACAGCACTTTGAGATATCAGCTGATGTAAGAAAGGCTATATAAATACATTTGATTTGATTTGAAATGTACTGGAAACTTACTGTGAACCTGGGATACGAAATGTATGAAATGTTGTACTGTTTTTATATTATTTAGTAGTCTAATATAGTAAGAAACACTCATTTGAAGGGTTTGAATGACCTCTGACCTCTGTCTTGACTTTCCTTTGATCACCCTCACTGGAAGCCATTTCGATGAGGAATTTAAGGTAATTTGTAATACTGATAATTATGATGGTTTATAGTTCATAGCCCTATTTGTGATTCGGACCAACGKGAAGAAGGAGAGGGTGTTGCCTTTGAATAAGAGTAGGCTGTCTCTAGTCTATTTTTACTATGAAGTTATGGGTAYATTTTTTGTTTTTTGTTATTAAGGGTAGTAATCGAATTTGATTGACAATGTTGTTGTTTTTACACATTAGTCACTACGGTGAGTCATGTGTCAAAATGGGGGAATTACCAGTCCTTTGAGGCTTTTGGATTGAAGTTTACACACCTTGAGCGATATGTAGGGATGTATCGAGTGATATATGAAGGAGTGTATTGTTGTGTTTGTTTTTGTTTTGATAAATCTCACCAGATTGGGTCTGCTGGATGATCAGGATAATTTCCTGATCATAGGACTCTGCGATGAGGTTGACAGTATGATAAGGGAGTAGAAGCTAATTTGAAAAATTGTTTCAACAGAATGTGCTGTTATTTTTTTCCTTTGACATGCGTTTTAAAGATTTGCATCCGGAATATTGGTTGTAGTAAAAATGGTTGTGATCTGTCCTTTCTCGAGGTTATGGTGGAGATGGTATCTAGATGCATGAAAGGGATCATTTGACCAAATGGTGTGGACCTCAAAACCCCCTCTAACCGGCTGAAGAAATGACGTTCAATACAGCTCTGTCTTGCACCACTTCTATCGGGAGACCTGAGTCCGAACCAGCAACCGGTGTACAGCATCTAGTTGAAGTTATCGACTGCCTTTTCTCTCATGCCTTTTGTCTCAGGAGGGCCACAGAAGTCCACGTGAAGTGAGCATGGAGAGAGGTCCGTTCCAAAAAWRTTTCTTATGTTGCTGGTATACTGGTTGGCAAATGGACAAGACATAGTAGGAGTTGTGGTGGGGTTCAGGTGAGACATTGAAATTGGGACATTATCATGGGCCATCCACTTTGAACTGTGAAGCTATCTCAAGAAGAAAATGATGAAATGCCAGAAGATTGAGTGCCTGAGAAGAGAGGAGGTTGGTCCACTGTGACCGTAATTGATTTAGACGTGTCTGAAATTGTTATTTGGGGTATCAGGTTGACGGGGGAGGTCTACAATGCAAAATKTATAGCAATTTAGGCTACGCACGCATTGAGATCTGTAATTATAACCCACTTGAGAGAGTTACTTGAGTTAATTTTAAGGTGAATATATTGTATGTTAATGTAAATGTACATTCTTCCCGTGTTGATGTTGATTGGGTTTTTAATTAGGATTTGGAAACTGAATGATGTCCCTGACCTATTCCCTATTCCTGACTACATCTCTGATGAAGAGGACTCCAATACTGAGCTTATGCTCAGTATTGGAGCATAAGCTCTGGGCTCCACCCAGATGTGGAGCCAATTTTCCACACTGTGTACAAAGTGCCCAGAGAGGGATCTCTGTCACTTGTGTAGGAAGGGTTCAAAACAGGGTGAACATTTTCATCATGCTGACCCCTATCTTTGTGCATAGTGTCAACGTGATGATTGTCCTATTTTCTGTAATGAAGCTTGTGTGTGATTTTGTATGTTTTATTTTCTGTTCCAGATTGACTGYGTTTGGATAAGACAGGTCTAAAACTTAGCAACCCARAGGAAGGTTGTTTACTATGGATTAAATGTCAGGCACCAGGAAAATGTACTTTGTTCGTTTAAATGTACTTTTACCAATAATCATGTAATACTTGTACCCTTACATTTTTCTAGAAGAAACTTAGATTCTTGAGAGGGGAATGGGATAGAGAAATGACATATTTACCTGATTTGTTTAATATCAATAGTTAGCAATTAATACTTAACAAATAGGACATTTCTGGTCTGTTTAATTCTGTGTTTCTGTAAAGGGATGGTTTCCACTCTAGATTCCTGCAGTTAGTCTGGGCGTAGGGTCAAGAAATGGGTTTTACTAGATAGCTTGGGCTAACAATGACTTGGTAACAATTACCTRAAGCTGGCATTCTATAGACAAGATGTTGTGTGTGTGACCCCATAGAGATAGCCTGGAAGACTTTAGAACAATGCCTCACTGTCTCGTCTTCCTGGCATCTGGGAAACTAAGCCAGGTTGGGGGTAAAACACCATCCTGTGTAGATAACCAAGGTGGCTTATGGGAGTTGGAACCAGTCTGACTTAGCATTTTTAAGTCCTAACTAAGGTCTCTGTTTTATCATTAWCAGTTAGGCTCTCAGACTGACAGTCAAGACTGTTGGGTCRACGATCTCATTATTGCAATAATTAATCAATATTAAATAAAGATTATTGCTTGAAGGAATGACCAAGTTACTATACAGAAATTAGGTGTGTGTGTTTTATGTTTGTGTCTGTATGCCTACGTGTGTGCGTGTGTCACATGCATACATGTAGCCTAATCAATAGCCAGAAATCAACTCCTGCAGGTGCTAGCAGTAGCCGTTGTTTGCCTTCGACCCAGAAGCTAAGAAAAGCGTTCTGTATTTATGAGTCTGTTTTAACAAGCCCAGTCTGTCTAATAATTAAGTTATTCCATCCATATGGAATTAACTGCGATGATTATGATTAAGCCAAAGCAGTCTTGTTTTTTTCTGTGGATATTGACAGGGTTGTAAAGACTAGCGTAAAACTATACGTAGCCATGCCTGTTAACCATAAAGGTAGCTGTAAACTGACATCCAACAAATGAGAGAGTGAGAAAAAGAGAGAGAGTTGGGTGGGAGGGTGGGTGGGTGGGTGGGTATAGTGTCAGCCTTACACCTCCGGAGTACATTGCACTCACACAGCCATACACTTCCTTGTCTTTGTACAGTACGCCGGCACTGAATGTCCATTCCTATTGATTAACTCCAAACCATTTGCATGGTGTAGCCTAACCCTAGATACAAGTAATCAACTTGTGCCACTACAAACCAAAAATGAGTTTCGAATGAACAAATGACATAGGACATTACTATTATCCCAGTGACACTGTAGCCAAGATAGCAGTTGAATATCCTGTCAGTTGAARCACATCTCATTCTAATAGCGGAGGACAGGGTCAATCGAGTTGATCGCTGTGTTATGATTTTGGCGGTTTAGTTGCATGACTCACATCTATATCACCCCACCTGACCATCATCCAGACACACATAATACAATTACCAGGTAGATGAGTATGTACTTCAAGTAGACAGTCATGATTACTTTTCCCATACGCCTTTACGGGAAAAAAAACGATTTCCCTCCATTGTCTTTGGGTCTGGATGAAATTGTTCTCAGCATTCAATCTATTCAAGTCGTGCCGAGCTAAGGGAATGTGGCGTCCAATGTTTTAGGATATTCACYGTGTCATTTCTTTTAATTCGTTTTTTTTTCAATTGAAAATAAAGAGCCGGCGATCATTGACRGAAGCGGGAGGAGGAGGAGAGACATGAAGGAGAAGGAGCCTGTTTGGCTTCAAGTCAGCCACAGAAAATAAGGATCTTAATCAAATTGCTTGAGACACAATCTGACAGGCAAGACAAAGACTGTGGCTGGCCTTGTTAAAATCGATGTCTCCATTATTCCCGACGAAAAGAAACATGCAATTCATTCCAGTGAAGCGTGGATTATGTTTTTACCCTGTTAGACAGAAGGTAATGTTCTACAAACAAACTAATCCCATATAAACTAACATGTCCATTATAGTGCAATCAACAGTGGTACTTTGAGTAGCCTTCGATATACGTAATCTATACTGTATAATACAATGCAACCGAAGAGAAGGAGCACCCCCTCCTCCCACTCCCTGACAGTCGATTAGACAAACGACCCTCCAAGTCTCTAACGTCTGGGCGGCTCCCTCCGTCTTTACCACTGTGTGTGTGTGTGGTAGCATGGTGGTGTGTGTAGTGTGTGTGTGTGTGTGTGTGTGTGTGTGTGTGTGTGTGTGTGTGTGTGTGTGTGTGTGGATGCATGTCTCTCTGTCTCTCTCTCCATTGTTGTGGGCTTTACTGAGACCCTAGTTACCACTAAACACTGATCTATGGTCTAGGTGTTCAGGTGCGTTTTACCCCTATTGGTTCAGGTTAAGGTGAAGATTTGCTGAACAATATGCTGCCACTACAGTAGATCTGTACCTAAAGGCTACTTGTAATTGAAGCAGATAGACAGACATAACACTGGTGGAGAGAGTGGTCACTTAGGTCTGGAGCCKTTAAAATCAGACGAATGCTATTCACTGGGGACCAACTAGGGAAGGAGCGCGAAACAAAAACACATTTCTGATAAGACCCTAACCCTATGCCTAACCCTATAACTCCACAGGGAGCTCTCATTAGCTATTTTCTAACACTGGAAATGTACTGTCCTCAGGACACCGACRAACTGCAATCAATAAAACCCTAAGTAAATATGGTGCAATAGATGGGCAGGTTCCAAATACTGTATCCCCGTATACCGGTGTATACCGGTGTATCGGATCAGTTTTTCAATACCGTCAATACAGTCAAAACTATTTATTTGAAGTTTTTTTAATACCTTTGAATATTTGTAGCTACTTTTTAAGTTAATATCTGCAATCAACTTGTGCAACACGTTAGGAAATAAAGCAGACTGCGGTCTTAATTTCACCTGTCACATTACATTATGAAGTTAACTGCAGTTCYCCAGAACAGTTGAGCCAGTCAGGTGTTTGTTTGTAAATTGCACAGCTAGTCAGCCAAGTACTGTAAGTGGCTGAATAAATATAAAGACGGGGCTTCTTTAAGTGTTAGCTTTCTGCCATGTTTGAGAAGTCAAAGTGCTTTGGATGAGTTATTTGTACAGCTGCCACTGCTATCTTGATGTCCTTGAGTTTTTTTTTTCCTTTCTGTCCTCGGACACTCAGTCTGCTCCTCCCCCATCTTCTCCAAGCAGAGCAGGCAGGCATGTTGCCCTAGAGACTCCAGACTCCACACAGACACAGCGTGTACACACGCTGCTCCAGAGCCAGTGCTGTTCTTCATTCAGACAAGCATGCTTCAAAACTTTGTTTGTTTGCACAATGTCTCTAATTCACATTAGCTTGTAACTGTCCTAGCTCACCAAAAACGATTCGGTAGCTACAACCTATACTTATAACATTATGAGCAGGACATATAACATTATGAGCAGGATTGCCTGTCTTGGCAATTAGGTTATTTTTTATTTACCTTTATTTAACTAGGCAAGTCAGTTAAGAACTAATTCTTATTTTCAATGATGGCCTAGGAACAGTCRGTTAACTGCCTTGTTCAGGGGCAGAACAACAGATTTGTACTTTGTCAGCTCGGGGATTTGATCTTGCAACCTTTCGGTTACTAGTCCAACGCTCAAACCACTAGGCTAMGCTGCCGCACCGCTGTGGTCTTTAGTATATTTAGTTAGCAACCTCTATGAAAATTCTCTAGTACTTGTGGTCATTTTGTTAGCATTCTGCTTATAGACGCTCATTGGGCTTTTCTTGCGATTTTAGCACCCCCTTGTGTACTAAGACGGTTATGCTGTATCCCATGAGAGAAGGAAGGTATGACGATATAAACATCTGTATTTCGTCCAACCCATGCCCTAACCAGGGCTGTTTAATCTGAATTGTGACTAAATACCACAACAAATCTGTATTTTCAATTATCTTTGTTTCATACGACCTGATTTTTTCACGAATTCAATCCGTTATTGTTGTATTCTTAACTTTGTGAATTACAGTATATTCCGACCCCTTTCAGATAATTCTATTCAACTGCTAATCCTTGATGTAAGGAACGCCTCACCTATACAGCATAGTTGGTGAGGTAACAAAAAGAGTTGGGGAGGTGACAAAAGAGGGATTTCCGCATTCAGTACAATAACCATGAGCCCTTATTTGCATCTGTGTAGTGTGTGTGTGTCTGCCTATGTGTGTGCTGTATGGGAGTTATTTCTGGCACGCTAAACAAATGTACAGTGCCTTGAAAAAGTATTCATCCCCCCTTGGAGTTTTTGTTGCATAACAACCTGTAACCTGTAATTTAAATTGATTTTCATTTGGATTTCATGTCATGGACATACACAAAATAGTCCAAATTGGTGAAGGTAAATGGAAAAAAATTACTTGTTTCAAAARATTCTAAAAAATACAAACCTGAAAAGTGGTACGTGCATATGTATTAACCCCCTTTGCTATGAAGCCCCTAAATAAGATCTGGTGCAACCAATTACCTTCAGAAGTCACATTTTAGTTAAATAAAGTCCACCTGTGTGCAATCTAAGTGTCACATGATCTGTCACAAGATCTCAGTTTATATACACCCGTTCTGAAAGGCCCCAGACTCTGAAACACCACCAAGCAAGCGGCACCATGAAGACCAAGGAGCTCTCCAAACAGGTCAGGGACAAAGTTGTGGAGAAGTACAGATCAAGGTTGGTTTATAAAAACAATATCCGAAACGTTGAACATCCCACGGAGCACCACTAAATCCATTAATGGTGCACCAAAACTCACGGACCAGGCAAGGAGGGCATTAATCAGAGAGGCAACAAAGAGACCAAAGATAACACTGAAGGAGCTGCAAAGCTCCACAGCGGACATTGGAGTATCTGTCTACAGGACCACTTTAAGACATACAATCCACAGAGCTGGGCTTTACAGAAGAGTGGCCAGAAAAAAAGCCATTGCTTACAGAAAAAAATAAGCTAACAATAAAAAAACATCTCTCATCACCCCAAGAACACCATCCCAACAGTGATGCATGGTGGTGGCAGCATCATGCTGTGGGGATGTTTTTCATTGTCAGGGACTGGGAAACTGGTCAGAATTGAAGGAATGATGGATGGCGCTAAATACAGGGAAATTCTTGAGGGAAACTTGTTTCAGTCTTCCAGAGATTTGAGACTGGGACGAAGGTTCACCTTCCAGCAGGGCAATGACCCTAAGCATACTGCTAAAGCAACACTAAAGTGGTTTAAGAGGAAACGTTTAAATGTCTTGGAATGACCTAGTCAAAGCCCAGACCTCAATCTAATTGAGAATCTGTGGTATTACTTAAAGATTGCTGTACACCAGYGGAACCCATCCAACTTGAAGGAGCTGGAGCAGTTTTGCCTTGAAGAATGGGCAAAAATCCCAGTGGCTAGATGTGCCAAGCTTATAGAGACATACCYCAAAAGACTTGCAGCTGTAATTGCTGCAAAAGGTGTATCTACAAAGTATTGACTTTGCGGGGGTGAATAATTAAGCACGTTCAAGTTCCGTTTGTTTTGTCTTATTTCTTGTTTGTTTCACAATAAAAAATATTTTGAAACTTCAAAGTGGTAGGCATGTTGTGTAAATCAAATGATACAAACCCCATAAAATCTATTTTAATTGCAGCTTGTAAGTTAAAAAAATTGTGAATACTTTCGCACCCCACTGTATTCTCTTTGTCACTTCAGCCTGAAGGGATGCAGTGCTCAAGGGCAAAACAACCAAATCCATCCTTTTCTTTCCGCAAATTTAAGCATCTTTGTGAGGAAGAGCAACATTGATGAACGCGCTTGCCATCTGTACATGCTGTACATGTAAGTCACACAACTATGCCACGGTAATGACACTATAATGTTCACCAGCACTTTCACCATACTTATGCAATCTGGGTATCACAAAGACAAACGAACACACCAGAGGATCACACTTCTTTCACATAGACACTATAATGGTACATAGAGGAAGGAGAGCAAACTGTTGCCCCCCTTCTTGCCCCCCTTCCCACCTCATCCCTATCCCCACAGTCTCTATCCTGACAATCCCTATGTCATTGTTCTCTCTGACACCATTCCATACCACCACATGTCAAACTGTGAGAGATCAATTACATCAACTGGTCTGGCACAGAGAGATGTGACAGTTGGGAGGAAGGCAATATAAGGGAGGGTAAGGTGTCTTATTATTGAACTCCCAATGGAGAGGTTCCCCTTTCCACTGTCACTCTAGGCTTCCTCTTCATTTCTGAGTCGTATTGGTGGTCTGTAACAAATGTCTTGGTGAAATGTATTTATTGATTTACTAGCTGAAGCACCACTTAAGTTAACTTGTCAGTCAAATGAGCTAAATGACAGACATGTAAAATCAGACCAACATGCGCCATATAAACAGTGTACAGAGTCAGAGATTGTATGGGTTAAATTAAGGATTATCTAGTCATTGTCATAGGTGAGCCACTGCATAGGATTATAATAATGTGACATTCTATATCCTCCATCTCCACAACCTCATCCCTCAACTCATCCCTCAACTCATGGGCCCAGCAGCATACCACCCTGCACCCCACTACCAGCTTGCCTCTGAAGCTAAGCAGGGTTGGTCCTGGTCAGTCCCTGGGTGGTGGAAGTCCTGATAGGACCAGATGCTGCTGRAAGTGGTGTTGGAGGGCCAGTAGGAGGCACTCTTTCCTCTGGTCTAAAACAATATCCCAATGCCCCAGGGCGGTGATTGGGGACATTGCCCTGTGTAGGGTGCTGTCTTTCAGATGGGACGTTAAACGKGTGTTCTGACTCTCTGTGGTCACTAAAGATCCCATGTCACTTATCGTAAGAGCAGGGGTGTTAACCCTGGTGTCCTGGCTAAATTCCCAATCTGTCCCTCATACCATCATATCCACCWAATCATCTCCAGCTTCCAACTGGCTCTCAATCATCCCCCCTCCTCTCCCCTCTAACTATTCCCCTGGTTGTTGCTGTAAATGAAAATGTGTTCTCAGTCAATTTACCTGGTAAAATAAGGGGTAAATAAAAAGGTAGATGCTGTGTCATATTATGCAAGGTGCAACCTCTCTCCTGCCTGTTAAAAATTTCAGCAACGCAATGATGCATGCCTACCTAAGATACCCTTTCCTGACACCCTGCTGCAATCTGAAAACTTGCAGAAGGGGTGACATTTGTTTCCTTGTATTTACATTGAAATGTCAGGGTACTGCCAATATACTGTATATAATGAGATATATGATTCCTCATGTCATCTGACTACAGTGAATTCGTGAAGTATTCAGACACCTTTACTTTTTCCACATTTTGTTACATTACAGCCTTATTATAAAATTGATTTAATCGTTTTTTCCCTCAGAAATCTACACAAAATACCCCATAATGACAAAGTATGGGGAGCGTCGCTGCACAGCTATTTTCAGGTCTCTCCAGAGATGTTCGATCGGGTTCAAATCTGGTTCAAGTCAGGGCCCTGGCTGGGCCACTCAAGGACATTCAGAGACTTGTCCTWAAGCCACTCCTGGGTTGTCTTGGCTGTGTGCTTAGGGCCATTGTCCTGTTGGAAGGTGAACCTTCGCCACAGTCTGAGGTCCTGAGCACTCTGGAGCAGGTTTTCATCAAGGATATCTCTGTACTTTGTTCCATTCATCTTTGCCTTGATCCTGACTAGTCTCCCAGGCCCTACCACTGAAAACCATCCCAGCAGCATGATGCGGTAACCACCATGCTTAACCTTAGGGATGGTGTCAGGTTTCTTACAGATGTGACGTTTGGCATTCAGGACAAAGAGTTCAATCTTGGTTTCATCAGACCAGAGATTCTTGTTTCTTGTGATCTGAGAGTCCTTTAGGTGCCTTTTGGCAAACTCCAAGCGGGCTGTCATGTGCCTTTTACTGAGGAGTGGCTTCCGTCTGGCCACTCTAGCGTAAAGGCCTGATTGGTGGAGTGCTGCAGAGATGGTAAATCAATTTTAGAATAAGGCTGTAATGTAACAAAATGGGGAAAATGGGAAGGGGTCTGAATACTTTCCAAATGCAGTGTATATAGAGTCCTGTCTGCCTGTATATGTTAGGTATCTATCATGCTGGGGAAGCTAAAAAAAATAGCACCTATTTATTTAATTTGCAAGAAAATTACATTTTAGGGTTGGGTAACATTCAATGCAAACATATGTGGAAATATTTCATTTCGACAGAGAACATTCCAAAGGATTGTGCTACTAGCAACTGTATGGACAAAATCATATTGCACTACTTACTATAGGTTCCTTTTTATTATTCTGGCCCCAATAGACTGTCATTAATGCAGTTCTTATGAATTCATTATATCAGCAGCGTGTATTTTATTCTGTAGCCTACCGTGTGTAATTTGACCTTGGCTATTCTAACAGCACAAAGTGAACATGGTCCCAGCTTCCTTTGTATGCCTCTTCTTGCTTCCTTGCATAGATTTCAATCAAATAAATACCTCCCACAATAGACTTCCAATTCCAAACCTCTGATTTTAATAAAGCAAACAACATGATCAAAATAACCAAAGACTACAAGACATAAAATACATGTTTGCTAACCAATKAGTTATTTTTGTGCTGTGGAAAGGAATACAATGATATCCACAAAATGCTATTGAACGTGGACAAATATAGCCTTGGTCACGATGACAAAACTCATTGACCAGGAAGGATAAGATCTTTTGCATTTGTGCATTCATTGCCATTCCGGAAGAATACCACAGCCTATGATAGGCTGCCTATTACATTGACATTCCGGAAGAATACCATGGCCCTGGCCTATCAGATGCCACATGGAGTTCAGTTGGGTGGATGGGGATTATTTGTGCTGTAGTCAGATCTCAGAGCCCTGACAGCCCCTTTAGCCCTGTAGGCACAAGACTAACAGGAAAGGTCTTTCGCACATGGCACGCATGAATTTCTCTTTCCACCATGTGGCACAGAGATGCCATGGAGAGAGAGACCATTTGCCACCAGTTGACCTGCCTTTCTACTGACAGTGAGGAGAGGAGCCTGGCCGAGTCGTAACCTAATGACCCTGCTGCCTGCCACACACCCACACACAAACAGTGCCCCTAGCCTCACGCCATACATGAGAGAAAAGGCACGGCAGTTTGTGCATAGGATGTCTATTCAAAGCTTTACCAATGTGAAATCCAGTGGTATTTGAGGTTAAACCACATTGCCAGAGGGCCTTTTATACCACCTTATGTATGTCTGAATACACTGCAATCACATCGGTTTCCTTACGTTGAGGATGCATTTAATGAGTTACGACAAAATACAATCATATAGGCTGTCTACATTATTTCAAGCTGCAACAAATTGTGACAGCTTGAAATGGTGGTGGCTGTAAAAAAAWATATAGATATCTGCCAGAGGTCATTAAAAATGAAATCAATAAAATAATTGGAAAATGTGTCCAAATGAAAACCAATTAATTGTCTTAAAAGCAGTAAAAAAAAAAAAAAGGCTTCGTTTACATTTATAAATGACATTAAAGCAGGACAAAATAAAAACCAAATAGCAATATAGATTTGTAGCTAGAGCTTCACCATAAGGTGAATGAATGTATAGCAGGGTTGGATTGTATACAGTGGCCATGGCACGAGGCATGACAACAAGAATAACAGCGGCTAATACGAGGACATMATAAGGGTTTGTCCTCAGCCTTACCTTAAAGCTAGACTGTAGTGCCATCTATTGAAGAACTCAACTACAAATCACACTATCTATTGAAACGGGATAGTACCACCCATATATTAACGTTACATACAGTATCAATGTATTTATCTTCTGTTCTTTTTTCTGGGTAAATTACAGCAACAAAAAATATCKAATAAATATAATTGGATAGGTCTATAACTTGTTGACATTAACCAATAGGAAAGCATTGCTGGTGACAATCAGACCATTAAATCGTTCACGTTCATCAAATAGATAGATATTCATATTATCGAATCAATTGTATTTTTTGGCTTGGGGTCAAATCCAGCAGGTTTACGCCATGGCAAAGTTGATTAAGCATGAGAGCCAAAGACGCCTTCTGCACGAAGCTCTTTTGTAGGGCTATGAGACTTGATATAATATATTATGAAAGACAGTGAGTGGGCTACAGTACAGACAGGCGACATGAATACAGAGCTATGTAATATGACAACACCATTATATAATGGTCTGAAATCAGTTACATAAACAATTACCTTCTTTGAGCAAGCGTGAGTGGATGAGAAGAATAACAAAACAACAGATTGCCGCTCCCGCTAAAGCCCAGGCAACTCTGAGAAGCTGCATCCTGGCTGGTGAGTGGCGACGACTTAATTCAAACACCCGAGGAGATAAGTCAGAAGTCTTCAGAGACACACACAGCCTTCTATTCTGCTCCCATCCAGCGCAATGCTTCTCACCCCACCCCCCCCMCCCCAAAAAATAAGAGAAAATAGGCTGTTTTGTGGAAAACACAAAATAAATCCCCCTTTAGTTCGCTTCAGAAATAGCTGGGACGAATWCAAATACTAGTCAATCCGTCAGGTGAAGGGGAAACATAGATGATCCCGCCCGTGGAAAAGGACTCAGTGCTGGGTCAAAATTGAAGTGTGGGGTGCCTCAGTATGAAGCGGGGCTGTTAAACCCCCATCGTTTGAAGTGCTGACATTCCCACTGCCACTTCACCCCCTCGTCCGTGACTCGGCCACGGCAGGCTCACAGGCAGCTTTCTCTTCGCTCCCTCTCTCTGACTGCTGCGCGCGGATACGGTAATTCGGTGCGCTGATCACCACTCTCCTCCAGTAAATGTTCCACACAACTCCCGCGCAGGAATAGACTCGGAAGCTGGCAGCACCACCATGTCGCTATGCAGCAGGGCTATATTTCCGTTTAGTTTCAGCCAGATAGCACGCTTGCCATTTTACGCACAGGGATAGCTCACAATCTGTGGATACCTCTCGTCTTAGTTGATCTACATGTAGATCATGAAAGATGCTCGCAGAGATCTTTAGATTTGGAGGCGATACCTCCCGAGCTTTATCAGATATAAAAAAACAAATAACAAACGCGCAATTGACCGTTTTCCGTTAAGTTTCTTGATCTACTTCCGGATTTCGATACATTTGTCAGTTAGTGATGACGATGACAAAGTATATTTCGGCCTCACCATCCCTGATCTCAGTACCAGTTCTTCGGGTTTTCCGGATCTCCTCGTCAGGCAACCGCATATAAAGTCTACAGACGCGACTTTCTCTCTCCCTGCTCTGTGCTCTCCCGGTGAGTGACGTCACAACAACTCCCCCCACAATATGTTTCCTCGGGCGAATTCACAGAGCCAGTGTGAGGAGAGGCGGAGAGGCGTGGAGGGGATGGAGGAGGAACGGGGCTGGTTGGCAGATGAAAAACTGCATTGCTCGTTAACTACCTAATTACAGTGTCCCTATTCTGCATTTGGAGAACTTTAGTTGTATTACCTTAGGGCATATCCAATTGAATTTCAATGCATTTTTTTCCCTATATTTTTCTATTTCAAATGTAGCCTACAGGCAAGGTGCCTAGCACCCAGCTGTGCCTTTAGTAGACTATAGACATATTTCAAAGACAGATTTGCACAAATTCTTTCAAAGCAAAGTATTTTAAAATAGAAGAATATGGGCATATAGGCCAATCACATGCAATATCTCCTGCGAAACAGTGTCCATCCCATTTCCAAAGCCCTTGACGGGTCTGTGCCAACTCACATATTCTATTTTTATTTAGCTAGGCAAGTCAGTTAACAACAAATTCATATTTACAATGACGGCCTACTGGGGAACAGTGGGTTAACTGCCTTGTTCAGGTGCAGAGCGACAGATTTTGATCTTGTCAGCTCGGGATTTCATCCAGCATACTGGCCCAACGCTCTAACCACTAGGCTACTTGCCGCCCCAAAATCTATAGACAGTATAAACAAGTGAATCCACTGATTGGTTGAACTTCATCCAAACAAACTTAAGTTGCAGTGTCAATAACTTGGCTCCTGCAGCTATTTCACCACTAATTAATGGTGTGGGTGGGGGGTGGAGGAGGTGTTAACAACAAGGGCATCCATGTTTGATGCTGCCTATGTAAAGAGAAAGGGAGAGAGAGGAGAGAGAGGAGAGAGAGGGGAGAGAGCGGGGGAGAGAGAGCTCCTTCCTCCCAGCCTCTTCCATTCTCAGGCTGTACTCTATCAATCAGTGGGACAGCAATTAACGGAGACCTGTCCACAACTTGTCTGCCAAGGGGGTGGGGTGTGTGTGTGGAGGGCTGGGGGCAACATGGCTTACATTAAATATGGTGAACCCTGTCATTACCGGTCACTAAAACGCTTCAGCTTTGTTATTTATGGGACAAGGGTAGAAATGGCAACAAGCTTGCACAGTCTCACAGCAGAATTTGATGTTCGTCCACGTTCTCCAAACGTCAAATTTCGAAGTTGCTCCAAAGGTCAAATTTCGAAGTGTTTTTGTTGCTACTGCTGCTCTGTATCATTCCATTTCTCCAAACGTCAAACGTCAAACTTCGAAGTTAAGGGTTAAGCTTAGGCACACATTCCGAATGGTTACGGTAAGGGTTAAGGTTTGGGATAGGGTTAAAACCAGAAATAAAAAAAACATTTYTGATCCAGAGTCATGGGTTTACACCCATCCACAACGCCATAGCAAAACCCAAGCCTACTTGATGGCAATAGCGCTCACGGTTACGCCTAGTGGCCGGTTTTGAAGGCATTTTCTGACGTCCTCAGGACATGGATAGACGTCCAATATTGACATCAATCATAAATGACCTGGCTGAGAAATAGCCCATAACCACAGACTATAGGTTCAGATTACCCTATAACCCCCAAGCCTAATCCTATTAAGGGAATGTTAATTAAATGACCCTGCATAAGTGCTTGGGGGCAACAAGTCAAACAGCCATGAGCTGAACAGTAGCCTCAAGCACACATAATGTAGGCCTTCTCCTTTGAAGTATAGTATTTCTTAATCGCAAGTCCAGAGAGCCTTATTATACTGTTCTAGAATACTTCTAAGATAAAAGTCCAGGTTTCTCAAGCAAAGGCATGAGTAGAAGTACAGCTACAAAGACGTGTTAGGTTGTCCAGTTTTGTGCAGAAACAGGAGTTAGTCCTACAGAAAGAGCCTTATTTCAGTGTTATACTGTCTGTAGCCTGCCTCCTTGTTCAATTTGCCTACCCTCCTTTCTTTCCTCTGTGTCTCCCTGCCCGGAGCTAAGGAAAGTATTACTTGCTTTGTCCTCTGTTCTGTTCACATCGTCGGTTCGGTGCCATACCATGGCCCATGCCAATAAAAGCCATATGTTCACTGTATTCCCCATTATCTTCTATGTGGACAATATGCTTGAAAGATGATATGATCAGAAGTTAATTAGGCCATATTGTCCAATTCTGCTTTTGTCTCAATGCTTGTTAGAAGTCTACTGCAAGAGAATCGCTCTACAKAATTCAGAGAAGCAGTTTGATTAATTGATACAGAAATAAGAGTTGAACCATTATTTTCTAGTGAACAATTTTGAAAAATGTTTTACTTAACAACTGAAAATCGTATTATCCTCCATCGTTAGGACAGTGGATGAATCAAATGCATTATTATTGCCCGAGCCTGTATTATTTWAAAAAATAAAAATAAATATGGGCTACAGAAGCCATATGGCATGAAGTAATTTGAAGCCCTTACAAGCCTTAGAAATATCCAAAGGATGAAACATTTAAAAAAAGGTTATTATGAGAACAAAGAAGATAGGCATGGATACTGTGGGAACATGTAGGTTTGAGCATGGATGATGTCATTAATGTTTGTTGAAATATACAATATGTATGTATATCTATGTTGGTGTGTTTTGTATTTTTTCGTCTTTTTACTTTATGTTGAAGGTCGGGCATTAAGCCTCAACCAATGTCATGTCTCATTTAGTGGGTCCATGTCTGTGAAATGTTAAGTTGTCTGTTGTGTTTTGTCTATGTCTATTGTCTAAAAACCAACATAAAATCGTCCACATTCTTTGGGGACGGAATTTGTGTTGCCCAAAATGATAAACAGTGAAAAGCAGTCTACTGCTTGACATGTTGAGGTTTCTTTGAACAATTCCAGTGAAACACTAACACTTGTCTAATAAACCATTTCAAAGGACTCTTCAATAGCTCCTCTGAAATCAATATATTTTTATAATATATGCAGTACTTCAAGGCTCTCCAAGGATTTTCCTTTTGCCAGAAGAAATTAATATTTTCAAACACACAACATAAAAATATATTTTAATCCAAGATGGGAACCCAACTAACAGGAGCAAAATGTTTATCTTCATTGTATTCCCCATTATCTTCTACGTTTGAAAGATGGCTTGATCAGAAGTGAATGAGAGCATATTGTCCAATTCTGCTTTTGTCTCAATGCTTGTTAGAAATTCCACTGCAGGAGAATCGCTCTTCTAAATTCAGAGGAGCAGTTTCATTAATTAATACAAAAATAAGAGTTGAACCATTTTGAAAAAACTTTTACTTCAAAAATGGAAATCAAATGATCCTCCAAATCAAATCAATTGTCTTGATCGCATACACATATGTTATTGCAGGTGTATTCATCTTTGAAACAGTGGATGAATCAAATGCATTATTATTTAAATATTGAAAAAATGTAGGCTACAGATAGAAATAAAATACTATAAAACAATTTGAAGCCATATGGCATAAAAAATTACAAACCCTAGAAATATCCAGATGATTAAGAATGAGATTGTTTTATTATGAGAACAAACAAGATGGGTATGGATACTGTGAGAACATGTACAGTTGAAGTCGGAAGTTTACAAACACCTTAGCCAAATACATTTAAACTCAGTTTTTCACAAATCCTGACATTTAATCCTAGTTAAAATGCCCTGTCTTGGGTCAGTTAGGATCACCACTTTTTTTTAAGAATGTGAAATGTCAGACTAATAGTGGAGATAATTATTTATTTCAGGTTTTATTTCTTTCATCACATTCCCAGTGGGTCAGAAGTTTACATACACTCAATTAGTATTTGGTAGCATTGCCTTTAAATGGTTTAACTCGGGTCAAACGTTTTGGGTAGCCTTCCACAAGCTTCCCACAAGTTGGGTGAATTTTGGCCCATTCCTCCTGACAGAGCTGGTGTAACTGAGTCAGGTTTGTAGGCTTCCTTCATCGCAAATGCTTTTTCAGTTCTGCCCACAAATTTTCTATAGGATTGAGGTCAGGGCTTTGTGATGGCCACAACAATACCTTGACTTTGTTGTCCATAAGCCATTTTGCCACAACTTTGCTTGGGGTCATTGTCTGTTTGGAAGACCCATTTGTGACCAAGCTTTAACTTCCTGACTGATGTCTTGAGATGTTGCTTCAATATAGTGTGCACCAGTCCCTCCTGCAGCAAAGCAGGCCCACAACATGATGCTGCCACCCAGTGCTTCACTGTCGGGATGGTGTTCTTCAGCTTGCAAGCCTCCCCATTTTTCCTCCAAACATAACGATGGTCATTATTGCCAAACAGTTCTATTTTTGTTTCATCAGACCAGAGGACATTTCTCCAAAAAGTACGATATTTGTCCACATGTGCAGTTTCAAACTGTAGTCTGGCTTTTTTATGTTGGTTTTGGAGCAGTTGCTTCTTCCTTGCTGAGCTGCCTTTCAGGTTATGTCGATATAGGACTCGTTTTACTGTGGATATAGATGCTTTTGTACCTGTTTCCTCCAGAATCTTCACAAGATTCTTTGCTGTTGTTCTGGGATTGATTGCACTTTTCTCACCAAAGTMCGTTCATCTCTAGGAGACAGAACACGTCTTCTTCCTGAGTGGTATGATGGCTGCGTAGTCCCATGGTGTTTATACTTGCGTACTATTGTTTGTACAGATGAATTTGGTACCTTCAGTCATTTGGAGATTGCTCCCAAGGATGAACCAGACTTGTGGAGGTCTACAATTTATTTTATGAGGTCTTGGCTGATTTCTTTTGAGTTTCCCATGAAGTCAAGCAAAGAGGCACTGAGTGTCAAACCTCTGATTGACTCAAATTATGTCAATTAGCCTATCAGAAGCTTCTAAATCCATGACATACTTTCCTGGAATTTTCCAAGCTGTTTAAAGGCACAGTCAACTTAGTGTATGTTAAAACTTCTGACCCACTGGAATGTGTGATACAGTGAATTATAGTCAAATAATCTGTTTGAACTATTTTGGGAAAAATTACTTGTGTCATGTACAAAGTAGATGCCCTAACCAACTTGCCCAAACTATAGTTATTTAACAATACATTTTTGGAGTGGTTGAAAAGTTTGGAGTTTTAATGACTCTAACCTAAGTGTATGTAAACTTCCGACTTCAACTGTATATTATATATAGTATATATATTTATAGAACTAAAGGGTCCTACATTTCAAAATTAAATTAAATAGCAAATTATCCATAGTATGACCGTCTTAATACAATTCCATGTGTCAGCTTCGACCCCCCCCCCCCCCCCCCCCCCACGTCCCCAATCGCATAGACACCCAACAGTGGCCTACAGTATACACTTGCTCAAGTCTTCAGAATTCATACAGCTGAATACAGCATAGCCTGCAGTCCACGATTCTTAATATAATCATATCAGCAGCAGAGCTCAAGCAAGACAGCTCCCTAATTATAGACCTAGAGAAAAACCAATAGATACACTGAGGAGTTAATTTTACCTGCAACACCAACCCTCTCTCTTCTCTCTCTCTCTCTCTTCTCTCTCTCTTCTCTCTCTCTCTCTCTCTCTCTCTCTCTCTCTCTCTCTCTCTCTCTCATCCCCCCTCTATTTTCTCTCTTCGTCAGTATAAGCCAGTCAGTTCTCACCTGCTCTGATCCCATTCGTCAGCAGCTTAAGTGGCGTTCGTTGGTGTGTTATGAGGCTGATTATGTTTGTTTTCTCTTGAATATTCATCAGTTTCTCAAAATTTTACAGCCAGGAAGACACCTCATTAACTACAAACCTGATTGCACAGGGTTGGAAAAAAAAAACTTATTTACAACAATTTGCTGTGAATTAAATATGTGCTGCTTCAATGGTATTTTAAAGATTTCCATCCTGAACGGTATTGTTATAATAATGAATTTTCTATAGAAACTGATAACATCAAGTGTAACAAATATAAATATAATTCTTAAAATGATTATCCATAAATTTGCCATTTTTTCACAATGAGTTGTTCACAATGGGCTGTTATTTCTCCACATTGGCACACATACACTGAGTATACAACATGCTTTTTCTTTGGCATAGACTGACCAGATTAATCCAGGTGAACGCTATGATCCCTTATTGATGTCACTTGTTAAATCCACTTCAATCAGTGTAGATGAAGAGGAGGAGACAGGTTAAAGAAGGATTTTTAAGCCTTGAGACAATTGAGACATTGATTGTGTATGTGTGCCATTCAGAGAGTGAATGGACAAGACAAAAGATTTAAGTACCTTTGAACGGGGTACGGTAGTAGGTGCCAGGGGCACCAGTTTGTGTCACCACCCAAAGAACATCCAGACAATTTGGCACAACTGTGGGAAGCATTGGAGTCAACATTCAAATCAAATCAATTTGTATTTGTCACATGCGCCGAATAATACCTGTGGAACGCTTTCGACACCTGGTAGAGGTCCATGCCCCAACGAATTTAGGCTGTTCAGAGGCCCCAAAAAAACAACAACTCAATATTAAAAAACTCAATATTAGGAAGGTGTTCTTAATGTTTTGTAGTGTATATATCTTGTGCCAAGCAACACAAAAGGAGCATCAACTAAAAGCCCTTTATAAAATAGATGGAATTCAATGTTGCCCGAACATCAAAGGTAAATGGAAGCTTGTTTACCTAGTGTTGTCATAGCCACACGGGAAATACAATAGCAGAATACTAAGGCCTCGTTCTTATGAAGAAAAGTGAGAGCAATATGTTCACAGTGACCACCACATATGGCCACAACAGTCTGAAACCTGGACCTGAGGAACAACAATAGCACTGTAGATACAAACAGGGTTTGATCTCCCTTACAAGTATTATTACAAGCAGTTTTACAAATATCATTCTTTTTTTATACTAGAAAGGGAAAGAACATTTTTTAAATATTTTGATCTTTGCAAATAGCCTATATTCCCAAGAAAGGGTAACATTGTTCCATACCAATCCCTTTCATATCTAAAACAGTGGTTGTAGGCAAACCTTGGGCAGTCAGCCTATAGGCTAGTGTAGGACATGTACTGTATGTTTATATTGAAAATAATTCCTTTTATCTTTTTATAGAATCTCTGTGATATTCTTTAATAATCTTCCAAGTTTGGGGAAAACTTGATTCATTATTCAATATGTTGCATGAATATTCCAATGTTTCCCCTAATTGGTGCAATACATCTAGTACATGTATATTTAAACTGGACAAAAATATAAATGCAACAATTACAACGTTTTTTCTGAGTTACAGGTCATGTAAGAAATCAGTAAATTGAAATAAATAAATTAGGTCCTAATCTACCAATTTCACATGAATGGGAATACAGATATGCATCTGTTGGTCACAGATAACTTTAAAAAGGGTAGGGGTGTGGAATCAGAAAACCAGCCAGAATCTGGTGTGACCACCATTTGCCTCATGCAGCGCGACACATCTCCTTCGCATAGAGTTGATCTGGCTGTTATTCTGGACTGTGGAATGTTGTCCCACTCCTCTTCAATGGCTGTATAAGTTGCTGGATATTGGCGGGAACTGGAACACACTGTCATATATGTCGATCCAGAGCATCCTAAACATGTTCAATGGTGAGTATGATGGCAATGGAAGAACTGCCCAGTACAGTTGAAACCGGGATCCATCCGTGAAGCGCACACTCCCCCAGCGTGCCAGTGGCCATAGAAGGTGGGAATTTTCCACCTGAAGTTGGTTACGACGCCGACCTGCAGGGTTGGGGTGGTGGGGGTTGGAGGGGGGTGGGGGGTGGCGGGACACAATGAATAGTCCGGGTAGCCATTTGAGTAGCTGTTCAGGTGTCTTATGGCTTGGGGGTAAAAGCTGTTGAGAAGCCTTTTGGTCCAAGACTTGGCGCTCCGGTACAGCTTGCCATGCGGTAGCAGAGAGAACAGTCTGTGACTGGCGTGGATGGAGTCATTGACAATTTTTAGGGCCTTCCTCTGACACCGCCTGGTATAGAGGTCCTGGATGGTGTACTGGGCCATTCGCACTACCCTCTGAAGTGCCTTCGGTCGGAAGCTGAGCAGTTGCCGTACCAGGCAGTACCAGTCAGGATGCCAGTCAGGATGCTCTCGATGTTGCAGCTGTAGAACCTTTTGAGGATCTGAAGACGCATACCATATCTTTTTAGTTTCCTGAGGGGGAATAGGCTTTGTCATGCCCTTATCATGACTGTCTTGGTGTTTGGACCATTCTAGTTTGTTGGTGATGTTGACACCAAGGAACTTGAAGCTCTCAACCTGCTCCACTACAGCCTGTTGATGAGAAAGAGGGCATGCCCGGTGCTCTGGCACCACCTGGCAAGGTCTCTGACCGCCTCCCCATAGGCTGTGAGCCATGACCAGCCTTTCAAAACACTCCATGGCTACGGACGTGAGTTCTACGGGTTGGTAGTCATTAAGGCAGGTTACCTTAGTGTTCTTGGGCACAGCGATTATGGTGGTCTGCTTGAAACATGTTGGTATTACAGACTCAATCAGGGACATGTTGAAAATGTCAGTAAAGACATCTGCCAGTTGGTCAGCACATGCCCGGAGCACCCGTCCTGGTAATCTGTCTGGCCCAGCAACCTTGTGAATGTTGACCTGTTTAAAGGTCTTACTCACGTCGGCTACGGAGAGCGTGATCACACAGTCACCCAGAACAGCTGATGCTCTCATGCGTGCCTCAGTTTTGCTTGCCTCGAAGCGAGCATGGAAGTAATTTAGCTCGTCTGGTAGGCTCGTGTCACTTGTTAGCTCGCGGCTGTGCTTCCCTTTGTAGTCTATAATAGTTTGCAAGCCCTGCCACATCCGACGAGCATCGGAGCCGATGTAGTACGATTCAATCTTAGTCCTGTATGGACGCTTTGCCTGTTTGATGGTTCGTCTGAGGGCGTAGYAGGATTTCTTATARGCGTCTGGTTTAGAGTCCCACTCCTTGAAGGCAGCAGCTCTACCCTTTAGCTCAGTGTGAATGTTACCTGTGATCCGTGACTTCTGGTTGGGGTATGTATGTACAGTCATTGTGGGGACGACGTCATCGATGCACTTATTGATGAAGCCAGTGACCGATGTGGTGTACTCCTCAATGTCATCGGAGGAATCCAGGAACATATTTCAGTCTCTGCTAGCAAAACAGTCCAGTAGCTTAGCATCTGCATCATCTGACCACCTTTTTATTGACCGAGTCACTGGTGCTTCCTGCTTTAGTTTTTGCTTGTAAGCMGGAATCAGGAGGATTGCCCGGGTGGCTGGTCTCAGACGAACCCGCAGGTGAAGCAGCAAGATGTGGAGGTCCTGGGCTGGCATGGTTACACCTGGTCTGTGGTTTTGAGGCCTGTTGGACGTACTGCCAAATTCTCTAAAACGACGTCAGAGGCGGCTTATGGTAGAGAAATGAGCATGCAAATCTCAGCATCCCAATTGCATGCTCCCTTAAAACTTGAGACATCTGTGGCATTGTGTTGTGTGACAAAACTGCACATTTTAGAGTATTGTTCCTAGCACCTGTGTAACGATTACGCTGTTTAATAATTTTCTTGATATGCCACACCTGTCAGGTGGATAGATTATTTTAGCAAAGGAGAAATGCTTACTAACAGGGATGTAAACGTGTGGAAAATTTCTGGGATCTTTTATCTCAGCTCATGAAACATGGGACCAACACTTTACATGCGTTTATACTTTGGTTCAGTGAGTCTATGTTTGCTCACGTGTTTGTTCCTAAACTTACATGCTCTTTACAATTTACATCACAGCGTTGCAAATTTCTGTAAATAATCTATGGTGTTTATACATACATACATATACATATACATACATACATATGAGCTGCATATAAACCAGTTTTACGCCCATTATTTTTTTCATCAATAAAAGTTAATAAACCTGAACCCTACAGCACAGGCTATTTATAATGTAGATACGTCAGCCAATGAAAGATCAAAGTTTAGTTTGGTCACACCCTTCTCTGACCTGAAAATAAATGAATGTTATAATTCCAAAATGTGTTGGTTTTTAACTCCTCAGTTTTTTGTTCTCCAAGAGTATCTGAATAACTATGGCACGTCCACAATGCTAAAGTCTAACCTTGGACAGGTATGGATCCTGGCCCCCAATACTGGGACCAGGAATGGTTAGTAGAATATAGACTATTCATTTCAAAACCACTGAAGCATAGGATGAGAAAATAGGGAAAATCTATACAATCCCCTGTGACGAACAAACCCTCTTGTCTCTGTTCTCAGAAAGCAGGTTGCAGGACAACTGAGGGGACGAGAGGAGGAGGGAACGGGTTGAGAGGAAACGGGTGAGCACAGCGGAGGAGGAGTGGAGAGAGGAAGAGAGGAGGAGTGGAGAGAGGAGGAGAGGAGGAGTGGAGAGAGAGAATATCAGTATGCAAATCAGAGAACGTCGAGGGAAGAACGAGAGAAGGAGTGAGTGGAGGTACTGATGCCGGTGATGACGCCGCTCCTCGTCTACCCGCAGTCTTTCCCCTGACACAGATGTATGAGCACTGCGTGAGTTCAGATGGACCGCCTTGGGAAAGACTAGCGTAAAGACGAGTGTATGCCCGCCAACAGTGTAAAACGCAGTGTAAAGATACCTCATAATAAAGCAGTCTTTGAGAACCAAAAAAATCCCTTGTTTATATACAGTACCAATACATAATGCATGGACAACGTTGAATTATGCGAGCTTGTGCTTGTGTGTCACTCTCTGTAGAAATGGATGTAGAGGAGAAGAGGAGATGCTGTGAATGAGACAATCCAGTTAAACACTCGCAGACTGAATGTGTGGCCTCCACTATCAACAGAGCGACACATCATAAAARGAGAAGAGATCAGCAGGCTAACAAGCTCTATGAAACGATACCAGCCATCCTAAGATTGCTGTAACCTTGACTTCACCTTTAGATGCCTCGGGGTGGTGGAGGAAAATACAATTGTGAAAGAAAGAAAAATGTGATTATCAGACGGAGAGAGTGAAAGGACAGTGGTAAATAGTTTCACTTTGAGAGAGAGCGAGAGGTTGGAATGTGGGCTCTCTATGTATTTGCTAGTTGTACGTGTGTGTGTGTGTGTGTGTGTGTGTGTGTGTGTGTGTGTGTGTGTGTGTGTGTGTGTGTGTGTGTGTGTGTGTGTGTGTGTGTGTGTG
>NC_036864.1:1083186-1157064 GCF_002910315.2 Salvelinus sp. IW2-2015
CAGAACGGCAGTTCCGTTTGATGGTTTACAGTTTGAAGGATTGCCAGCGAGACATCCCTATTGCTTTTATGCCGATTGTGTGCCGACGTACCGCCCTCACCATGTGCCTTCGCGATACTTAGCCCTCACGCATTATGTGGCTTGCCGACATACGCTCTCACACCATGTGCTGCTCTGACCTACGACCATCCCTCACCATGTGCTTTCCGACTACGCCCTCTTACCATGCTGCTGTCCGACTACGCCCTCACCATGTGCTGCGGACTACGCCCTCACCATGTGCTGCGCGACTACCTTCCCTCACCCATGTCTACACACGCTGCTCCGACGTACGCCACTACACCATGTGCTGCCGACTACGCCCTCACCATGTGGCTGCGACTACGCTCTCACCATGTGCTGCCGACTACGCCTCACCATGTGCTCCGACTATGCCCTCACCATGTGCTTCCGACTACGCCCTCACCATGTGCTGCCGACTATCCCTCACCATGTCTGCTGGCCGACTTGCCCTCACAAACATCAGAACAACTTCTTTGAGCATTGATTAGGGCAATTCCATGGTAATGGATTACGCTTTACTCTGGGGTTTTTTTCATTTCCAAAAAGTATGCCAAACAAAACCCATACATTTAAAAACGAACAACTATACGAACAAACTAAACGAACAATATGCCACAACTCTTAAACAATTTCCACGGAAAATGTACAAAAATCATTTAGTTGAAGAACTGTGCAGATGTTGGTAACGGAAAATCGTTTTTTTATGTGACCACGTTTTCCTAATACTGTTAAATAAATCTTGCTATGAATTAGATTCAAAGATTTCTGAAAAGAGATGGTGGTCAGCTATCACACTCCACATGAGTTAGAAAATAAAACCATTTTGTTTATTGAACTACAGTAAGTGAATGAATTTACACCCGTTAACGGAATTACAGTAACGGAATCACATCATGCGGTCCCTGACTGTACTACACAAGAAATGCATAATTAGGGATGTGAAATGTCCTTCTCCTGATGTTGCACAAGTGGACACACAGCACAGCACAGCAAAGCAGCAGTGAAGCACAGTGCAATCACAACCCAGCAGACCAGAGTAAAGTAGAGGCAGGGGAGAGTTCAGTTCAGTGCAATAGAGTATAGAACTGTACTCTACTGTGCCCTTACTATTGTACTGTTACTGTATTATACAAATTGTACTGTACTCTGCTGTGCTCTACTCACTGCTTACAGTACTGTGCTGTACTGTACTTTACTAAACTACTGTTTACTACTGTTATTGGACTGCAGTCTACTGTGCTCTATTCACTGTACTGTGGGAGGACAGTAACAGGAGACCACTATGAGCTGCGAACATAACAGTATTAGTAGGAACAGTACAGGAGACCTATGACATGCACACGTAGATGGAAGGGAAGTAACAGGAGACACTATGAGCTGCAACATAACAGTATGTCAGTGGACAGGGAGGACAAGTAACAGAGGGGACACGTATGAGCCTTGAACATAACAGTGAATGTGTCAGTGGAGTAGAGACAGTAACAGGAGACACTATGAGTTGAACATAACAGTATGTAGTGAAGGGAGGACAGTAACAGGAACACTATGAGCTGAACATAACAGTATGTCAGTGGAGGGAGGACACAGTAACAGGAGGACACTTATGAGCTCAACATACAGTATGTCAGTGATTATAGGACAGTAGCAGGAGACCCAAACTGTGGTTTATGACTTCTATGATTCCCATTGTAGCTAATTCAGTTGCATTAAATTATGTTACTGCATTTTGGTAATTCCCTTATCATTAGGTAACATAAATTACAACTTTTAATCACCTTAGTAATTCATAAACAAAATTATATTGAGTAAAATCACTGTAACTTATTGTAGGATCAACCATTTACTGCTGTGACCTTTATTATCGTCCCTCATGAGGGAGAGAAATTAGAAAATGTCAGAAATATGTGGGTTTTGGTAACAGAAATTACAAAGCATACGCGCCTGTATTTTAAATTTACAGAAGCAAGCCATGTCTGCAAAAATTAAATTAATAAGTGTTGATATTAGTGGGCTGGGGTCTTTACGTCAACACTATGTGTTCCATCTGTTCAATCCACAAATCAAAGCCTTTACTTTACACCTCGTTTTTTAGAATGGAAAATGGTTGAAAAATGTATCTGTTTCTTCCATTTCCACAAATATAGACTCTTTGCTTTCATTTGACACCCAATTTGATTAGCTCCTATGGAAAACTCACCATGATGGTGCTCGTGGGTCCCTTTTTGTGCGAAAATGCCCTTTAGATTCAATTAGGCATCCTATCAACACACAATTTGAATTCACTTTGCATCTCTAGATCTCCAATCCAGGACAAACGAATTCCAGAGCTCACATTTTCACGGTTGATGAGCGAAGTCTAAAGGCCATGTTGAATCAGGATGAGCCCTTCTTTTACTCTTGCGTCATGGCTGTATGCGTGAGCGTGTGCTCCCAATTAAGGCAAGACACAATTCTGGCTGACAACTACACACACACACAACACACACACCCACACACAACACACACACACACACAACCACCACACACACACACACACACACCACACACACAACACCACACACACACACACACAACCAAACCCACCAAACCCCACACACACACACAACACACACCACACAACACACCCACACACACACACCACACACCACACACTCTATACACACGATGACACTCGCAACTGAAGGCCATGTCTTAGGAGAGTATTGAAAGTGAGCAAGAGTGGATATGAATCCAATAGCAGCGTCAATCAAGAGTCAGTCACTGTGGTGATAGTAACTGACAGCAACATTGCCCCCCTCCAATTCCACATCACTGTGAAATTACAAATCAACAGCATTTATTCAAACTATACAACCAAGTGCCTTTTTCCCTTCAGCTTGTATGCAGACACACAACACGCGACACACACACACGCGCATCACACACGCACACCACACACCCACGCACACGCACCACGGCGTAGTCGGCAGCACATGGTGAGGGCGTAGTCGGAAGCACATGGTGAGGGCGTAGTCGGCAGCACATGGCATAAAAGCAATAGGGATGTCTCGCTGGATCTTCAAACTGTAAACCATCAAACGGAACTCCGTTACTGGCTGTCGTTTGTCTGGGGGGCAATACTCTTTTTTCAATACGCTTTTTGTTTGCGCGTTTTGTCCAGTAATCCAGTAATAAAAGACGCGTGCACTAATTCCAGACGAAAAGTTTTTGAAAAGTACAATAAAAGTTAGTAGAAACATGCCAAACAATGTTTAAAATCAATCCTCCGGTTGTTTTTGTCATAAATAATCAATATTTTTTCAACCGGACAAAAGCTTTGTCAATAGGAAAGGAGAAACAAGAAAGGCGCGTTCCCGATCAGGGCGCATGGCTGATGAATGGAAATTTCCACTGGCCACTGATTGAAAGTGCTGTATCGCCCTCATTTTTCAGAGTAAAAGCCTGAAACAATGCCTAAAGACTGCCACATGTAGAGGAAGACACGGAGCTCGTGAACTGGATCCTAAGTCTTTGTATGGTGGATAGGCTTACAATGGAAAAACAGCCTTTCAAAATAATAGTACTTCCTGGTTGGATTTTCCTCKGGTTTTCGCCTACGATATCAGTTCTGTTATACTCACAGACATTATTTTAACAGTTTTGGAATCTTTAGATTGTTATATATCCAAATCTACTAATTACATGCATATCCTATCTTCTGGGTCTGAGTAGCAGGCGGTTTAATTTGGGCACGCTTTTCATCCAAAATTCCGAATGCTGCCCCCTACCCTAGTGAAGTTAATGTGATTTTTGGACCCACTCTGCTTAACGCTGTGATGTGGTTCGGAACCAGGCCAATGGAGAAAGAGAGAAAGAGAGACGGAGACCGAGAGAGCGAGAAGGAAAGAGAGAGAGAGAGCCTGGATTACATGCAACAAATAACAACAAAGCCTTGGGGTGCKGCCATCATGAAACAACCATCAGTTCTCTATGATCAGTCATGTGTTTGCATCTAAAGCAGGACCCCGAAATGGTTGCAGGGTAATGCTTATGTTTTACAGAGGCACAATCCACCATCTTATTTGCATATTCAGCTCAGCCGGTTTTCTGCCCACCAATGCACAATCTACCATCTATTCAAGTCTGCTGTATGTATATTTATTGTTTTATTTTATTTATGTGCTATAACCGTTAAAAAGAAAGGCATAAAGTAAGACATGCTGATGGGGAATTTCCTTTTTGAAAAGGGACATTTGTATGCAGGTTTGGGCCCCTATTATAAACATACATACTTGCAAGAGCGCACACAGTCGCACACACACACACACACACACAGAACACACACACACAGAACACACACACATACAGAACACATCTCCTCTTGGGTCGATGGGTTCCTTGGCTGGCAGAGCTCTCTGCAGTGAGGGGAGGCAAGTGGGAGGGGAGGCGGACGCCGCTCCATCTGTGCAGGGAACAGGGGGGCCTGGCAGGCTCCCTCTGCAGAGAAGATCAGCCACCCCCCCCCTCTCTCAGCTCAGCCATCATTTCCCCCTCTGCTTTCATGTGACTGGAGGAGCAGAAGGGGAGTGTGACCAGACAGCCAGTCCAGTCTCCCCTCTCTCCCTGTTTGGCTGTTTGGTATAATGGCTAGACGACGCACAACCCCCCATAGAGATGACATATATTCAGTTCTATGGCACCAGACCATGTTGATGGCACAACCCCATGGTGAACGCATATTTMTTTATTTCTTTGGCACCACCGCCCATGTAAATATTCCATATTATTTTAATTTCTCGATGACAGAGGCACCACGAGGGATGTAGTGGAGGATAAACTGTGGTTACACACCTATCACGCTAAATTAGCGTTGTTAGCATTTGTGCTTATGTAACTGGCCAACGCTTGGGTTGAAATAGAATGGAAGTGTTTTATTCTTTGGAGTCGTTGAAAATTGACCATACCCTCCAGCAATCAGAAGGCAGGGAGAGAGATAGTAGAGGGTCTACTATCTCTGTATGCAGTCCTCAAGGACCCTCAGGTGATGCCAACACACATATAATCACGGCGTTTAAATGAGCTGACAGACACTTCACAAATAAACCTCTGAGCAAGTCATTCGAGACAGAGGGGTGGAGGAAAGATGACTGACCTTTCAACCCCCCATGAGGCCACAGACACATACACAGAGACGGACACGGAAACACGGCACGACACGGACACGGACACACACAGCGGTCTTTGCAGCATCGGTGACCAGATCTGGGTTCACACCAGTCAGGCTTTATCAAAAGCTCAACATATTTCAAAGAAAACAAATACTCGAACCCAGGTCTGTCTGTCGACAGTGGGTGAGGCAAGGAAGAGACAGGCAGCCTGTGGCTGTGGTCCTGGGGGAAGGTAATCGATGATAGTGCACCGCTGCAATATCAGTCCTGCTGCGGCTGCCGTGCCCAGAGAATTGATGAGACAGATCACAATCAAGGGGCAGGGGAGTGACTTTGATGAAGTTCCCATGACAGCTGTGGACAGAGAAGGGAGAAGATACTTGATAGGCACTCCTCATCTGTCTGGTAGTTATATGGCCCTTTGGTCTGTCTGCCTCTTTGTGTCTGTGCNTTGTTGAATATTGACCATATCCTCCAGCAATCAGAAGGCAAGGAGAGAGAGAGGGCCTACTCTCTCTGTATGCAGTCCCCAAGGACCCTCAGGTGATACCAACACACATATAATTACAGCGTTGAAATGAGCTGACAGACACTTAACAAATAAACCCCATGAGCAAGTCATTCAAAACGGAGGTCTGGAGGAAGGATGACTGACCTTTCAATCATCATGAGAACATAGACACATACACAGAGACGGACACAAAGACGGACAAAGATACGGACACGGGCACACACACACACACACACAGTGGTCCTTGCAGCAGCAGCATCGATGACCAGATCTGGGTTCATGCCAGTCAGGCTCTATCAAAAACTCAACGTATCTGAAAGACAACAAATACTCAAACCCAGGTCTGTCTGTCGACGGTGAGTGAGGGAATGAAGTGACAGGCAGCCTGTGGCTGTGGTCCTGAGGGAAGGTAATCAATGATAGTGCAACTCTGCAATATCAGTCCTGCTGCGGCTGCCGAGCCCAGAGAGTTGATGAGACACATCACAATCAAGGAGCAGGGGAGTGACTTTGATTCAGTTCCCATGACAGCTGTGGACAGTTGGGGAGAGGGGAGAAGACATTTGATAGGTACTTGGCTCCTTTTCTGTCTGGTAGTTATATGGCCCTTTAGTCTGTCTGTCTCTTTGTCTCTCTCCTCTCATTGGAGTCATCAATCATAGTGAAAGATGTTTTACTTGTCTATGTGTATAATATAGGTATCACTGAGCCCACCCTGGCAGTTGGTATGTAACTGCGGTGGAGGTCGTATACCAACACATCGATGCAACACTACACTGGCCATATACATTGGCCATATCGTGTGGTGTCTCTGAGTCACTCTGCCCCTTATCCTCTCTCCTCTCTGGCCCTCATCCCATGGCCTGCTGGGATGGGATCTGGCCTGCTTTTTTATCAACACACAGCCAGGTGCGTGCTGGGTTGGTTCCTGTCTGGCCTTTATCAGTGCTGTGACAGCAACGTCCTGGTTGTGTAGATCAGAGGTGTCGGAGCGGAGGGAATGGAGGTGGAGGAGGGGCCTGCCGCAGGGGACCGACGGGCCTGCMACATCAAAAAGCCCGCGGGGCCACACCACCATCCACATACACACGTGAGCGCGCTCACATACACATGCGCTCACACACGCATTCTCACTCACACAGACGCTCACACACACATAGGAAGTCGTGTCACTGTGAGAAAAGCTAATGACTAGGGTGTTAAGGTCTATCCGTGGGATTTCAGAGGSCCGCTGGGCTGTCTCCTCCTCAAAGCCTTCCCACGGTTTGCCCCTAAGACAGAGATGCTTTGGAGAACGCTGTGAAAGGATAGTGGGGGATTTAGCAGCACAGCAAGCATTGTGTTGGAGTCGAGCAGCCAAAGAGTTTGAGAGGGAAGAGGTGCATCTCTGTTGAAATGGGATGATTGTAGCCTGTGATGCTTGACTTATCCAACATCATTGATCTGTGTTTGAGTAGTGCTAATCTTGGCTCTTTGTATTTTTTTWTTTTTTTTTGTCACAAGTCTAAGTTTGACAAGGACTTGTAGAGATGAAGCTGTCTACGGCTGTCTTACTTCACAATGCAACAGACATTTTGTCAAATTTCTGATCTATTTAAATTGACGTGCAGGCAGTTTGACATTTGTGACATGTTGGTAAAACTTAGTTGAGTGTTTGTCCTTGATAATCAAAATGCATTGTGATTTGTTGACTTTCATAGTCACGTTTCTCAAACAACATTGTTCTTCAAGTTGTAMCATTCAGCAAATTATTTCAGATCAATGTGCATGGGTGATATAGTAAAAAAAATTATATATAGATTCAAACATTCAAAATGAGAGCATTATACGAGTGATATTATAACGTATAAGTGAAATGAATTTAATACCAATAAGAGATTTTTAATGACAAAGTTAACAACATACTAGATGTTCTACTGTATTCTGATCGTCGTCATGACACCCTAATGGAATAGAGTTAATTGAACACTCAGTGATACGTAACATCGATCTTACAAAGTACTAAGATCTGATATCAAACTAATAGAAGTCAATGATATACTCTGAAATAGAATATTTCTAAAGTGGTCATAAAATTGTCCCACAGACAGAGCAATAATTATTTTCTAAAATCCGTTCTCCACTCTCTGAAGAAAATTTAGAGAATAGAGAGTGAAAGAGAAAGAGAAAGAGAAAGAGAAAACAAAAATAAAGATAATATCCCTTTTGGAAGATGGGGCTTAAAACTATTTTTCTTTACTAAATCCAGCCCTGAATTGATACCTGTCTCTTATCATTGATATGCAAAGCACACAAGGATGTTCTCTCCAGACAATACCATAAAATCCTGAGAGAGAGAGAGAGAGAGAGAGAGAGAGAGAGAGAGAGAGAGAGAGAGAGAGAGAGAGAGAGAGAGAGAGAGAGAGAGAACCCTGTGGCTGAGACACCAGACTGATGATCTCACAGACAGTATTTGGGAGGAGAGGGGGGAGGTGAGCGCATTATTAATGAAAAGGAAGATAATAATTGGAGTCATACATATATTTTGTATCTATTCAAATCACATTCAGGATCTGTCTTTTGACAGCAGGTGATTTCTGTGACAGCAATTAAAGCCGTGGGTATCTAAATTGTATGACTAGACACATTAGTATTGGAATTTTTTGGTGCCAGAAGTCTCAGAAAATATACTGCTTTTAAATATCTGTGGTTTGTATGGTGCCATTAACGCATTAAGAAAGAGAGAGAAGGGAGGGGGTTRWAGGATTACAAGATGGCATGCACCGCCAAAACAAAGGAAACATCCTGCTACTTCCCAGTGGTCATAACAGCTTTACTAATGGAATCCTGTACACTGGGCGTAATACCTTGGACTGGGTCTGTGTCTCTAGTCAAGCTGGCCCTTGTCCAATGCAACAAACTGTTCTTTAACATCCTTCTGTTTTCACTGTTCACTCTCCGTGAGACTTATTGGCTTTGTAAACACAGGAATTTCTATTAAAAAACATTKTCTGAATGTACATATGAATGGGCTGAACTGCCTTCAGGGCCTCAAATTCTCCTCCACATYTACTGTAGGCTACCAGAAGCCACTTGTGTATGTATTGCTCCTGTAGAGTAACGTGAAAAGCATATCATTGTGGGATCTGTGTTACTTCACCTTCTCCAGTGCRGGTACACTCTTAGAAAAAGGGTTCCAAAGAGGGTTATTTGGCTGTCCCCATCGGAGAACCCTTTCTGATTCCAGGCAGAACCATTTCCAGTTCCATGTAGAACCCTCTGTGGAAAGGGTTCCTCATGGAACCCAAAATAGTTCTAACTGGAACCAAAAGGGTTTTTACCTGGAAGCAGAAGGGGCTCTTCAAAGGGCTCTATGGGGACAGCTGAAGAACTCTTTTCGGTTCCAGATAGAACCTTTTTTTCATAGAGCGTAGGGTCTGCTAGGCTACTGTAAAGTACAGTAGTGGGAGTATGAACAAGCTACGTTTCTGGGGATATTTGATGTATTCTTGCCTCCTGAGGAACAGAACAGTCAGAATGGATGCAAAGAAAGCTTAAAACACACACAACACATCCACCCACCAACGCCCACACTGTCACGCTGGTATAAATTATTCGGGAGATAGGCGCAGGAATAGGCGCAGGAATGTTTTTTTATTAAGCCCAAACACAAGACCAAACACACACTATACAAAACACAGGGTTGAAACCCAAACAAAAGAGCGAGGAGTACCTCGAATAAATTACACAAGCGCACGTTGATTAACACASGGGACGAGACCCGTAATCATCTGCGCAATCAAAAATGGCACGAAAGCCAAGAGACACAGCACAGGTACTCACGCGCACCAACAGACATAGTAACAMTAATCGACAGGACAATGGTAAACCAAGGACAATTACTAATCACTGGGAATAGGGGCCAGGTGTGCGTAATGAATGTTCCGGAGGGATCCGTGACACACACACAACAATCAACCTAGAAGTTCAACAATCAAACTAGAAGTTAAGTTAAAGGATAGTTTAAAAAATGTGGTGCATATTTATGTTATAAACTTATCGTTCTATATACCGCATCAATTCAGAAAATATATTGCAATATGTATTTTCTTTACCATAAGTGCCAAGCTCTACTCAGTCGGTGGCCATCTTGATTATGCAACAGTTTAGAAAGCATTCTGTGAATTAGTTCACCCCACTATTCACAAGACCCCTGCTTGGCAGTTGGCACGCCTCTAAGTTTCTGCTGCTTCAAATTGATTATAGCATGTTGCACTATGATGAGAGAGCTTGGAGGATGGCACATTACAATACAACGTAATACAATAACACTCAATAGGAAAGTACACAGCAGCCACAAGGCTGCAACAATATTTCTACAGGGAGAAATAGAATCAGTAGCTAACACACACACACCAACAACAACAACAACAAATCCCTAGCAGATTGAAAACCAAATAGCACTTTACGCAATCCTCTATATCTATGTTTACCGGCGTYTTGTACCACAGAAGGCTTGCTGTATTTATTTATTACAGAAAGAAATAGGCAACTTTAACTGGTTTTGTCTTGCTTGAGTCTGTGTTATTTTTAGTTACAGCAGCAGCAGAAGCCGACATCAACAGTTGAACTTGCCCCTAGTTCCCATTTTATGAGAAACAAGGCTGTTCAATGAAAAGCTAGGGAGGGAGGCCCACAGGAGCGGAATGGTAAAAAGAGTGTGAGCATTTGATGCCGGCTGAATTATCCTGGGGTGAGTTGCTTACTGTGGAAAATGTACGGGTTATTTAAACGCCGAAATGCTCAAAAGCTGCTTCTCACAAACGAGAGCTAAATGTTGCATGATTCTAGAGGGATTGATGTAGCTTTTAAAAATCAAATCAAATCAAAATGTTATTGGTCATATACACGTGTTTAGCAGATGTTATTGCGAGTGTAGCGAAATGCTTATGCTTCTACTTCCGACAGTGCAGCAATTTCTAACAAGTAATATCCAACAATTTCACACCATATACCCAATACACACAAATCTAAGTAAGGAATGGAATTAAAAAATATATAAATATATGGACGAGCAATGTCAGAGCGGCATAGACTAATGTCAGAGCGGCATCACCCCTTGGTAATGCGTTGTACAGATCGCACCACCCTCTGGAGAGCCCTGCAGTTGTGGGCGGTGCAGTTGCCGTACCAGGCGGTGATACTGCCTGACAGGATGCTCTCAATTGTGCATCTGTAAAAGTTTGTGAGGGTTTTAGGTGTTGCACCTTCTTCACAACACTATCTGTGTGTGGACCATTTCAGTCTGTCAGTGATGTGTACGCTGAGGAACATTCTCCACTGCTGTCCCGTCAATGTGGATAGGGGGGTGCTGTTTCCTGAAGTCCACGATCATCTCCTTTGTTTTGTTGACATTGAGTGAGAGGTTATTTTCCTGGCATTACAGTCCCAGAACCCTTACCTCCTCCCTGTAGGTTGTCTTGTCATTTTTGATAATCAAGCCTACTACTGTTGTGTCGTCTGCAAACTTGATGATTGAGTTGGAGGTGTGCTTGGCCATGCAGTCATGGCTGAACAGGGAGCACAGGAAGGGGCTGAGTATGCACCCTTGTGGGGCTCCGGTGTTGAGTATCAGAGAAGTAGAGGTGTTGTTTCCTACCTTCACCACCTGGGGGCGATCCGTCCGGAAGTCCAGGACCCAATTGCATAGGGTGGGGTTCAGACCCAGGGCCTCGATCTTAATGATGAGTTTGGAGGGTACTTTGATGTTGAATGCTGAGCTATAGTCAATGAACAGCATTCTTACATAGGTATTCCTCTTGTCCAGATGGGATAGGGCAGTGTGCAGTGTGATGGCGATTGCATCGTCTGTGGACCTATTGGGGCGGTAAACAAATTGAAGTGGKTCTAGGGTGACACAGTGGTGGAAAAAGTACCCAATTGTCATACTTGAGTAAAAGTAAAGATACCTTAACAGAAAATGACTCAAGTAAAAGTGAAAGTCACCCAATAAAATACTACTTGAGTAAAAGCATTTGGTTTTAAATATACTTAAAATCAAAAGTAAAAGGTAAAGTATAAATTATTTCAAATTCCTTACGTAAAGTAAACTAGACAGCACCATTTTCTTGTTKKTTTTTTTGCCAGGGGTACACTCCAACACAGAGACGCAATTTACACAGCGCCAGGGGCACAGTCCAACACTCAGACATCATTTCCAGATAGCCAGGGGTACACTCCAACACTCAGACATCATTTCCAGATAGCCAGGGGTACACTCCAACACTCAGACATAATTTCCAGATAGCCAGGGGTACACTCCAACACTCAGACATCATTTCAGATAGCCAGGGGTACACTCCAAACTCAGACACATTACAGATAGCCAGGGGTACACTCCAACACTCAGACATCATTCCAGATAGCCAGGGGTACACTCCAACACTAGACTCAGCATCTTTCCAAATAATGGCCCAGGGGTACACTCCAACACTCAGACATCATTTACAGATAGCCAGAGGCACATTCCAACACTCAGACATAATTTACAAACAAAGCATGTGTCATTTAGTGAGTACTCTCTTGATAAGTGTGTGAATTGGATAGTTTTCCWGTCCAGCTAAGCATTCAAAATGTAACAAGTACTTTTGGTTGTCAGGTTAAAAAAAAATTGTTTTAACTTTATTTAACTTGGCAAGTCAGTTAAGAACAAAATCTTATTTTCAATGGCGGCCTAGGAACAGTGGGTTAACTGCCTTGTTCAGGGGCAGAGCGACAGATTTTTTACCTTGTCAGCTCAGGGATTCAATCTTCCAACCTTTCGGTTACTAGTCCAACACTCTAACCATTAGGCTACCTGCCGTATGGAGTAAAAATAACATGTAGTGAAGTAAAAGTAAAAGTTGTCAAAAATAGAAATAGTAAAGTAAAGTACAGATACCCCTAAAACKAATTAAGTAGTACTTTAAAGTATTTTTTACTTAAGTACTTTACACCACAGCTCTCAAAGCACTCCAGATAGCCAGGGGTACACTCCAACACTCAGACTGTCTGATGACAGTTACCTTTGGATTCTTGGGTACAGGAACAATGGTGGCCATCTTGAAGCATGTGGGGACCGCAGACTGGGATAGGGAGAGATTGAATATGTCAGTAAACACATCAGCCAGCTGGTCTGTGCATGCTCTGAGGATGTGGCTAGGGATTCCGTAAGGGACGGCGGGATTGCGAGGGTTAACATGTTTAAATGTTTTTACTCACGTCGGCCACGGAGAAGGAGAGCCCACAGTCCTTGGTAGCGGGCCACGTCGGTAGAACTGGGTTATCCTCAAAGCGGGTGAAGAACGTGCTTGTCCGGAAGCAAGACGTTAAGCTTGTCCGGAAGCAAGACGTTGGTGTCTGCGACGTGGCTGGTTTATCTTTTGTAGTCCGTGATTGTCTGTAGAATTGTGACTCCACTCTATGCTGACGTTTTGCCTGTTTCATTGCCTTGCGGAGGGGAATTACTATTCTGTTTGTATTCTGCCATATACCCAGTCACCTTGCCATGTTTAAATGTGGTGTTGCGCGCTTTCAGTTTTGCTTGAATGCTGTCATCTATCCACGGTTTCTGGTTAGGGTAGGTTTTAAAAGTCACAGTAGGTACAACATMTCCTATACACTTCCTGATAAACTCAGTTACTCAGTTTCAGTGAATTCGTCAATATTATTCTCGGAAGCTACCCGGAACATATCCCAGTCCGCGTGATCAAAACAATGTTGAAGCGTGGATTCCGATTGGTCAGACCAGCGTTGAATAGTCCTTAGCACGGGTACTTCCTGACTTCCTGTTTGAGTTTCTGCGTATAGGAAGGGAGGAGCAAAATGGAGTCATGGTCAGATTTGCTGAAAAGGAAGGCGGGGAGGGCCTTGTATGCATCCAGGAAGTTGGAGTAACAGTGGTCTAGTGTTTTAGCAGCACGAGTACTACAACCGATATGTTGATAGAATTTAGGCAGCATTTTCCTCAAATTGGCTTTGTTAAAATCCCCAGCTACAGTAAACGCAGCCTCAGGATATATGGTTTCCAGTTTGCATAAAGTCCAGTGAAGTTTCTTGAGGGTCGTCGTGGTATCGGATTGAGGGGGGGGGTGTACATGGCCGTGATGTACATGGTCGTAATCAAAGTAAATTACCTTGGGAGATAATACGGTCGGCATTTGATTATGAGGTATTCTAGGTCAGGTGAACAAAATTCCACCATGAGTCGTTAATCATGAAACATACACCTCCCCCCTCTTCTTCCAGGAGGGATGTTTATTCTTGTCGGCGCGATGAACTGAGAATCCAGATGGCTGGACAGACCCCGACAGTATATCCTGAGAGAGCCATGTTTCCATGAACCAGAGTATGTTACAATCCCTGATGTCTCGCTGGAAAGAAACCCTTGCCCTGATCTCGTCAACTTTGTTATCTAGGGACTGAACATTAGCGAGTAATATACTCGGAAGCGGTGGGTGGTGTGCGCGCCTCCTAAGTCGGACTAGAAGACCGCTCCGAGTACCCCTTTTCCATCGGCGTTGTTTTGGGTCGGCCTCTGGAATCAGTTCAAATGCCCTGGGTGGTGCGAACAAAGTATCCGCTTCGGGATAGTCGTATTCCTGGTCGTAATGCTGGTAGTGCTGGTGAGTTACCGCCGCTCTGATATCCAATAGTTCTTCCCGGCTATATGTAATAAGACATACAATTTTCTGGACTAACAATGTAAGAAATAAYACATAAAAAACGAAATACTGCAAAATTTCCTAAGAACTAGAAGCGAGGCAGCCCTCTCTGTTGACGCCATCTTGAAGAGAGGTGGGGAGAGGTGCATTGTTGAGCACGTGTGTGCTGTGTTGTTGGTTTAAAGGGACCCCAAGGCATGTGTTCAATAATAGAAACAGTCAAACRGTAGAAAGGGTTGGCACTAGCATGGCCATGTTGTTGGAGTGTCCTTACAAACTGTGGTCATAGCCTTTCTCTCTCTCTATAGTCACTCCCTCCTTTTGACTCCCCATTTAGCCGGTAAACTCTGCAGTTTTACTCTGCAATAACATGCCACAAGCACCTAGATGTACAGTATTGGAGAATGTCCTTACAAACAGGGGTCACAGCCTTGTTACATCTCCCTATAAAGTCCTTATGACTCTCCAGTTAGCCAGAAAACACTACAATTGTACTCTGCAATACAGTGTCCAGGGCTAGGTTTAGCCATTTGGGTGAGCAATTAGCGAAGTAACGAGCGTCAGTACTCTTTGTCATTCAGCCATTCTGTAGCACAGTCTGCTAAACAAGAAGATTAGTCAACCAATCAGAGTAAAATGAAGTGTGCTGTCCCTTGGCAGTACGTCGCATGGCGCACGGTCCCAAAATGAGCCACTTAGGACTGAAATAGGACCCGTTGAAAACCCAGCACAAAGCAAAAATATTTTTACGACAAATACTCATGAAGAGGAAATTCAAAAACCCTGCAGCTCAGCGTTTTGTGACTTTAAAAAAAAAAACTCCCCGGTTTGGTTAAGTGGCCTGTGTGTGTGTGTGTGTGCGTCCGTTTGTGTGCGTGTCTGTGTGTGTGTGCGCGTGCATGCACATGTGTGCATGAGTGTTTGTATTCTAGCCAGGACCTTGCATTTAATTCATCCGGCCTCCTCCACTTTCTGCAAGCGTGCATAATCATTCCATCCACTGTGATATCATCTGCTTAATGCGCCATTTTACCATACAGTTAAACCTGGCCAATAAATCTAACAGAGATCTCCTTTAAATAGTTGCTGGTTGGCTGAGTAATGTGTGCATTAGATTAGTAGTGGCTGGACCCACCGAACCTCCAAGCTGAGAAAATAGGGATGGGGACTCCCTCCCTTAGGATCACATCTTAACACCTTAGTGCCCCAGATAGCTATGATGATGATGATGACAGTGTACGTGCGTGCGTGTGCGTGTTTCTGTCCGTCCGTCTGCGAACGCTTGTGTGCATCTATGAGTCTCTCCTCTCTGTCTGGTGACTCACTCTATCCATAGTGTTCGTCTATGTGTACMTCCCAACAGAAATAAAACCATATCCCATTCATTCTTTCTAGCYATAACATCCCACACTTCACTATTGGCTTCACCATGTGTGGCCCTGTCTATTTTCTCTCCCTAAGCCCCATATCAGAGGTCAAGGTGCGGCTTTTGAAATGGAGACTATGGAATCCACTCAATATCCAATATCAGAGYGTCAAGGTTGCAATGCAACGTCAAACCTTTTTCATTTGTGACATTTGCAGCGGACTCAATTATTTCCGTCTCTTCCGGGGGGCACGGTGGAGAGATCCTATGTGACCTCATTATGGAAATGACAAAGACGGTGTCCCAAATGGCGCCGTATACCCTGTATAGTACACTACTTTTGAATCACAGGGCTCAGGTCAAAAATGGTGCACTATATGGTATACACTGAAATGGGTCCCATTTGGAACGCATAGAAAGCAACCAAAAACATGATACAGTGAGATATGAAATCCAGAGATTATATACAGTACCAGTCAAAAGTTTGGACACACCTACTCATTCAAGGGTTTTTCTTTATTTTTACTATTTTCTACATTGTAGAATAATAGTAAAAATAAAGAAAAACCCTTGAATGAGTAGGTGTGTCCAAACTTTTTTTTAATATTGAAGACATCACAACTATGAAATAACACATATGGAATAATGTAGTAACCCATTTATTTTTAAACAAATCAAAATATATGTTATATTTGAGATTCTTCAAAGTAGCCACCCTTTGCCTTGATGACAGCTTTGCACACTCTTGGCATTCCCTCAACCAGCTTCATGAGGTAGTCACCTGGAGTGCATTTCAATTAACAGGTGTGCCTTGTTAAAAGTTAATTTGTGGAATTTCTTTCCTTCTTAATGCGCTTGAGCCAATCAGTTGTGTTGTGACAAGGTAGGGGTGGTATACAGACCATAGCCCTATTGTTAAAACACCAAGCCCATATTATGGCAAGAACAGTTCAAATAAGGAAAGAGAAACGACAGTACATCATTACTTAAAGACATGAAGGTCAGTCAAGCCAGAAAATGTCAAAAACTTTGAAAGTTTCTTCAAGTGCAGTTGCAAAAACCATCAAGCGCAATGATGAAACTGGCTCTCATGAGGACTGCCACAGGAAATGAGGACTCAGAGTGCAGAGGATACGTTCATTAGAGTTAACAGCCTCAGAAATTGCAGCCCAAATATATTCTTCACAGAGTTCAAGTAACAGACACATCTCAACAACTGTTCAGAGGAGACTGTGTGATTCAGGCCTTCATGGTCCACTTCCTTGGGCCAAGAAACACGAGCAATGAACATTAGACCGGTGGAAATCTGTCATTTGGTCTGATGAGTCAAAATTTGAGATTTTTGGTTCTTTTTGGTCCTTTGCTGGTGACACCGTCAGTGATTTATTTATAAATCAAGGCACACTTCACCAGCATGGCTACCACAGGATTCTGCAGCGATACGCCATCCGATCTGGTTTGCGCTTAGTGGGACTATCATTTGTTTTTCAAGAGGACAATGACCCAACACACCTCCAGGCTGTGTAAGGGCTAATTGACCAAGAAGGAGAGTAATGGGGTGCTGCATCAGATGACCTGGCCTCCACAATCACCCGACCTCAACCCAATTGAGATGGTTTGGGATGAGTTGGACCGCAGAGTGAAGGAAAAGCAGGCAACAAGTGCTCAGCATATGTGGGAACTCCTTCAAGCTGGTTGAGAGAATGCCAAGAGTGTGCAAAGCYKTCATCATGGCAAAGGGTGTCTACTTTGAAGAATCTAAAATATTWAATATATTTTCATATATATAACACTTTTTTGGTTACTACATGATTCCATATGTGTTATTTCATAGTGTTTATGTCTTCACTATTATTCTACAATGTAGAAAATAGTAAAAATAAAGAAAAACCCTAGAATTAGTTGGTGTGTCCAAACTTTTGACTGATACTGTATATTTTCCTGTGTTCTTTATCTCTCCAATACAGTACAGGGAGCAGCTAGGACCCTCTCCCTCTCTCTCTCTCTCTCTCTCTCTCTCTCTCTCTCTCTCCCTAATTGCCCCCTGACCCCCTTTCGCCATCTCTCTCTCGTTCTCACATACACATTCTTAAGATATTCCGTAACAGTGCAGAAGGACTTGTTAACTACCGTGCCGACATTTGTCCTGTGTGTTAGGGAGGGTTAGCAGGGAATAACAGGCGAACTGTGATCTCTTATCGAAACAACACGACAGACCACAACAGATGTCACAACCGTCAGCGTTAATATGAATGATTACAAGGTCACAAATACTTGGTCCCAAAAGGCACACTATTCCCTACATAGTGCACTACCTTTGACCTGGGGCCCATAGGGCTGTGGTCAAAAGTAGTGCAATACTTAGGGAATAGTGTGCCATTTGGGAAGCACTCAAAATGAATTGTTTTCATGTCATGCTTTTAAATATATGTCATTCGTATGAATAATACATATGTTTCTTAGGGAGTTCTAGAAACTGGGGTTGTTCTGTTGTCTTTGATCTAGATGCAGTGACGTCCCTCGGAATGTCCTCCACGGGCTAAAAGGGAAAAAAAATGAAATGATGAAAGAATGTTATGGAATGATTATGCGTGTGATTAAATAATATTGGAGACCCGGAGGGCTAAGAAAGTAATTGTGAAATAAAGAGTTTCTCCACACTGGAAGATCTGTGCAAGGACCAATTGCTGTCTGTCTCTAGTTGCTGTCTGTCTCTAGACGTTGACAAATGAAGTAATTACATTTGTGTGAATCTGTGGGATTGGTTGTCACTGGATAGTGGAATGGTGTTAGCTAACACTCATTACTGAGATTCACTTGAGGGGCTGATAAATCTGTCAGACTATCATATTAATGAATTTCACCATAATACCCCCACAACCCTATTTTGGTTGATTAAAGGGATTACCTGTTTCTCTATGCTAAATATGATCAATATTATGTCATTTTCTGTATGGTAGGAGTAACTGCTTTTCCAACCAAACACTATCCTCTACAGCGCGCACACAACACACACACACACACCACACACACACACACACACACACACACACACACACACACACACACACCACACACACACACACACACACACACACACACACACACACACACACACAGGCAACGCTGGCTCTCTTATAGCATAGGCTTCTCATTAACATCAAGGAAATGGCACCCTATTTCATATTTACTTCTGACCAGGGCCCATAATGCTCTGGTCAAAAGCAGTGTGCTGTATAGAGGAGAGGGTTCCATTTGGGACACAGCCATGATTACAGGATCTCTGTTGTTCCACTGTAATGGGTATTCCATATTCTAACCCCGAGGTGCTCCACTTACTGTAGATAACTCACATGCCATGCCAGTGTCACTGTTACAATTAAACACTTTATCACATGCTTAAGGGTTAGGGACAGGGTTAGAGGGAGAGAGAGGGAGGACAGAGGGAGAGAGTTATGAGAAAGGAGGGAGAGAGGGGGGGAGAGAGAGAGAGAGAGGGAGTGAGAGAGAGAGGCAGAGAAAGCGAGAGAGAGAGAGAGAGATTCCCCCATCCAGAAGCTGCCAGGCTTAACCAAGCCATGTTTCACATGTAGAAAAGTATCAGCTGGAATTACACTGCTACAGCTGAATGGATACCTTCAGGCTTCACTTCCTGGTTCTCTCTTACAGAAAATGTCTTATAGGGGTGTCTTATCCCTTCTCTCTCTGTTTCTCTCTCTCCTCTATCACTTCTCTTATCTCCCTCTTCTCTCTCTCCCTTTCTTCCTCGCTCTGTCTTCCTTTTTCTTTTCCTTTCCATTATTCCTCGTAATAATATCACATAACACGACATAACGTTATCCAGAATGTGTGTGGAATGCCATTTCTTACAATACTCAACTCTGCATTCCGAAATGACATTGTCAGAACAAACAGTAAGACCTACCGCAAATGAGAGCATGCTGAGATGTGCATATCGATCACATAAATTGCTAAATATAAAATAAATACCATATAGTCCAATGATTCCAGTCCAGAAATGGCCTATGATTGATGCAAGCCTAAAAAAACACCCGTGGGTCCATCAGTAACCGCTGCTGTAACACAATCCGTTGTGACAAGTGTCCAGGTAATGCAATGTATGGCATACTGCCAAGAGAAGACAGACTGTCCCATTTTACCCAGACCTGAGAATGAGCCATACATTTCAACACGTGCTCATATCTAACTGTGGGTGAAGTGCTGCTGTCCGTCTGCCATATAGATAGATGTAGATGGAAGATAGAAGATGGTATATAGATGGCATTTACCATACAGTGCACTGGATTTATAGCTCTTGTGTTTCAACTACTAAAACATGTCGCAGGGCCACAACCTGATATAATATCTTCAGCTCAACGATCCTAACATTAGCCCTGACAGTCATAACGATAATGCACTTATTAAAACTTCATAGTATAGGTCTGTTATCGTGTGACGCGTGTGTGGGGCTCCGTGGCAGGACAGCGACAATTGATTGACTAGAGTTGACTTCAACACCATTAGGTGCCCCAGCAACATGCATCAACCAGGCACAGTTCCTTATTCTGCAGATTAACTACCTCTCAGGCACAGAGATGAATGGTCCTGTCTCGTCTAATGTAATATTTGTTTCTCCTTCTTGAAGTCTCCACTCCGCTAGTGTCCGTCTCCATCTGACTTCCTCATTGTATTACCTCACACTTTATTCCCGAGACAGACTGTGGATCTGTGGGTCGGCGGACCGAACGTTTTCATCCATCTGCTTTTGTCTCATTTTTCTAATGTGTTTTTTCTTTTCTTTTTTCTTTGCTGTAAGCTCTCTCTCTCCCTCTCTCCACCCCTCTCTCCCTCTCTCTCTCTATCCACTTTGCTGGCGTCTCCTCTCTGCTCCAGACGTTTGCTGTCGTGGGCCTGTGAGCTGTCTGTCTGTGACGGGGCTAGGGCCCTCCAGGAATTCAAAACGCCACTGTGGCATTTTTTTTCTTCAAAGCGATTGCTTTTTTTTCAATAATAAAGAGAAGTAGCTCTAACCGTCCTCTGTGAATGGATTTACTCTCCCTCAGCGAATCAAATGTACTTTCTCTTGCTCTCTCTCCAAGTGTCCAGACAGGACCCCAGGTGTATTTGATCCTGTGTGTTTCTGTTGTTATAAGTCATTGTGTAACTAAACGATCACTCTATATGCCTATCAATGATCAAACTTGTAAGTTACAGTGAAGGCACTAAACTCATCAGGGTGTAATGTCAATACCCATGCATTATGCATGCTGTTTTAATGCCTATCAAAAATATATTACACTCATATCAACTCATGATGCGAGTGACATGCAGCATTTAACCAGGAATCATCTCTATAATTGATGACAGACTCACTGATGCCAGAGCTAAATACAAACACATGTAGGCTAGTTTGTTCACTCATATCATGCTTCATGAACAACATGTGTAGACCGACAGTGAAACGGTTACTTACGACGCACGTGGGTGAAACGGTTACTTACGGCGCACGTGGGTGAAACGGTTACTTACGGCGCACGCGACTAATAAAATGTGCTTTGATTCGTTATCAGTTACATCTCTGAGAAGGTAAACAAACTAGCGTACGTGTATGTTTGATATTACATTCTGTTTTTCTATACAGGTGTCAGTTACATCAGCTTTCACATTGAGAGACAGAGGCTTTCGAGAGACAACATGGTCTCAATTGAATACGTCGAAAATAGTGACGTTGAACCATTGTAGTCATTCATAACCCAAGCTGATATGTTAGTTTGGCGAGAACACAGCACAAGATACCAGCACTCTACCCTGTGAAAGCAACTTAATGTGAACTGCTTTCACAACTATCACCCCTTTATAGGCCCTTTATAGGCCCAAAGGATCTGTTAACATGTAATCTAGTCAACAAACCTCTCTTGTGGTGACCCTACGCAGGCAGTAGGGGATGTGCAGTTTTCAGAAGCTGCAGTTTCACTACAGAGCTACGAATGTCAACAATATCCATCTCTTTATCTCATTCAACAGACAAGCTGGTAGTTTATAGTGTAACAGATTTGATTTTCTCAAAAAACACAATGTAATCGTCTGCATAATTTCCAATCCCCCATATATTAATATACATTTCTTATTTTCTTAAATATCTTTTCATTCTTTATTATTTTCCCCTAACCCTACCACCCTCATGTATTTGGAGTAAACTAATGGACAACAACACTTAGGCTTCTACTTCCAGCTTATACACACTATATACATTTTGCAGACATGGTACATTTTACACTAGTTATCTTTTTCATTTATTTTTAGCCTTCAGCTACCCTCAACCCCTCCMATGTGTTATGTTTGTTTGTGTTTGTGTGTTGTGGTCATCTGTAAACATAAACAACCGTGGTGACAGAGATGGATTGTCATGCTGGTTTATTTCATTAGGCTATTCTCCTGTGTGTTTCCAAAATGAATTGCTGGAACAGATGGAGCCAATAAATACGATGGTGATATGTAGAAGATGGACACTGGGCTTGTAATTGAATAGCGTGTCTTTATTTGTCCTAGGTGTTACCAGGTATGAGGTATTGGAATAGCAGATTGAAAAGGCAATAGTCATTGATTTTCCCATTACACAGAGAACAACATAGAATGTTGTGGTGTCTCTCTGAATTCATTTTGTTTGTACTTTTATCCTGGACCAAAGAAACAGGATCATTACTTCTCTAGAAGACTGGATTTATAAGCAATTAGAAACAATCAATATTCCGATATATTTGAGCTGCATCCAGCAATGTCAAAGACATATCTGATTATGCTCATGAACTTATTTTAGGATCGTCAAAGGGATAGTTTGTTAAAGATAATCGTTAAGGGATTTGATCAGACTTGGATTCCATCGGTGGTACTCTGGTAATACAGGCAATGGAAAAAGATACAGTATTTGAGCCACATCCACCAATATCACCAGGCTAATAAATATCAAAGACAAATCATAAAAGGGATCATCAGTTATTAATGGAYGTGAACAGTATCAGCAGTAGATTACTATGTCATCAGTGAGAAGCATTACTCTGTTACCACACTGCTGTGATGGATGCTCACGCATTATATACCAACTAGGATTTCATCACTAAACAATATTTTATGAGTCACAAAAGACTCATCTTCTGCCAACATTTCTCTGGCCCATCTGTGATACATACATGAACACCACAGAGCTGAGGAACTTCCTCCACATCCTATATGACACCCATGGTCACACCATTCGGTAAAGTAGCTCCATTTTCCACACAGAGATGCATTATGCTCTTTCTTTCTCCTTTCTGTTGGTGAAAACCTCCACAAGTTTGATAGTTATAGATGTACATGTGGACAGTGGCTCAATTTCTATACCCAGAAAAATGCCCTTCGTGCAATGTCAGAAATAGAATACGATGTTCAAATGCAGGCTTGTTTACCTACTGGTGCTGCTTGGATTTTGAGGGCAGTTCCTTGTCATCTTGCTGCAGAGATTTCAACACATCAAACACGTTTCTCAGGCTAGGTATCAGGGGCTTGGGTTATCAGATGATATCATATTGGGTTTTCCCCATGAACGCCCTGAGGCCTGAGTCTACAGTGCTGAGTCTACAGTACCGAGGCTACAGCGGGATACAGAAGGCTGTGTTCCCCATGCAGCGTTCGAAGGCCAGTACAATATTATTGATTCAGGTAGAGCAAGCAGACTGAGACATGTAGATAAACAAACAGAACAGAGAGCATTAGAAGATGCTCCATCTAAGACAGTGGGATATCTGTGGGTGTGTGTGCTGGTGTTCGGAGTGAGCCGGGTATGCGGTGTGCTGAGTGACGTGCGTGCTGAGAATGTGGGTGTGAGTCAGTGGGTGTCTAAAGTGAACGGGGATGTGTGGTGGGCTGTAATGACTACTGAAGACGTGTGGGGCGGTAGTGACTCATAGTGGTGTGTTATAGGGGCTGGTGGTGCTGTCGGCCTATCGATGACAGCAGGTGTTACATCAGGACCAGRCATGATTCATCTGCTACTGCTGGATTTGACCCTGGGGGTGGGAGGTGCAGAAGGGGAGAAGGGACAAACTGTACAGGCTTCCCTTCACCCACCTTCTCCCTCTCCGATCTCTCTCACGATCAGCATAAGCACCCTGAGAAACAATATGCTCCTGAGATCTTACTTATAGACTGACTCCCACACAACACACTGAAACAGCACACACACACACACACACTAACACACTTTTCCCATTCAGATACATGCAGTGATAATGATCCAGCGGCATCAACATCCCGACCTAACCTCCCAGTACAGCTTGTTAATAGCCCAGCGTTTGTTCTACTTTGCACGATCACAACCACCTGACTGATATTCATGTAGTAACCCCACAGAGGACCCCAGTCACACACGTTCCGATGGTTCTAACTAGCACCGGGCTAACGTTATTGGCATTTAGACTTTTATCTCTATGGCCTCATCGTTAGCAATTCAACGCCAACAAGCAGAGCCAATGAATGAGTAAAAAATGTATATCACTGGAACAAACCAACAAACGCATCTCGAGTCACATCCAGAGGAGGGAGCTACAGTGCACTGAAAAAAAACTGTCTCTTTAACTAAATATATGTGTGTGTAGTTCACTTAAAAACAATAAATATTATCAGTGGCTAAGGACATATTTTAAACGTAATCAGGACATCCATGGGAATGAACTAACCCCAGTCTTTGACATGCTGTTGGTGAATTAAGCTGAAGTGTCATCTCGTTAGTGTGCAGCCTTGTGTGTGTCTCTCTCTCACACCCACACACACAGACACAAGCACCACACCTCCCTCACGCTCCCTCCCTCTCTAACGTTCTCTCTCTTTCTCTCTCTCTCCCTCCTCTCTCTCTTCTGCTCTTTCTCTCTCTCGCCTCTCTCTCTCCTCCCCTCTCCCTCTCTCTCTCCTCTCTCTCTCGCTCTCTCCTCTCCTCTCCTCTCTCTCTCTCTCTCTTCTCCTCTCTCCTCTCTCTCTCTCTCTCCTCTCTCTCTCTCTCTCTCTCCTCTTCTCTCTCCTCACTCTCAGCCTGTGTTTGTGCAGATCTCACCAGTGAGATGCTAATTTGAGAGACATTTACCATATGAGTCACAGTCATAATCACAGACCTTCCATTTATTTCCTCTCAGCCGCTTACGGTCACACTCGTGAGAAATAGGTGTCACGCGGAGCATGACCGGTGTGTGTGTGTGTTTATGGTCATAATACCCAAGTCCGATGACATTGCTCTGTAATATATGCTAATTACAAAATAGACTAGATTCTCTTTAGCCCTAATACTGTTGGACACCTCTCATGGATGTCCTAGATGGCTACAATGATGCCAAGTAGCGTGAAAAGGAGGAGCAGCTTTAATGGGGAAATGGATGGAGGAGATACTGGATGAAGCAGGACCCTGGACACACGCACCAGGCCTCCAGTGCGCCTCCAGAGTCCGGTATGTCCTGTTCCTCCTCCCCGACTCGCCCTGAGGTGCGTGTCCTCAGCCCGGTGCCACCAATACCAGGCCTCCAGTGGCGCCTCCAGAGTCCAGTACTTCCTGTTCCTCCTCCCCAAACTCGCCCTGAGGTGCTGTCCTCAGCCCGGTTCCACCAGTCCGGCACCACGCATCAGGCCTCCAGTGCGCTTCCACAGTCCAGTACGGCCTGTGCCTCTTCCCTGCACTCGCCCTGAGGTGCATGTCCTCAGCCCGGGTACCACCATTTCCAGCACCACGCATCAGGCTTCCAGTGCGCTTCCATAGTCCAGAGCTTCCGGGGACAGTACCCAGTCCAGAGCTTCCGGCGACAGTACCCAGTTCAGAGCTTCCGGCGACAGTACCCAGTCCAGAGCTTCCGGCGACAGTACCCAGTCCAAAGCTTCCGGCAACAGTACCCAATCCAGAGCTTCCGGTGACGTTTCACAGTCCGGAACTCCAACGACGGGCCACAGTCCGGAACCTCCACATTGACGGCCACAGTCCGGAACTCCAACTACGGGCCACAGTCCGGAACCTCCACGACGGGCCACAGTCCGGACCTCCAAACGACGGGCCACAGTCCGGAACCTCCAACGACGGGCCACAGTCCGGAACCTCCAACGACGGGCCACAGTCCGGAACCTCCAACGGCCACAGTCGAACCTCCACGACGGCCACATCCGGAACCTCCAACGACGGGCCACAGTCCGGAACTCCAACGACGGGCCACAGTCCGGGGCCTCCAGCGACGATCTCCAGTCCGAGCTTCCAGCGACGATCCCCAACTCGGAGCTCCAGCGACGATCCCCAGTCCGGGCCTCCGTGACGATCCCAGTCGGGGCCTCCAGCGATGATCCCCTTCCCGGGTCTCTAGCGATGGTCCCCAGCCCGGGTCTCCAGCGACGGTTCCCAGTCCGGGTCTCCAGCGACGGTCCGCCCGGGGTCTCCAGCGACGGTCCCCAGCCCGGGGTCTCCAGCGACGGTCCCAGCCCAGGGTCTCCAGCTACGGTCGATGATCCGCAGTCCAGAGCCTCCGCGATGATCCACGATCCGGATTTACAAAGGCGGAGGGATCAGTGTAAAGAGGGGGCGGTGTCCAGAACCAGAGCCACCACGAGAGGTAGATGCCCACCCGACCTCCCCTATAAGTTCAGGTTTGCGGTCGGGAGTCTGCACCTTGGGGGGGGGGGGGTACTGTCATGCCCTGACCTTAGTTATCTATGTTTTCTTTATTATTTTGGTTAGGTCAGGGTGTGACGAGGGTGAGTATGCTTGTTTTGTATTGTCTAGGGTTTTTTGTATGTCTAGGGTGTTTGTAAGTCTAGGCATATGTATGTCTATGGTGACCTGAATTGGTTCCCAATCAGAGGCAGCTGTTTATCGTTGTCTCTGATTGGGGATCATATTTAGGTTGCCATTTTCCCTTTTGGTTTTGTGGGTTCTTATTCTATGTTTAGTTGCCTGTCTGCACTAGCCATATTAGCTTCACGGTTCGTTTTGTTATTTTGTTCGTGTTGTTCAGTGTTCATTCTTTAAATAAAGAAGAATGTACGCTGATCACGCTGCGCCTTGGTCTCCTCCCTACGACAGCCGTGACAAATGATGAGCCTGGAAAATAATTGGCTAATTGTTTTAGGGGGTAATTGTTTCCAAAAATCCTGTTACTGAAAGCATATCTATAATCTGTAACTCCTTGTCCATCCATCCAAATTGTTTAATGTGTGGATATCTGTATAGAAACCGTCTAAAACTCTTCTCCAAACCGGCACCTATAACTCCGCTGTGTTATAGGTCCCAGTTTGGATTTTTGGGGGGGGCTCAGATGGTTTCTATACAGATAGCCACACATTATACAATCGGGATTGTACAATCGGGATTATACAAGGATTATACAAGGAGTTACGGATTATAGATATGCATTCAGTAACAGGATTTTCAGAAACAAGTACCGCCTTAAAACATTTTGCCAGTTATTTTCCAAGCTATATATGGCTAGATTGTCCTTATTTTAATGCTGCCATTTCCTGACAAACATTATATGAAGTCTTATAATGCGATATGGCCAAAATATCATATCATTATATATATGTAACATTCTTTACAGTGTGACGGTATTTGATGGTATTTTATGTTTTTGAATAGTAAAAGTTCTAAATATGCTTCATGAGTAGTTGTCACGCCCTGACCATAGAGAGCTTTTTATTCTCTATGTTGGTTAGGTCGGGGTGTGACTAGGGTGGGTCATCTAGGTGATTATGTTTCTATGTTGGCCTGGTATGGTTCCCGAATCAGAGGCAGAGGTTTGTCGTTGTCTCTGATTGGGGATCAAATTTAGGCAGCCATTTCCCCTTTGTGCTTTGTGGCATCTTGACTATGTACTGTATAGTTGCCTGTGAGCACTATAGTATCTTCATATTTCGTTTTGCTATTTATTGTTTTGTTTTGCTGTGAGTTTCACCTGGTAATAAAAAGATGTGGAACCCAGATCACGCTGCGCTTTGGTCCAGTTATTATGACGAGCGTGACGGTAATTCATGACCCTAGGGTGGCCACACAAATTAAAAGTGATTTCAATGGGTCTTTCTCCATTCTGATGGTTTTATTCTGTTCAATCCAACTCCAACAACAACAATTTCACGAATTCTGTAATTTCCTGCACTCATTTGTTAGCATTTCCACACTGTGCCACTGTGCATGATATGGGCAAAATATCTAGGCCTAATTAAATGGTGAACTGTTGGAATCATGGAAATAGAATGCTTATTCTAACTCTATAGCTGGAAAATACACTAAATGTCCCAACAATTTGGACACCTTCCTAATATTGAGTTGCACCGCCTTTTGCACTCAGAACAGCCTCAATTCGCCAGGGAATGGACTCTACAAGGTGTCAAAAGCATTCCACAGAGATGCTGGCACTCCAATGCTTCCCACAGTTGTGTCAAGCTGACTATATGTCCTTTGGGTGGTGCACCATTCTTGATACACACAGGAAACTGTTGAGCGTGAAAAACCCAGTAGCATTGCAGTTCTTGACAAACTCAAGCCGGTGCGCCTGGCACCTACTACCATACCCAGTTCAAAGGCACGTACATATTTTGTCTTGCCCATTCACCCTCTGAATGGCACACATACACAATCCATGTCTCAATTGTCTCCAGGCTTAAAAATCCTTCTTTAACTTGTCCCCTCACCTTCATCTACATTGTTTGAAGTAGATTTAATAGGTTACATCAATAAGAGATCATAGCTTTYACCTGGATTCACCTGGTCAGTATATGCCATGGAAATAGCAGGTGTCCCTAATGGTTTGTATACTCAGTGGAGTGGGCAGCACTTTGAATATATTGTTATTTGACATGACAATGAATGACCAAGCCAGGGAGGAACTATTGTGAAAGAGTAGGAACCAAAGTGTTGGTCAGTGTTTCCCAGAGGACCCTAATTAGATGTTAGATGACATGTTTTCTCTTATTTCATGTAGCTAGCACAAGCTAACATATTTATGCTTTGCCTATTCCTCTCTGATTTCCAAGATACCATTGCACAAACAACATGGTGATCTTTGCCTACACCAGAACTGGTATCAGGCTGTATGAGCTAGCTACGTTTGCTTTGACTATTTGTACATTTAGCAAGCTAGCTAGCCAGCTTACTTACATTAGCGGCTAACACAATTTATTTTACTCACAACTTGCTAAGAAAAGACAAACTAGCTGTTTGCAGACAATAAGATACACAAACTAATTGTGTAAATATAGACCGCTTGTGGATTTATATTAAGAACCAAAGTGGAAATCCATGTTGTTGTTAACATCTTGTTGCATCTGACCATGCATACAGTGTGACGGCATGGCAAGTGCTCGTGACTCCGTGGTTGTTTGGTTGAGCCACAACTTGAGTGACGGGGCAGGGCTTGGTGTGGGAAGCGCATGGGGAAGCGACATGCAGGAGGAAAGAGAGAGAGAGACGCCTCGAGTAGCAAACGGAGTCAACTAAAAAAATGGACATTACACGTGCCAGTGTGGCGTATCACATTTAACAAACCAAACACTGAAATATCGTTATAGAAGGTAAAGTAAAAACCCATACCGGTCCGTGCATCACTACCGGTAAAATACAGTACACCGCCCAGCCCTAGTCCAAACCCTCTCATCCAGCTGATGTAATCACACACAGGCTGTACTTTCATCTCATACCCAGCATAACAATTATGGATCAGCTCTGGCTATATTTCTGTTCTGTGACTCACAGAAGAGAAGCATGCCATCTGTTGGTAACGGGGTCTGTTGGTAAGCCAGTCCAGTCAGGTTCTGAGATTCATGTCAGAGACCACAAGTAGGTCAGGGCACTGCTTCAGAAGCCATTTTGGATAGGGGGAAGAGTGCAGGAGAGACAAGTGAAGGTAGACAGGAGAGTACAGTAGAGGCAGCCTAGGACGAGAGGGACAGGACTGGACAGGAAACGGGTAAGGACAGACAAGAGGGACAAGCCAGGACAAGGAAAGGGACAGCGGAAGGAGTCAGACCATGGTAGAAAAGACAAGCCAGGAGGGAAGAAATGTACAAAAACAGGTAGGTCAGAAATCATCAAGGAAAGGGACACAGGAAACAGGTGTAAAATCAAGTTAGAGACAAACAGCTGTTTAACAGTATGGAGGATCAGTATGGCTCTGTAGACTGCTGACCAGAGCAAACAGCCAACATTGCAAAAGAGAACCTCCCTCTACATTTTTTCTTCATCTCGTCAATACCAGAATATGTGGGGAATCTAGTTTCAGGCTTTTCTTTTACACCTGTTACGTTAGGTTTCCACAGAGGAATAGTTTCTACACACACACTTACACACACAGACACACATTGATCTGAGACATCCAGAGAAACACTGGCCAATGATTAAACAGCCACAGTCTCTGTGTGATCGAAACACACAGGCCGTTCATTCTCAAGACAAAAGAGAAGAAAATGAAAAAGCGGATTCAATTCCCTCCTCGACTTTTGCTGCAGCCTATAATGAACCTAAGACCCTGGAAGAGGAGAGGAAATGAGTCCCATGTAGCTCAGTTGGTAGAGCATGGCTCTCGCAATGCCAGGGTTGTTGGTCAATTCCCATCGGGTCCCAGGAGGAAAATGTATGCACTCACTACTGTACCTCGCTCTGGATAAGAAGCTCTGCTAAATTACAAGTACGTTCAATGAAATTYTAGCGAAAAGGAGGGATCTGTTTGTGTGGTAAATGTGCCCCTAGTCGTTAGCTTAAGTGCTAATAAAATGGCTTAGCTTGTAATACGCTTATCGTGGTTAATGCACAACGAATGCTTCCTTTCCCATACGCTTTCACACATAACCCATAGTGCCAGCTGGAGATCACTCTCAAGTGAATAATACTGGCATGGCATGCTATCCTTTCATGGTCAGAATACACAGATGAGTTAGGGCCGGCCAAGAATGTCTCTCTCTTAGATGACATTTTATCTCAATGAGACTAACCTGGGTGGGCTAAATAAAGATGAGATAAAATGTAGATTTTTCATTCATGGTATTTTCTTCATTTAAATGTGATGATGATGAAGAAGCTTCCACCTAATGAGTGTATCACAGTCCAGTGCAATCCAGCTGCAACCAGGTGAAATACGGCAATGATCTAATAGCACAAACAGTGGCTGATGCGTGATTGCCCTTTCCACAGGATGATGGTAATGAAGTATGCCACCAACTTGACAATTCCACACATCCAACAGAGTGAGTGTGCTAGTCTTATTATAAACTGTGTCCTTATAAGGAAATTATTAGTTGCCTGTGTGTGTGTGTGTGTGTGTGTGTGTGTGTGTGTGTGTGTGTGTGTGTGTGTGCGTGCGTGCGTGCGTGCGTCCCTGTCCGTGCGTGCGTGCGTGCGTGCGTGTGTGTGTGTGTGTGTGTGGTGTGTGTGTGCGTGCGTGTGTGTGTAATTGTGCATACGTGCGTGGGCGCGTTCTTGCATGAGATCTGAACTGTTATCCAATAGCCTACTTTTGAAACGATATTAGTTCGACTGCAATGGCAAAACCAATAACCCTTGAAGTGATTTCCGATATTGCTGTCGCATAATTTTCATGCCAAAGCAGTAGACAGTGACACCACGGTAACCCTATAGTCTACGGCAGCAGCACTCTCTCAATATGAACCAATATGACCAGGGAAAACGAGCCAGAGCTAGAGGACTTACCGCAGTAGATGATTAAGAGACTGGTCAACAGTATCACAGCCCAGAAAGTTGAAGACATCCTTGGCCATGGGCTGGCATCCTTACGTTTAGTCAACCTCAAAGCCGGAGCCATTGAACAGAGCGATACCCTCTCACAAAAATCAAAAGTAATTTCACCAGCCAGGTCTTCCTCTTACGACGCGCCTCTCTCCACGTGTAATCCTTGGAAAAAACATGTTGAGAACGAACCTCTCATTGCAAAAGCTCTCATATGGCTATGCAGCCGGTGCGTAAAAAATGTAGCATCTTCTTGAGGTTCACAGCTGACGAAAAAAAGGTGTCTTGGAACGCTTGGGAACTCACATGTGACGCAATTAAATGTTTCGTATTCCAAAGAGAACCCACTTCTCAGTGATATTTGTAGAAGTAACAGGCTAGTTCAGGAGAATCAGGAGAATAGGTTTGGCATCCTGAAATCGCAGTATGATCTCCATTATGATTGCTATAAAGGATTGAAAGATGCAATCACGTGTACCGCAACGTCGTAAAGCTCCTCKAATTCAACTGTGGTAGAGGATGTGTGAATCGTTTAGGCTCCCAGGTAAAGAAAAACACTGGACATATGTAGTTCGTCAACAATGTCCTTTTAAAACTGATAAAGAATAGCATATGGGATCTACCCTAGAAAGAAAGTCCTTAGAGATCACACGTCACTATCGACTGTCCTCAAACCCAAACTTGTAGATGATCACCATCATGCGCGCCGTTATTCTATACTGGTAGAATAAAACGGAGGATGGAGAGAGAAATAACGAGAGAGAGTGTGAGAGAAGTAGAGAGTGAGCGCAGGATGCGTCGTCAATTCCCTCCAAATGATTTTGAGACTAGAATGTGCGTTATATCGCCGGAATAAAATAATGTTCGGAAAAATAAAACTACATCAAAAATCTATCACCAATAAACATCTAATAACGTGGTTCTTGCTGTATGTACAGGACAAACAGCAAGCAGCCCWCCCTAAACTCACATACTGGGATGCTCACAGGTGGCGCGTGTGTGTGTGTTGATTTTTAGGCTAGAGTACAGGCTGTATCTGTTAATGCATTTCCTGGAAATAATCAAAATCACACACATACATATCAAACACAACATTGTTTCATCTCTACTSAACATAGTTTATGTCCTATAGTGTAGAAACATATCAAGAATGTCAGAGGCCGTTACTTGATTGATAGTGCCTAAACATATCCCATGGCAACTGTGTCCAAGCCGGCCATAACTCGAAGTTCAGCCCCACTTCTACTGGACAGCGCCCCGACTGCATATCAGCACCATGTGTCTACTGGACAGCGCCAGCGATGGTCGAATAGCAGAAGAGAAGTGCTGTACATTTTTGTTTTTAGGGTTTGAGCCACTATGCATTAATTACCATGAAATTACGACCTGATTCATTATATCTAATTAATTAATGCCCTATATTCGAAATATTATATATTTTTTTATAGTAGGGATTGTATTTCTACTATAAGGCAGTGTGTGGGCCATAGCATCTTTGAGTGGTTTATAGGCCTATCTCTTGGTTAGCATTGGCCTACAAACCATTCAAAGACGCTATGAACTGGGCCCACATACTGCCTTACCATAAATATAGAATCCCTATTAGAAAAAGTATTATATTTCTATGGGCCTTACTCTCTTACATACTTCAGTGATCTGAAAGACCCAGAACTCAGAGTTATGCTTAGTTATTCTAACAGACAAGCACTGAGTCTGAATACTATTTTCCACTACATCAATTCCACCCTCCCCCTCTCTCTTCCCACATCAGGACTTAAGCATTTAAAATTCTAAGCCTGTTTTAAATGGAAAGCAGTGCATGAATAGATAGTTGGAATGAGAGCCAGAGAGAGAGAGAGAGAGGGGAAGGGAGAGAGAGCGGTTGGCACGGTGCCCGCACTATGCTGGCAGTGGATCAGGTACAGCGGGCCTGGCCGCGCCTTGGCACGAGGCACACTCACCCAGCGCTCGCTGCATTAATTCCAGCCAGGAGACAGGGCAGGAGGTGTGGCCTACATATGTTTTTAACTCCCTCACTTTTTTCTGATTGGTTTTTCCAAGCGCCAAATGTACAGTCTGTTGATAAGGGTAGAAATGACTAGGGATGAATAAACAGGGGTATGGTAGAAAAGATAAACCTTGTTGTGAATGAGTAGCTTAAGCTGCAACCCATGACTGATGGCATTCCCCTGTAATAGCATGATCACAGCACATTTATTCTGAGTATTGACGGGAAGAAGCTTGATCACATAAGCATCGTCCATACAGAAATAGGCCTATATAGTTCATTCAAAAATCAGGTATTAGTCATTCAATTAGCATTTTGTTATTCTGAAAGTGTGACCAAAGCTCTTCTTGTATTCTCTTCCTAAAAGTTTGTGTTAGAGTTTGAAAACTCTATGTCTCCCTATTCCAGTACACTAATTCTGCTCTCAAACATTCTCAGGTCACAATCTTCAGATTTTACAGACTCCTTCCTGAAGTTTTGTTATTAGTTTTCGGGTTGTGTCCTTTGGTGCAAAGACAGGGTTCTGTCCTGGGCTTATCTGTTCTGTATGAAACCCAGACCCAGGCTGTGTCCCAAATGGATGGCTATTCCCAATACAGTGCACTCCTTTGACCAGGGCCCATATTAGATGCAYTATGAAGGGAATAGGGTGTCATTTGGGATGCAWTTCTCGCCCTCCCTGTGGTGCTTCTGTTCTGGTAATACACCACTTAGTAGGGAGCCTCTCCTGATGCTACCTCACGCATCCGTCTGTGACAGGGTGCATCCCAAATGGCACCCTATTTCCTACAGAGTGCACTACTTTTGACCAGAGCCTGGTCAAAAGTAGTGCACTATATAGGCAAAAGGGTGCCATTGGCGACGCAGACTTAGACCAACCTGACCTTCTCTCTCTGCTACTCTCTGCTATCCCTTTGATCTGCCTAGACGTGATGACTTCCTCTTTATTGGGTCTGGCTGGATGGCGAAGTGCCTCTGAACTCAGCGTGTCGCCCGCTAAGCTACGCAGGCCCACTGAGGACACTTCCTGKTGGGTGAGATTTACTATGCAAACCTACTAAACAGCAGGTGATGAGCCATGGTTAAAACAGAGCCAGGCCATTAGAGAGGAATAGTATTACAGCTACAGTATTATTGGTGTTTGGTGAAGTTGTTCCTAGTCACTGACCTTGGGTCTGTTTAGTATTTTCCCCACTAATGGTTAAGGCTAGGACTGGGGGTGGAGAAGATAATACTAGCTCTGCACCTAAACTTCCCCTGGAGCACACTATAATGTTCAAACAGGACCTCACTAATTCACTTTGATTCTAAATGATCCTGAGGTCCATGAGAAATGCAATCCATCCATGCATATCAGCTTACTCAGGTAGAATTTGTTCTCTGCTGCACTTGGAGATTTCAGAAGAAATACTTTTGTATGGTGTTGCATCCAGCAGGATAGACCCGCTTGTCTCCGGTGCTGTAGTTACAGTCTGCTACAGAGGACCTCCCAAATTAAGCCTCCAAACACAATCATTATCATGTTTGAGAAAGTCAAGTGGGTTGTTTCTAGCTGAATGTCCTAGTTCAAATCACAGTAATTATATATGGGTAGACTAGAATGTCTTTTGTTTTTTATTTAATTCATCACTTTGTTAATAATCAGGATAACATAGGCCTACTCTGCATCCCAAATGGCACTGTATACCCTATAGTGCACTACTTTTGACCAAAGCYCTACATAGGGAATAGGGTGTCATTTGAGACGCAAACATAAACATCCTGTACAATGTACAATACTAGCAGCCGGAACATACTGTAACAACATAATTAGACAGTGTCATTATACAGTACATGTTCCAATGCTGGAATTTTCTATGAATACCTGAGTGCCAACCGGGGTGACCGGGGCACTGGGCTGTGATGTGTGTGCGTTTTACTGTGTGTGTATTTGTGTGTGTGTGTGTGGCCCCTGATGTCTCTCTGCTCATATTGTGGGTGCTCTCTGATATTTTAAATTGGCGAGAGAGAGAGCGAGAGAGCGAGAGAGAGAGAGATGACTAAAAGCCTGGTTCATCTTTGAAAACATGTCATGCTAAGGTGAAAATGCAGTCCTTATGGCATTGCACAGTCCACATAACAATTGCCTGATAATCTAGACCAGTGGTTCCCAATCTTTTATAGTCTCATACCCTTCAAACATTCAACCTCCAGCTGCGTACCCCCTATAGCACCAGGGTCAGCGCACTCTCAAATGTTGTTTTTACCATCATTGCGAGCCCATAACACACTCTATACAATTCATTTATTAAACATAAGAATGAGTGTGAGACTTCCGTGCACGCAAYTTAGGAAATGGCTGCCTAGTTTTTTGTACAGCACATCGGTTTGGTATTTCCCCCCTAAATTCAAGTATTTACTCTGAGCCTTATACTAATTTACACAAAATGGAAAAGGGGAAAATAGGAAACGGTTGTGGAGCTGCAACAGTAGCCCGTAACAAGACAGCGGAAGATACAGTGGCAAGAAAAAGTATGTGAACCCTTTGGAATTACCTGGACTTCTGCATAAATTGGTCATARAWKWWGATCWGATCWWMWTYTAAGTCACCACAATAGACAAACACAGTCAGCTTAAACTAATAGCACACAAAYAATTATACGTTTTCATRTCTTTATTGAAYACACCGTGTAAACATTCACAGRGAACGGTGGAAAAAGTATGTGAACCCTTGGATTTAATAACTGGTTGACCCTCTTTTRGTAGCAATAACCTCAACCAAACATTTTCTGTAGTTGCGGATCAGACCTGCASAACGGCCAGGAGGAATTTTGGACCATTCCTTTTTACAAACTGTTTCAGTTCAGCAATATTCTTGGGCTGTCTGGTGTGAACCGCTTTCTTGAGGTCATGCCACAGCTTCTCATTCGGGTTGAGGTCAGGACTCTGACTGRGTYACTCCAGAAGGSATATTTCATTCTGTTGAAGCCATTCTGTTGTTGATTTACTTCTGGGTTTTGGGTCGTTGTCCTGTTGCATCACCCAACATCTGAAGAGCTTCAATTGTCAGATAGCCTAACATTCTCCTGCAAAATGTCTTGATAAACTTGGGAATTAATTKTTATGTCAATGACAGCAAGCTGTCCAGGCCCTGAGGCAGTAAAGCAGCTCCAAACCATGGTGCCCCCTCCACCATACTTTACAGTTGGCATGAGGTTTTGATGTTGGTGTACTGTGCCTGATTTCTCCACACATAGTGTTTTGTGTTCCTTCCAAACAACTCAACTTTAGTTTCATCTGTGTTTCATCTGTCCACAGAATATTTTGCCAGCAGCGCTGTGGAACATCCAGATGCTCTTTTGACAGCAGTGGCTTCTTCCGTTGCGTCCTCCCATGAATACCACTCTTGTTTAGTGTTTTACGTACCGTAGACTCGTCAACAGAGATGTTAGCATGTTCCATAGATTTCTGTGAGTCTTTAGCTGACACTCTAGGATTCTTCTTAACCTCATTGAGCATTCTGCGCTGTGCTCTTGCAGTCATCTTTGCAGGATGGCCACACCAAGGGAGAGTAGCAACAGTGTTGAACTTTCTCCATTTATAGACAATTTGTCTTACCATGGACTGATCAACATCAAGGCTTTTAAAGATACTTTTGCAACCCTTTCCAACTTTATGCACGTCAACAATTCTTCATCTTAATCTTCTGAGATCTCTTTTGATCGAGGCATGGTTCACATCAGGCAATGCTTATTGTGAATAGCAAACTTAAATTTGTGAGTGTTTTCTATAGGGCAGGGCAGCTCTAACCAACATCTCCAATCTCGTCTCAATGATTGTACTCCATGTTAGCTGACTCCTGACTCCAATTAGCTTTTGGAGAAGTCATTAGCCTYGGGGTTCACAWACTTCCAACCTACACTGTGAATGTTTAAGTGATGCATTCAATATAGACAAGAAAAATACAATAATGTGTGTGTTATTAGTTTAAGCWGACTGTGTTTGTCTGTTGTTGTGATTTAGATGAAGATCAGATCTAATTATATGACCAATTTATGCAGAATTCCAGATAATTCCAAAGGGTTCACATACTTTTTCTTGCCACTTTTTCTTGCCACTGTATAATCATCGACAAAACAGAGATGGCTAATGCTAGCGCAAATAAGCTAGCAGCTGCAAAAGAACCCTCATTTCGTGAGGTGATATAGGAGGAATTGAGCGAGGCGCTCACAGGCTTACGAGAGGAACTTCGAGAAGATGTTAGAAAATAACTAAATGAGTTCAAGAAGGACATTAACCAGAAACTCGAATAAAACAAATAAGAACTTCACAGCATATCTACAAGAATGGGGGATGCAATACAGCGCATTGCGGAAACGAACACATGGAACACTGCAGTCAAGGAAATACTTGAAAAGTATTTGAAAAGCCATCACGCACTWCAGGCAAAAGTGACAGAACTCTAAGGTTTTTCACTTCGAAACACCATTAGACTTTATTCCGTGGCAGAGGGCGCAGAAAAAGACTCTATGCCCAAATTCGTGGAGGGTCTWTTCAASGACATACTTGAAGACGACATTGACCTGGGAATCGAGAGAGCACACYGAGCTCTGGCCTCAAACCCCCCCAGCGGCGCCSCACCAAGATCCATAGGAGTACRGTTCCTACAATTCTCAGTCAAAGAGAAGGTCTTACATGCAGCCTGGAAACAGCCTGTTAACTTCCAGGCCAACGAGTGTTCTTTGATCAGGACTACGCGGGAGATACACTGAAAAGAAGGAAGGAATACACCCCCCATTAAGAAAGCACTTAAAGAGAAAGATATTCGCTTCCGAACGCCATTCCCGGCAAAAATGTGGGTATTTCTGGATAATGGCCCGGTTACATACGAGCATGCAGACGAGGCGGCTGAGGACCTGAAGTCGAGGGGCATCCCAGTGGAGTACACCACCAGGAGAAAGGCGTCTTCACCGGTGGAAAGACTTGAGCAGGCCCTCCCATGGATCGTTGTCGGCGAGCAGAGTCATGGAAAAAGGGGGAAATCACCTCGGCGAGAGGACATTCACATGCGAGAGAGACTCAGGCATTTCCACCAAGAAGATAGAAGACACTGAATCGGATTTAACAGACTTCAGAGTTACCGCGAGCTGGTAAGACATATTGGGTTGTTACGGTTGACATTGCAATAGGTAAAATGTCTCCCCTATTTTCCCCCAATGCTGAGCAAGGGTGATGAGCCAAAGGTATGTGTTCTTTATGGACACATTATGTATGGTCTAGTTAATAACATATCTATTAGCTAATGATTAATGACACATTGACAACAGGGTGACAGAAGGGCATATCAAGGAGAGGATTCATGATATTTACACATGACCTATATAGTTTTCACTTGTAATTAACCGATGTGTAAAAGCGATGAAATAGGTAGCTTTTACATTTTCGGGTTCCAACAGGTCTTGTTTGCAACTGCCTTACGCATTTTCCTATCTGAACGAGGKGCCCCTCCAGCGGACAGGCTCATCCCCTCAAACCCTCAAACTCCAGAGACAGTCCTCTGACATGGGAGTCCAAATAGCAAAGTATTTTCCCACTTTGGTTCACTTTTTAGGCTCGAGTTAAGCAGGCAGTTATGGTGCACAGGTTTTTCTATTTATATCGATGCATCATCGGGAATTTAAGGTCATAAGTCTCAATGTAAACGGACTGGGGAGTGCCATCAAGAGAAGTAGGGTAATAACAAAGATGAAACAGRAGAGAGTTGACATACTATTCTGGCAGGAAACTCACTTCTCCACTCCTGAACACGAGAAACTCAGGAAAATGGGATATAGGAATACCCTTTTCTTCTTCTTACAAAATGGGTCGAAGTGGCATTGCAATCTTGATCCCATATTCAGTTTATTTTGAGTTCATATCAGAAATAAAAGACAAGGAGGGTAGATTTATACTTGTTAAATGTAAACTGGATAACAAGGAAGTTACATTATTTAATGTATACGCACCCCCGGTGAATGACATGGTCTTCTACAGGAAGGTGTTTGATTTAATTGCCACAGAAACCTCTGGCACTCTTATCTGTGGAGGGGTTTTTAACACGATTTTAAACTCAAAATTGGACAGCACAAATCAAAATAGGAAAATTAGCCTCGTTTCTAAAAAAGATCAATAGGATATTKCAGGATTTAGGACTGCTTGATGTATGGCGTGACATCCACATGACAGCCCGCCACACTGAATACTCCAGGTTAGACTACTTTTTCATGGACAATGCAGATCGACACAGGCTTAAGGATTATAGGATCGGGCAGCGYGACTTATCAGATCATAATGGAGTTTACCTTACTCTACACCTTGATAGCAAACCAATAAATACTCCATGGAGGCTTAATACAAGCATGCTGAATGATCCAGCATTCAAGGAATCAATAAAGAAATAATTGAATGTCTATCTCGAGAATAATGATAACGGGGAAGTATCTCCTGCTACATTGTGGGATATTAGAGGAAAGATCATAGCCACCATCTCTCTGGAAAAAGATTGAAGCACAAAAACTTCTGAAATTACAGGAAACTTTAAGAAACTTAGAATGATCTGGTAGTCATTACAAATATCCTCTTATATTACGGGAGATTCAAAAGGTAAAACAGGAAATTGACCAGATCTATAGTGAAGAAGTAGAGAAAAAGCTCATGTTCCTGGAACAACACTGTTATGAATCAKGCTCAAAGGCAACACAATTACTAGCATGGAGACTCAGGAAACAAGAAGCATAGAATACAATTCTCAAAATAAAAGACCGCAAAACAAGAAGATTGCATGCAAATTGGATTAAATATAGAAAGCATTTATATCATATTACACAAATCTGTACAAGCAACCAGAGAAGGCAGATGCACAGACAAGAGAGCATTTTTTGAACTCACTTCATCTCCCCTCAATTGGGACAGAGCAAAATGATAGACTTACTTCAGAAATAACCACTAAAGAAATGAACAATGCAATATCTCATCTAAAAGTCAACAAGTCTCCAAGCGCTGATGGCTTCCCATCAGAATGGTTCAAAGTCTTCAGAGAACAACTAACACCTCTACTTCAGGCCKGTTTTAACTGGACTCTGCGAGAGGGGGGTCTCCCACCATCGTGGAGAGAAGCCATCATATCTGTAATCCCAAAAGAGGGTAAAGATAAGAAAGAATGCAGTTCATATAGACCTATTACACTTCTTAATACAGATTATAAACTATATGCATYAATAATAGCCAAAAGAATGGAAGACATAATCCCAGAATTGATTGACGGGGATCAAACTGCTTTCATACGAAATAGGCAGACACAGGACACCATAAGGAGAACACTACATGTCACGGACCACATTACTCAGAATAAGGCAAGTGCTATATTCATCMGTCTAGATGCTGAAAAAGCATTTGATTCAGTGGGATGGGATTATSTATTCCAAATTATGGAAAGATTTGGTTTCCACAAAGAAGTGATACAGTGCATCAAAACACTGTATTCGTGTCCGACCGCTAGAATAAAGATAAATGGACATTTGAGACCAACGATAAAATTAGAGTGAGGGGCAAGACAAGGCTGTAATATTTCACCCACGCTCTTTTCCTTGTACCTCGAACCATTAGCACAGGCAATAAGACAGGACCCAACCTTAGAGGGAATAACAATAAGAGGCAGTGAACATAAGATATGCATGTATGCTGATGACGTTCTGTTATTCCTTAAAGACCCAGGCTCAAGTGTACCAAGATTGATGGATGTTTTACAAACATTTGGAACATATTCAGCGTATGTGCTTAACGTACACAAGACCCAAGCCCTAGTATATAATTATACCCCACAGGAAGAGCTGAAGAGTAATTATAACTTCCAGTGGACCTCTTCATCCAATTTACCAAAATATACACCCACACTTTTATGACATGAATTACGATCACATCAACAAGAAAATATATGWTGACCTGGACAGGTGGAATTCACTTCCCTTGGATCTTAGTAGTAGAATTGAAACAATCAAAATGAACATCCTGCCGAGATTACTGTATTTGTTCCAATCACTGCCCATAGAAATCCCACCTAAACAGTTTAGGGAATGGGATGAACGGATACCAAGGTTTATCTGGAACAGTAAGAGACCAAGAATTATGTGTACAACATTACAATTACCAAACAATAGTGGTGGTATGGCCTTACCAAACGTAAAGTATTATTTTGTGTCAGCCCAATTGAGACCTCTGGTGTGTTGCTGATGCAATTCAGAATAAAAATCCAAATGGAAAGACATAGAGACTACTTTCACAGATATACACACAGTCAGTTTTGGGAAATAAGGACATAGAAATATACAATAGACAAAATCAGTTGATTAATTTCTCTCTAAAGACATGGTTTAGGGTAGTTAAGCAAAATCATTTAGACAGAGAGGTCAAACTGCTGAGTTGGCCCGCATACTTCATTGGCCCAGCTTCATCCCTGCAATTCAGGACAGCAGATTTGAACAGTGGACGCAGAAAAGCATCACATCATTCAGTACAATTATACGGAATGGGGACCTAGAGAACTTCCAGGACCTACGTATAAAACATGGCTTGGATAAACCTACAAGTTCGACACTGTTTCTTAAGGGAGATAAAATCGATTGACACTCGATCACCTCAAAAATGTATCCAAGTATTCACTAACGCATACAACTTGGGGAGTATCAAAAAAACTATTTCCAATCTCTTCTTGGGTATTCAATCCTCAAAGAAACAATCTACAAACTATATTAAATGGAAATGGAAGGAGGAACTTAACATGGAAATAACTGATGAAACATGGTTGAACATATTTGAGACTCAACAAAGCTCCGCCAACTCAAGGTCATGGAGAGAATTCTGTTGGAAGAATGTTAGACGTTTCTTCCTAACAMCTAAACTGAAATCAAAACAGACTGGCTCCCTACACCCTTGTTGGAGAGAATGCGGGCTATCAAGGGTGGATCACTCTCATATATTTTGGTCCTGCACCGCAATTGAAACTTACTGGGGAGAAATAACATTGGAAAAATAATGTGATTTGACATAGAACAAACATGAATRWATTTGTACTTGGGTGAAATACCTGATACACACTAGATACAAGTACCTGTTGAAGGTCCTACTATCAGCCAGTAAAAAGTCTATCACTAGGAAATGGCTACAAAAGACCCTCCCACCGTGACACAGTGGATAGATATTATTCAAGAAATACACCATATGGAGCATATGACCTTTGCTTTAAGAACACAAAGAGCAGAGACGTCAGGAAAACTGGGAAAAATGGGTTTCATACTTGAAAATTGTCTAATTCAAAGATGATGTCAATGTAACTAATCTGATGAACGTATGATGTGCGCTGTAACTGCCAGATCTTCTTTGTTGTTCTTTTACTTTATTTGTATTTTCTTTGTGTTCCTCAATAAAAACAAAGTAAAAAAAAAGAAATCACCAAAATAATGAATGTGAGTTTTTGTCACAACCCGGCATGTAGGAAGTGACAAAGAGCTAATATAGGACCAGGGCACAAATTATAATACAATAACAATCAATAATGTTGCTCTTTATTTAACCATATTACATATAAAACCTTATTTGTTCATCGAAAATGGTGAATAACTCACCACAGGTTAATGAGAAGGGTGTGCTTTAAAGGATGCACAGAACTCTGCAATGTATTGGAGAGAGTCTCAGTCTTAAATCATTTTCCACACAGTCTGTGTCAAGTCGGCATAAACGATTCGGGAGACAGGCGCAGGGATGTGAAATAGGGTTTTTAATTAAGCCCAAATTACGGCGTGTAAAGCAACGGGACGAAGACCAAACAAACAAGTAACAAAACACAGGGTAGATACCCAAAACAAAAAGAGCGAGGAGTAGCTCGAATAAATAACACGAGCGCACAATGATTAACACATGGGACGAGACCCGTAACCATCTGCGCAATCCACAAAGGCACGAAAGCCAAAACACACAGCACAGGTACTCACACGCACCAACGGACATTGTAACAATAATCGACCACCCAATGGAAACCAAAGGGCACATAAAGTTGAAGTCGGAAGTTTACATACACCTTAGCCAAATACATTTAAACTCAGTTTTTCAACAATGTCCTGCATTTATCCTAGTACAATTCCCTGTCTTGGGTCAGTTAGGATCACCACTTTATTTTAAGGATTGTGAAATGTCAGAATATTGATAGAGAGAATTATTTATTTCAGCTTTTATTTCTTGCATCACATTCCCAGTGGGTCAGAAGTTTACATCACTCAATTAGTATTTGGTAGCATTGCCTTTAAATTGTTTAACTTGGGTCAAACATTTTGGCTAGCCTTCCACAAGCTTCCCACAATAAATTGGGTGAATTCTGTCCTTCCTCCTGACAGAGCTGGTGTACTGAGTCAGGTTTGTAGGCCTCCTTGCTCACACACGCTCAATTCTGCCCACAATTTTCCATAGGATTGAGGTCAGGGCTTTGTGACGTCCAGTCCAATACCTTAACTTTGTTGTCCTTAAGCATTTTGCCACAACTTTGGAAGTATGCTAAGTATGCTTGCATTGTCGGTTGGAAGACCCATTTGCGACAAGCTTTAACTTCCTGACTGATGTATTGAGATGTTGCTTCAATATATCCTCACAATTTCCTACTCATGATGCCATCTATTTTGTGAAGTGCACCAATCCCTCCTGCATCAAAGCACCCCCTCAACATGATGCTGCCACCCCCGTGCTTCACGGTTAGGATGGTGTTCTTCAGCTTGCAAGCGTCACCATTTTCCCTCCAAACATAATGATGGTCATTATGGCCAAACAGTTCTATTTTTTGTTTCATCAGACCAGAGGACATTTCTCCAAAAAGTATGATCATTGTCCCCATGTGCAGTTGCAACCCGTAGTCTGGCTTTTTTATGGCGGTTTTGGAGCAGTGGCTTCGTCCTTGCTGAGGCGCCTTTCAGGTTATGTCGATATAGCACTTGTTTTACTGTGGATATAGATGCTTTTGTACCTGTTTCCTCCAGCATCTTCACAAGGTCCTTTCTGTTGTTCTGGGATTGATTTGCATTTTCCACCAAAATTACGTTCATCTCTAGGAGACAGAACACGTCTCCTTCCTGATGGCTGCGTGGTCCCATGTGTTTATACTTGTGTACTATTTGTTTGTACAGATGAATGTGGTACCTTCAGGCATTTGGAAATTGCTCCCGAGGATGATCCAGACTCAAATGATGTCAATTAGCCAAACAGAAGCTGTTTAAAGGCTGTTGAAAGGCACAGTCACTTAGTGTATGTAAACTTCTGACCCACTTGAATTGTGATACAGTGAATTATAAGTGAAACAATCTGTAAACAATAGTTGGAAAAATTACTTGAGTCATGCCAAAGTCCAAACCGACTTGCCAAAACTACAGCTTGTTTAACAAGAAATTTGTGGAGAGGTTGAAAAACGAGTTTTAATGACTCCAACCTAAGTGTATGTAAACTTCCGACTTCAACTGTATATACAAATACAATCGGTGGGAATAGGTGCCAGGTGTGCGTAATGAAAGTTACGAGGGATCCGTGACAGTCTGTGCCTGTATTTGTTTTCATGATTGTGAGGGCCGAGAATCCGCTCTCACATAGGTTCATGGTTTCAAAGGGCATCAGTGTCTTACAGCGTGATTTTCCAAGACAGGTTACTCAGAGGGCAGCCCAATCAGAATCTGGCAGTGTCTTCTGATTAAATTCAATTTTCACAGAACCGCTTGTTCTGATATCGGTACGTGGACTGGAAGCAGGGCATGAAAGGGATAACGTATCCAGTTGTTTGTGTCATACATTTTGGAAAAGTACCTGCGTAATTGCGCACCCAACTCACTCAGGTGCTTCGTCATTTTACATTCTCCGTAAGCTTGAGTTCATTTGCACAGAAAAAATCATCAATGATGGAAAGACCTGTGTGCTGTCCTTGTTAATGCAGGCAGAGAAGAGCTCCAACTTCTTAACTTCTTATGGCTGCAGGGGCAGTATTGAGTAGCTTGGATGAAAGGTGCACAGAGGTGCCCAGAGTAAACGGCCTGCTCCTCAGTCATAGTTGCTAAATGTGCATATTATTATTAGTATTGGATAGAACACACTCTGAAGTTTCTAAAACTGTTTGAATTATGTCTGTGAGTATAACAGAACTCATATGGCAGGCAAAAACCTAGAAGTTCCACTTCTGTGTTGGACTTTTTCTGAGGTGGCAGATTTTCAACCAGCTCTCATTGAATTACAGCGAGATATTGATGAGTTTTCACTTCCTACGGCTTCCACTAGTGTCAACAGTCAATAGAACTTTGTCTGATGACTCTAATGTGAAGGGAGGCGAAAGGAGACAGGAATTAGTCACCACTGCACAAGCTGACCATGCTTTGCACAGCGCGTTCAGTGAGAGGCAGCTCCGTTCCATCGCTCAACTGAAGTCAATCTAATTCTCCGGTTGGAACGTTATTCAAGATGTATGTTAACAACATTCTAAAGATTGATTCAGTAATCGTTTGACATGTTTCTACTGACTGTTATGGAACTTTTGGACATTTCGTCACGTTATAGTGGACGCGCTTTGTGACTTTGGATTTGTTTACCAAACGCGCTCCCAAAGTAGCTAATTGGACATAAATAACGGACATTACTGAACAAATCAAGCATTTATTGTGGACCTGGGTTCCTAGGACTGCATTCTGATGAAGTTCATCAAAGGTAAGGAAACATTTATCATGTATTTTCTGGTTTCTGTTGACTCCAACATGGCGGCTAATTGGCTATTGTTCTGAGCTCCGTCTCAGATATATTTTGCATGATTTGCTTTTTCCGTAAAGTTTTTTTGAAATTTGACACAGCGGTTGCATTAAGGAGAGGTATATCTATAATTCCATGTGTAATAACTTGTATTATCATCTACATTTATGATGAGTATTTCTGTTGAAAGCGATGTGGCTATGCAAAATCACAACCCCTCTCTCCACTGGGATTCTCTGCCTCTAACCGGCCTGTTTACAGGGGCTGAGTTCACTGGCTTGCTGGTCTCTTTCATGCCGTCGCCTAGGAGGTGCGTTACTTGGAGTGGGTTGAGTTACTGACGTGATCTTCACCTGTCTGGGTTGGCGCGCCCCTTGGTTTGTGCTGTGGTGGAGACCTTGTGGGCTATTACTCGGCCTTAGTCTCAGGATCTGTAAGTTGTGGTGTAGGATTTCCCTCTAGTGGTGCGGGGGCTGTGGCTTTGGCAAAGGTGGTGGGGTTATCTCCTTCCTGTTTGGCCCTGTCCGGGGGTTTTTTCGGATGGGCCACAGTGGTCTCCTGACCGGCTCCTGTCTCAGCCTCCAGTATTTATGCTGCAGTAGTTTATGTGTCGGGGGGCTAGGGTCAGTTGGTTACCTGGAGTACCTTCTCCTGTCTTAATCCACGTGTCCTGTGTGAATGTTAAGTATGCTCTCTCTAATTTCTCGTCGTTCTCGTCTTTCTCTCTGAGAACCTGAGCCCTTAGGACCCATACGTTCAGGCACTACCGGGCAATATGACATCCTTGCTGTCCCCAGTCCGCATGGCCTGCTGTGCTATCCAGTTTCAAACCTGTGTTCTGCCTGCGGTTACGGAACCCCTACCTGTCGCAAGACCTGCTGTTTTCCAAACTCTAATGAATGCGGCTATGAAAAGCCAAAGCTTAGAGATGTTATTCTGATTATTATTTTGACCATGCTTGTCATTATGAACATTTTGAAAAATCTTGGCTCTCTCTAATTTTCTCCTTCTCTCTTTCTTTCTCTCGGGGGACGCTGAGCCTAGCGACCATACGTCGGACTACCGGCCGTGGTGAACTCTTGCTGTCCGCCATGTCCGGCCTGGGGCCTTGCTGCTTATTCCAGTTCAACTGTCTGCCTGCGGTTATGGAACCCCTTAACCTGTCCCAGACCTTGCTGTTTTCAACTCTTATGATCGGCTATTGAAAAGCGCAACTGAGATTTATTCCTGATTATTAAAATAAAAAACTATTGGAAACCATGGCTTGTCCATTTGAACATTTTTGAAAATCTTGGCTCTCTCTTAATTTTTGCTCCTTCTCTCTTTCTTTCTCTTCGGAGCGACCCTGGGCCCGCCCCCCCCTAGGACCCATGCGTCGGGACTGCTTCGCCCGTGGTGAGCTCCTTGCTGTCCCAGGTCCGCCTGGCCTTGCTGCTTCCATTTCAGCTGTTCTGGCTGCTGCGGTTATGGAACGGCCACCTGTTCCCAGACCTGTTGTTTTCAACTCTGATGATCGGCGCTATGAAAAGGCCAACTGAAAATTATTTCCATGATTATTATTTGACCATGCCTTGTCACTTATGACACATTTTTGACATCTTGCATAGTGTTCTGTTATAAATCTCTCAACCCGGCAAGCCAGAAGAGACTTGGCCAACCCCTCATAAAGCCTGGTTCCTCTCTAGGTTTCTTCCTAAGTTTGGCCTTTCTAGGGAGTTGTTTTCCTGAGCCACCGAGCTTCTACACTTTGCATTACTGAGCTGTTTGGGGTTTTAGCTGGGGTGTCTGTACAGCACTTCGAGATATTAGTGATATAGCGAAGGGCTTACTATAACATAATTGATTGATTGATTGATTTCGATTGTTTTTGGAACTAGTGAATGTCAGATGTAAACAGATTTTTTTATATAATATGAACTTTATCAAACAAAACATGCATGTATTGTGTAACATGAAGTCCTATGAGTGTCATCTGATGAAGATAATTAAAGGTTAGTGATTAATTTTATCTCTATTTTCTGCTTTTTCTGACTGCTATATTTTCGCTGGAAAAAATGGGCTGTTGCTTATTGGTGGTCTTGGTGGTGAACTCTAACATAATGCGTTTGTTAGTGCTTTCCGCTGAAAAGCATATTTGAAATCGGGACACTTTGGTGGGATTAACAACAAGATTACCGTTTTAAAATGATATAAGACCATTGTATGTTTTGAGGAATTGTTAATTATGAGATTTCTGTTGTTTGAATTTGGCGCCCTGCACTTTCACTGGTAGTTGTCATATCGATCCCGTTAGCGGGATGCAGCCAGAAGAAGCTAATCAAAGCCTYAATTTTGTCCCGCACATTGAATATAGTTGCGGAGAGTCCCTGTAATCCTTGATTCAGATCATTCAGGCGAGAAAAAACATCACCCAGACAGGCCAGTCGTGTGAGRAACTCGACATCGTGCAAGCGGTCATACAAGTGAAAATTATGGTCAGTAAAGAAAAAAAATGTGTCAATACTTTGCCCCTTGATAACCAGCGCACTTCTGGATGTTGTAAAAGCTTTAAACTGTATATATCTTTTTAAAATGTGAATCACATTTTTCTTTGGCGTACCCCTGACGGCATTGTGCGTACCCCTGGGGTCAGTTTGGGAATACCTGGCCTAGACAGATGGGCTAAATGTATCCTGCTGATGACCAAAGTACTTCTGCAAATCCTGATCCTCTTCAAGAGGGRTGATGATGAACAGAAATAGAGCAGCAAATCTATCTATACATGCAATGGATCCTCGAGGGAATGTAATAACAGTGATTATAAATTATAATGGCATTCGAGACATTTTGATGGTGCGATTTTGCGCCTGGTGATAATTTGCACCCKTAGAGCGAAATTAGGGACATGAAATGTCCATATTAAAGAGGTCAATACAGTTACTGTGTCCTTACAGAGTTCAAATGGAAAGAAAGTGACACAAATTATCCAGTGTTAAATCAATTGCGAGAGTGTGAATTTAATAGTGTTCCAGTGTCTATACGGGTCCACACTTTTCAGTTTTAAATGAACACAGTGCTCCTTATTTCCATATTTCCCAGGTYGCCTTGCCTTTAGAGTGAATTGTAGAGTTATCATCTATGACTGCATTTGTTAGTGACAGAGACATGGTTGTTGCATTAATTCATTTTCAGTCCTGGGGCCTTCACCAAGTGAGATCCTAACGTAATATATTATCAACTCATGGTTTACAGGCCACATCAGGCTGGCTCGCAAAGGGATGTGTAATTCCTATTGGAATCTAGCCAGTGGGGATATCCAACTTTTTTTTTAAATCACCTGCAACTATCACATTTCAGGTAAGACCCAAWTGCAGTCTGTGTTGAAGTAACAATGTTTATTACAGCAACAGGGGCAGGCAAACGACAGGTCAAGGCAGACAGGTGTCAATAATCCAGAGTAGTGGCAAAGGCACAGGACGGCAGGCAGGCTCAGGGTCAGGTCAGGCAGGGGTCGGTAATCCAGAGCAGGGGCAAAGGCACATGACGGCAGTCAGGCTCAGGGTCAGGGGCAGGCAGAGTGGTCAGGCAGGCGGGCTCAGAGTTAGGACAGGCAAGGTCAAAACCAGCAGAGTGAGAAAAAGGGAAACTGGGGAAAAGCAGGAGCTGAGACAAAACGCTGGTTGACTTGACAAACAAGACGAACTGGCAACAGTCAACCAGAGAACACAGGTATAAATACCCAGGAGATAATGGAGAAGATGGGCAACACCTGGAGGARGGTGGAGACAAGCACAAGGACAGGTGAAATAGATCACGGCGTGACAGTTCCCCCCAGGGGGTCAGATCAGAGCGTCCATTCATGGGAATGGAGAGGGGTTGAGTAGAGATGCCCAGCTCGGACACCAGAGTAACGTCCATAAGACTCATTTCGGCCCCAGATTCGATGAGTATCTGGAGAGACTTGGACTGGTTGCCCCACCGCAGGGTGGCATGGAGAGGGGGGCGAGTAGGGGGAGAAGCAACATTATCCTTAAGACCCACCAGAGTACTCATTCCTACCAATGAGCTAGGTCTCTTGAAGGGACAGGTAGACACATAATGACCRGCAGTACCGCAATACAGACAACTCTGGGTGTTTARTCTGCGTACGCGTTCGGCTGGAGACAGCCTAGCCCTGCCGAGCTGCATCGGCTCGGGAAGCGGCAAATCGGCAGTCTTCGGAGGCTCATGGAGGAACTCGGGTAAGCCCCGGATCCTTTTGGGGGCTTCTGGAGTTCATCAGATGCAAGGTGGGATCTTTGAGTGACCGATTGGGACCGCAATCAGACCTCTTCTCCGTCCTACGTTCCCGTAGCCGACCATCGATCCGGATGGTTAAARCGATGAGTGAGTCAAGATCCGTCGGTAGTTCCCAGGCTGCAAGCTCGTCCTTTACTTCCTCTGATAATCCGTGCGGGAACRTGTCAAACAGCGCTTCCAGGTTCCAKGCACCCTCCGCTGCTAGCGTGTGGAAATCCACCCCATAGTCTGCCACACTGAGGGAGTCCTGCMGAAACTGGAGTAACTTCTGGGCAGCCTCTCTCCAGGAAACTGTAGCCTCGAAAACTTTTCTCACCTTCTCCACAAATACCTACAGACTRAGGCAGACAGCGGATTGTTGCTCCCACACCGCCGTGGCCCAGGCGAATGCCCTCCCGGACATCAGCGTAATGATSTACGCTATCCTCGAGCGGTCCGAGGGGAACGAAGAAGGCTGCAGCTCGAAAACGAGGGAGCACTGGGAGAGAAAGGCCTGGCAGGTTCTGGAATCTCCATCGTAGCGCTCCGGAGGAGGTAAGTGGGGTTCCCAGTGAACTGGGGTGGCGGCGCTGCTACCAGCCGGGTTACTGAGGGGCTGGGAGGTTACCGTCGTGGTAGGCTGCCTAGTAGGCAACCCACGGAATAGCTCCCGCAATGCGTCCAATGCTAGGTCATGACTTTCGGCGACATCCTGGAAYCCTTCCATCAGACTGCGAAACAACTCCTCGTGTCTACTAATGATTTCTCCTTGGGAGGAGATGGGGTTGCGGAGCTGGGTCAGTCATGGCCAGTTCGTACTATCACGTTTCAGGTAAGACCCAAATGCAGACTACGTTGAAGTAACAATGTTTATGACAGCAATAGGGGCAGGCAAACGACAGGTCAAGGCAGGCAGGGGTCGATAATCCAGAGTAGTGGCAAAGGCACAGGAGGGCAGGCAGGCTCAGGGTCAGGTCAGGCAGGTCAGGTCAGGACGGTAATCCAGAGTAGGAACACAGGTTTAGGAACACAGGGGATAAYGGGGAAGATGAGCGACACCTGGAGGAGGGTGGAGACAAGCACAAGCACAGGTGAAACAGATCAGGGCATGACAGCAGCCTGCATTCAGAATGACTGCCAGGGCTGGGAAGACTAAAATATGAGACTAAACTGGAACAACTATTTCAGTAACGGGTGCAATAAATCCAAATCATATTTTGGATTGGTTTAGAAAAATGTATGTTATTTATATTTGAGTAGCAAAAGATCAATTTATCAGAACTTGCTGTAAAATATATTTTATAAAAAATGTTTTACCTTTATTTATTTAACTAATTCTTATTTACAATGACAGCCTACCGGGGAACAGTGGGTTAACTGCCTAGTTCAGGGGCAGAACAACWGATTTTTTAATCTTGTCAGCTCGGGGATTCAATCCAGCAATCTTTCAGTTACTGGCCCAACACTCTAACCACTAGGCCACCTACTAATGATGGCCTATTAAGAGGCAAAAGGTCTCCTGTGGGGATAGGGGCTGGGATAAATACATATAAATGTAGGACAAAACAAACATCACGACAAGAGAGACACCACAACACTACACAAAGAGAGACCTAAGACAACAACACAAGATGSCAGMAACACGTGACAACAGAGGATGGTAGCAACACAATTTGACAACAACATGGTAGTAACAACATGGCAGCAGCATAAACATGGTACAAACATGTTAGGCACAGAMAACAACACGAAGGGCAAAGAGGTAGAGACAACAATACATCACACGAAACAGCCACACGTGTCAGTAAGAGTGTCCACGATTGAGTCTTTGAATGCAGAGATGGAGATAAAACTGTCCAGTTTGAGTGTTTGTTGCAGCTCGTTCCAGTCGCTAGATGCAGCGAACTGAAAAGAGGAGCGACCCAGGGATGTGTGTGCTTTGGAGACCTTTAACAGAATGTGACTGGCAGAACGTGTATTGTATGTGGAGGATGAGGGCTGCAGTAGGTATCTCAGATAGGGGGGATTGAGGCCTAGGAGAGTTTTATAAATAAGCATCAACCAGTGGGTCTTGCGACGGGTATACAGAGATGACCAGTTTACAGAGGAGTATAGAGTGCAGTGATGTGTCCTATAAGGAGCATTGGTGGCAAATCTGATGGCCGAATGTAAAGAACATCTAGCCGCTCGAGAGCACCCTTACCTGCCGATCGATAATAATTATGTCTCCGTAATCAATCATAGGTAGGAAGATCATCTGAGTCAGGGTTAGYTTGGTAGCTGGGGTGAAAGAGGAGTGATTACGATAGAGGAAACTGAGCCTACATTTAACCTGAGCCTGCAGCTTGGATATGTGCTGAGAGAAGGACAGTGTATCGTCTAGCCGTACTCCGATGTGCTTGTATTAGGTGACTACCTCAAGCACTAAACCCTCTGAGGTAGTAATTACACCGGTGGTTGGACACTAAGAAAGCCTTGTTGTAGAGCATTTTACACAAAATCCGGGGAGAGGCCAGCTGAGTATAACACTGTATCATCTGCATTAAAAATGGATGAGAGYGCTTCCTACTGCCTGAGCTGTGTTGTTGATGAAAATTGAGAAGAGTGTGGGKYCTAGGGTCGAGCCTTGGAGTACTTCCTTGGTGACAAGCAATGTCTGAGACAGCAGATGTTTTGACTTTACTCATTGCACTCTGAGAGAGGTAGTTAGCAAACCAGGCCAAAGACTCCTCAGAGACACCAATACTCACTTAGCTGACCCACAAGAATGGAATGGTCTACCTATTAATAACAATAGAATAACATTGCTTGGAATCAAAGGCAGTAGTGATATCATTTAGGACCTTAAAGGTTGAAGTGACAGGTCAATAACCTGAGCGGAAACCAGATTGCATAGCAGAGAGAATACTATAGACATCAAGAAAGCCAGTCAGTTTGGGCAAGATTTTGGTTCAACACTGGTAATTTACAACAACACTGCGGTTATTTTACACAATTGAGTGTTCATTTAACCCTTACAGAGTTAATGTAACTCCTAAATCAACATTAGAAATGTTACATTGAAAAATCAACACTAGCTAACACAGGCCAATATGTTGTTTAATTACCTTGTTCCTGATCCACAATCCTCTCCTCTGTCATGTGAGAATAGAATACACAGCTGGCTCAAAGATGAAATATTCTCTGAGGGATTGGCTTGATGTACACCATCAGGCAATGTTCATTTTAAATGAGTTTGAGGGAGTTGTATTGAGACATCTACACAGCCACTAAGGGTGAGTCACACAATGTAGGTGAATGAATACAACATCTAACTGTTATCTTTGAATTGACACAAACAGTACTATTCATTTCAGGCAATGCGAGTGCCAGCCATGATAATATTTCAAATAAATGATGTTGTTTTATTAATTTGATCATAACAAAATATTCGCTCTGCTACAAAAGAGGAATAGACCTTGGAGAAAATAATGAGGAAGGGAAGCGCTGCTAAGGTACACAATAGTAGATTTTGGTAGATAGAAGGTGCTCTTTGGTAAAAGGGGTAAATTGGTCATCAAAAAGAAAAGAGGACCAAGTCACTCTTCATATAACTAATTAAAATGCCTTTTTTTGTTATGGCATGTTCAATGGAAACAAAGTTTAAATATTGCGGGGACTCGCAGCCCTGGCCCTCCTTTCTTTTTGAGGAATAGGCCTAGTTGACTACAGTAGCTACATACACCTTCACTGGCTGACATTGTGTAGGCTACGTATCTCATTGCTCCTGGAGTCGTCAAACGGCCTATTGAATACGCCTCCGTGACGGTGAAGATAACCTGCTCATGACCCCATGGAGTGTCGGAGTTGGCTGGCTTTGCTTAAATAACCCAGGATGACAGTCCCCTTTATCACCATAGCAATGGTGATAGCAACCCTGACATTTTACTTTGAGAGAGAGAGAGAGAGAGAGAGAGAGAGAGAGAGAGAGAGAGAGAGAGAGAGAGAGCGAAATAGCCTCGTGCTTCTTGTTATTCCGAGCACTGCAACGGCGTAATTCACAGTGCCCAATTTGGACTCTGCTTATTTGAAAACAATAGGCGCCTCTTGCATCGCTCCAAAACTTGTGTCTCGGTATTTGTTTGTTAACGGGGCTCGGCTGAGTTTCAAGAGTCCTTTAGTTGCCAATTTCTCTTTCTCACTCTCTCTTTCTCCTCTACTTGGTTCTCTCCCAAAGTCCTTTAGTTGTTMATTTATTTCTGTSCCTYTCTCTCTCTCACTCCCTACCTCCCCATCCCTCCCTCTCTCTCTTTACCCCCTTTATTATTTTCCACAACGTATCCCTGCTAAGTAGGATCTTAAGCGGAGGTAGTGGTTGTCATCAGCAGCAGGCTACGCTGCGTTTCAGGTATTTKCACAGATTGTTCTCGGGTATGGTCATTAAACGTGGGGACTCTCAGAAATAATGGGGGAAAACTTTTCTGGGCGTTTTGTTGTGAGTCTYGCTCTATTCACAGCGGAATAAATAACTTTTATTATCCGATTATGAGGCCCGTGTCAAGGAAACATGAGGGAAAGGCTTCCCTAAGAATCGCTGAGCACTGCCACTGCCGCTTGATCGGGAGGGGGAACTTTTTTAATGGGATGGTGACAATGTCGATTATCTGGCGGCGAATTCCGCTTTCCTGTGAATGAGGTCCCATTAATTGCATTTACAGACTTTGAAATTAAGTATGGCGAATGCTTTTAGTCAACGATTCCCAAACCAATTTGCATGGTAATGAATATATTTCTCTGGGATCTTGAAACGATTCCCATATGGGTTTTTAGCACCGGTTGGAAGGGAAGTATGAATGTGAAAGCTAGTGGGGATGGTGGAATGGGAGGTAGTGTTTTAAATCAAAGTTTAACACTTAAACTGCCCTCCCCCCACCCCCTTACTATGCCAATGAGCAGGCACCTTGACTGCAACATTCTTACAGTCTAATAAATACATGTAATATATCCTAATTTGGTTGTGTTTACGACGGTCTTTGGTAACATTAGAATATGAAAACAAATGTATTTCAAAGAATACAATAGCATTTTCTTTAGTTTATGTTACTGTAGGCGATCTGCTGCACTGTGTTCGCATGTGAAGCGCAAACGAACAGAGGTAATTCTTGATTTTTTTAAATCTTGAAATAGAGCTCATTGTCTTCAATTTTGCGACCTTGGGATTGATCTTTAGATGGTTCTTATAATTGATATTTAGATGGTTATTATGTCTGTGAAGTTTGAAAAAGCAAACTTTAAGTGAAAACAAATGAAAAACTACAGTAAATCCATTTCAACTTGGCGCTATAAGGTTCTGTCTGCAATCCAATCACAAGCCTGAACAAATACAAACGGTCCAATCAGAGCAAGTCTTTGCCATCTCCCTCTTAGTATGGTCTAGGCTAGTCTAGCCAGAAATATTGGCACACAAGCAAAAAATCAACACAGTCAGAAATCTCAAAGGAAATGATGATGTCACGTCGTTGTTCAGTGATGAAAGTAATTTCTCTGACGATCATGATACATTTGTTAACGTATTTGAGGATGTGTTGGTGAAATAGTGTGATTTTATCATTTATGTCTAATTCAGAAGTGTCAGATAGAACTGTATGGATCAACCCAGATTAACATGTCAGAACCATAAGRCTATATCTGTGAATGCACCCCCCCTAAAAAAAACGTATTGACAGATAGATAGATATYTAAAAGGTCAGAACCTTACTAGGTTATGAAATAAGAAGTCACTATGAAACAGATTTGGGATGTACAAACGTCGATGCTCAATATCTCAAAGCTATGCTTAGCGCAGATAGAACCTAATAGTTACAAGATAACGATTTGGCAAAGGTACATTTTTTTKGAAACGTTCAGATACTATATAGAAATCAAAACTTTTTTCCTGCATGTGAATGATGTCCTTTTAAAGATTATGTTTGTGATATCGAAATTCTAACAGCATCTGTGTGTTAAATAGACTTATTTAGGAAATGTCAAGGACTTCATCGGTGCTTAGTGCTAATTACAGTGATTGTTTGTGGGCCAACATTAGCTAGTTAGTGTTCTGCTCTTTTAACTGCAAAACCCTGAAAGTGGAGCTCTATTGTGATCAGATGTTTCACAATGCCAGTGTAGCAGCTCATCTAAGAACGTAGGACGTCAGTGTAGCACATCAGTGAAGCTATCACGTCATTGACCCTGAGAACCTGAAGTAGCGCCACTGGTCTACCAAAGTGTACCAGAGCCACCAACAGTTTTGGTAGACCACTGGCTACCATGCTGCTTTTTGSATACCAAGCATTGCTGTGGATGAATGTTCAAGTCCCAGGCTTGAGCCCCAGTAGATCCCCCACCACACAAACCAAAGCTGATAAAGTCCCACCAGACAAACCAACCCTCTTTCTCTCCTCATGTCCTAGCAGGGCCCTGATCAGATCCCCACTGCCCCTCTAGACCTCCTGGACCCCCAGCCCAGMCTTCCTCCTCGTATCTTAGAGTTGAGGCCTGATCCTGTCTGATCTACCCACAGCCCAGCCCTGTATCTGTCATAGAGAGCCGAGACCCACAGCCCTGCACTCAGCCCTTTGACTGTAGAAGACTGGATCAGGACAGACATTTGTATTCTAAGAAAAACACAAATTGACAGGCCTGGTCCTCAGGGTTGGCTTTATGGATTCTGTCTGCTGCTCCTCTCCCCTCTGTGCTGAGCCATGCTCAGTCATGCGAGACCAACCTCTGGAAGCAGGATAAATACAAGAATCCCTTAAAGTGATTCAGGAATAAGCGTGTCCCAAATAGCACCCTATTGCCTATATACCGCACTACTTTGGACCAGAGCCCTATGAGCTCTGGTCCAAAGAAGTGTGCTTTATAGGGAATAGGGTGCTATTTGGGATGCGTGCATGGTCTGTCTGTGGTATAAGTTTCCTGGAAAATAGAAAACAAACTCCAGGCCTCAGATATACGATGCATCAGGATAGGAAAATAACCCGGCATCTTCCATGGGAAACGCTGTGTCATTTTACACCTTTGTGTATTATCTGTGATAGCCAAGAGAGAGCGGGATATCAATTTCTAGTCTCTCTATGCTGTTTGGGGTGACATATCTCAGCCCCTGCCTGCTTGCATGCCGGCTGCTGATTCCAACAAATAGATTTCCGCTGCTCACGCCTCAAACTGCATGACCCGAGGTGCTTGGAGTCAAGGATGCTCCCATTCCGATGAAAAATGGTGTGTGCACGTGTGTTTATGTGTGTGTGCATGTTGTGCTCGAGCTGTTGAAACAGCAGCAGCAGCTATTGATGCCATCATCACCGACAACGACAACAGAGTTTTTGTTCCCAACTGAAGGGAAATAACTTTGGTATTTTGTATTTTATMAGGATCCCCATTAGCTGTTGCAAAAGCAGCAGCTACTCTTCCTGGGGTCCACACAAAACATGAAACATGACATAATACAGAACAATAACAGACAAGAACAGCTCAAGGACAGAACTACATCAATTTAAGAAAGGCACATACAGTATCAATACATACACACAAACTATCTAGCTCAAATAGGGAAGAGGCGTCGTGCCGCGATGTGATGCTTTATCTGTTTTTTGTTCATTTGAGCAATACGAGATGGAACGGAGTTCAATGCAATAATGGCTCTATATATTACTGTACGTGTTATTGAATATGTTCTGGATTTGGGGACTGTGAAAAGACCCCTGGTGACATGTCTGGTGGGGTAAGTGTGTGTGTCAGAGCTGTGTGTATGTTGACTATGTAAACAATTTGGCATTTTCAACACATTAATGTTTCTTATRAAAAGAAGAAGTGATGCGGTCGGTCTCTCCGCAACTCTTAGCTAATGATGCATGGCTTAAACTGTCACTGTTTCTTCAAAATTGTCCTGTCATTGCCTGCTACACAGCCGAACAAAACGCGGCTTTGTCAATATGGAGAGAGGGAGAGGGAGAGGGAGATAATGAGGGAGAGAGAGATAATGAGGGAGAGAGAGATAATGAGGGAGAGAGGGAAAGTAGACTACTGTCTGTTGGCTTTTATTGACGTTTAAATGGACTAAGCTAGAAACATTATTGAAGTTAAGAGTTTTTCTAGTCTGGTCCTTAGTTTTGATGAGCCTCAGGATCTGTATTCAAAAAGTTTCTCAGAGTAAGTTTGCAGATCTAAGAGCAGGACCCCCCCCCCCTTCTTAATAGTTGTATTATTATAAATTACAAGGCAAAGCTGATCCTATCAGCACTACTACTCTAAGACTGAATACAAGCCTTGCTCTCTTGTTTTAAGATGTGTGGTTAGATGACCTTGGACCTATAAACACTACATGACCAAAAGTATGTAGACACCTGCTCGTCGAACATCTCATTCCAAAATCATGAGCATTGATATGGAGTTGGTCCCCCTTTGCTGCTATAACATCCTCCACTCTTCTGGGAAGACTTTCCACTAGATTTTGGAACATTGCTGCGGGGACTTGCTTCCATTCAGCCACAAGAGCATTAGTGAGGTTGGGTACTGATGTTGGGAGATTAGGGTTGGCTCGCAATCAGCGTTCCAATTCAAAAGGTGTTCGATGGGTTTGAGGTCAGGTCTCTGTGCGGGCCAGTCAAGTTCTTCCACTCCGATCTCGATAAACCATTTCTGTATGGACCTCGCTTTGTGAGCAGGGGCATTGTCATGCTGAAACAGGAAAGGCCCTTCCCCAAACTGGCAGAAATTGAAAGCACAGAATGGTCTAGAATGTCATTGTATGCTGTAGCATWAAAATTTCCCTTCACTGGAACTGAGGGGCCTAGYCCGAACCATGAAAAACAGCCCCAGATGGTTATTCCTCCTCACCCAAACTTTACAGTTGGCAGGGGTATGCATTAGGGCAGGTAGCGTCCTCCTGGCATCCGCCAAACCCAGATTCGTCCATCGGACTGCCAGATGGTGAAGCGTGATTCATCAATCCAGAGAACGTGTTTCCACTGCTCCAGAGTYCAATGGCGACGAGCTTTACACCACTCCAGCCGACGCATGGCATTTTGAAGGGGTGKCCACCTACTTTTGTATATATAGTGTATCTATCCTCAAGAGTAGCAATCATTAGAGAACACCGACTGTTGCTTGCCGACTTGATGTTAAGATGCATATTTAAAGCTTTTCTATATTTTGGATTTGTCCTCAGSGTTTCAGGTATCCGTTGCATGGATGACCTTTTCTCCTGTCATTACTCATTTCCACGGACATGATAAAACAATCATCTACGCATGTGGAATAGCTTCAAACAAGATCACATTTACAAGTCTTCATATGATCTGACAGTTTTGATTAGAAATTCCACCCTACCTGTGTCATGCACAAGGTATCAACTACAGTAGATACCTTCAAGTCATTCCCCTTGCATAGCATCACCAACACATGCGGAAATAGCTTCAAACAATATCACATTTACAAGTCTTCAAATTCGGACTGTTATGATTAGACTGACTTACCTGCGTCAGACACCCGCTTATCAACCTCAGCTATTATATTTCCCGGTGTTAGAATGTCAAACAACAACCTAGMTACCTGCCAAAACACCTCAGCTGAGGCCTTCTCCTGTGCTGCCTGCCTGTCAGCTACTCTGGAACAGGGGCTGTGTGTTGGTTTGTCTCCACTACAAAGTAAAAATCCATTATGTATGTGCAACCGAAGAGCTCTACTCACTCTGTAACTCAGCGTTGTCATTCAGTCAGCCAGCGTAGAAGTTGGTGACTAGTCGGTGTCGACCTTTATTAAATTAGAGAGCAGATGCACTGGAGATAATGAGTAAATATCAAATAAAGAGGACAGTCTTCATTCATTAATGATGTATCCTGCCTGCATCTCTACAATGTACGTGTATTAACTCCTATGAAACGGATGTGTGTGACTGATGGTAATCAAAGAGAGCACACTGTCAATACAGCAGAGCAAAGATAAACTGTTTGTCGTCATCACACACATGGTACAGTGKGCCAAATTTAATTACCAGATGAACRTTTTACTGATAACTCTCCCGGCTTTGTCTTGTATATTATAGTCAATTAGATACTAGATTATTTATCAAGCAGTCAGGATGGCAACTGTTGATATATGCGTTTTATCCACTTTCAAATCCCTTTTATTGGCTTTTCATTCATGTTCGATGATTCAAGTAAATGAAACCTAATTGGAGTAATACTCCACACAATTTCTCAGTTAGAAATCACCATACAGGCTTACGTGAATGTACTGTAACATACGGTATCATATATGTTGATATTTACAATATGTTTCACAGTTTTTTACTGCTATATAAAAAAAACTACTAGTGTCCACCCAGGACAGGTTAGTGTGGAGGTAGTGACAGGTGGGCTGTTTGCCGTCACCAGTAGAAGTCTCCAGGTGTTTTTCTATCCTAACCTTCCTGACTGTAGGTGGACAGGTGACAAAAGGACGCTGCTCCTCGCTCACTACTTGCACTTCTGAGTGGCACTGCTGCCATGGTGTGTGTGTGCATGCATGCTTGCTTGCCCACATCTGTACTCGTGTCTCTATCTGCTGTGTGTGGGAGACTGGACAAGCTGAGGTGGCTGGGGGGATGGGGACCATCACCATGCTGGAGAGAGAGCTGATAGTCATGGACTGTGACAGGCTGGTGAGGGCCTGCTGCTGGTGGTGGTAGAGGGAATACAGTGGATTTAATCATGGGCATCTCCACAGTCCCATACCCCATTGAGACTTCCCAGCTTGTGTCTCAAATGGCACACACAGGGCTCTGGTCAAAAGTAGTGCACAATGTAGGGAATAGGGTGCCATTTGGGGCACAGCCCCAGTGATTTTCGATGGCTGGTTCCAGTCTCCACATAGCTGTGACTCTTTGACTAAGACCTTGCCGTTGTCTGTCACGGATGTACCGGTATGTGACTGTTAGTGATGGATCATCCCATTAACCAGACTCCCCAGTGCTCAGCTGTAATACCATGCCTTAATAAGTGGAAGTGGCCAATCAGCCTGCATCGTGGTGGATGGGAGGCTATGTGCTGTGTTGGGTTGTCATCTAACTGCCTGCGTGAGTGGGGGACAAGATGTATTCTCAGTTTTGTGGGCAAGATGTCCTTGTMCCGTTTGACAAAGATGTTCATGCAAGTAATCGTCACTCACATCATGCCTGTCGAGAAACATGCATTGTTCAATATGAATTTCCTGTAAACATCCACTTTACTCTACCTATACATGTCACTACACAGACATAATATTACCCCAATTACACACGAATAATGTGTCTATACAATGAATGACTCCTAGGCACCTGGAACAGAAACTATTCAGTAGTAAGGACCTTTAAAAGAGCACAGACGGCCTCTTATCATTTATACATTGAACCAGTCATACATGTTCTTATAGCATGAGTCATAGCATAGTCTGTGCATGAGTGCATGCATGCTTGCTTGCCCACATCTGTACTCGTGTCTCTATCTGCTGTGTGTGGGACTGGACAAGCTGAGGTGGCTGGGGGGATGGACCATCACCATGCTGGAGAGAGAGCTGATAGTCATGGACTGTGCAGGCTGGTGAGGGGGTGCAGCACTCCTGAGGTGCTACACCTCGACAACTACTGTGATTATTATTATTTGACCATGCTGGTCATTTATGAACATTTGAACATCTTGGCCAGTTTCGTTATAATTTCCACCCGGCACAGCCAGAAGAGGACTAGCCACCCCTCATCCCGGTTCCTCTCTAGGTTTCTTCCTAGGTTTTGGCCTTTCTAGGGAGTTTTCCTAGCCACCCGTGCTTCTACACCTGCATTGCTTGCTGTTTGGGTTTTAGGCTGGTTTCTCTGCAGACACTTGAGATATCAGCTGATGTACGAAGGGCTATATAAATACATTGATTTGATTTGTGTGTGTGGTGTGTGTGTGTTGTGTTTGATTTGATTTCTACTGACTCTGAAACACCAAAAGAAAATGCCCAGGGTCCCTGCTCATCTGTGGAACGTGCCTTAGCCATGCTGCAAGGAGGCATGAGGACTCAGGTTGGCCAGGGCAATGAATGCAATGTCCGTACTGTGAGACGCCTAAGACAGCGCTACAGGAGACAAGACGGACAGCTGATCGTCCTCGAGTGGCAGACCACGTGTAACAACACCTGCACAGGATCGGCACATCCGAACATCACACCTCGGGACAGGTACAGGATGGCAACAACAACTGCCCGAGTTACACCAGGCGCACAATCCGTCCATCAGTGCTCAGACTGTCCGCAATAGGCTGAAGAGGCTGGACTGAGGGCTTGTAGCCTGTAGTAAGGCAGGTCCTCAACATACATCACCGGCAACAACGTCGCCTATGGGCACAAACCCACCGTTGCTGGACCAGAACAGGACTGGCAAAAATGCTCTTCATTGACGAGTCGCGGTTTTGTCTCACCAGGGGTGAGGTCGGATTCACGTTTTTTGTTGAAGGAATGAGCGTTACACCGAGGCCTGTACTCTGGAGCGGGATCGATTTGGAGATGGAGGGTACGTCATGGTCTGGGGCGGTGTGTCACAGCATCATTGGACTGAGCTTGTTGTCATTGCAAGCAATCTCAGCGCTGTGCGTTACAGGGAAGACATCCTCCTCCCTCATGTGTACCCTTCCTGCAGGCTCATCTCTCAGCTGAACAATGCCACAGCCATACTGCCGTTTTGTGCATGATTTCTTGCAAGACAGGAATGTCAGTGTTCTGCCATGGCCAGCGAAGAGCCGGATCTCCAATCCCATTGAGCACGTCTGGGATCTGTTGGATCGGAGGGTGAGGGCTAGGGTCATTCCCCCCTGAAATGTCTTGGAACTTGCAGGTGCCTTGTGGAAGTCTGGGGTAACATCTCACAGCAAGAAACTGTCAACTGTGTGCAGTCCAGAGGAGGAGATGCACTGCAGTACTTAATGCAGCTGCTTGCACACCAGATACTGACTGTTACTTGTGATTTTGACCCACCCCCCCTTTGTTCAGGGACACAGTATCCATTTCAGTTAGTCCGTGCTTGTGGAACTTGTTCAGTTATGTCTCAGTTGTTGAATCTTGTTGTGTTCATACAAATATTTACACATGTTAAGTTTGCTGAAAATAAATGCAGTTGACAGTGAGAGGATATTTTTTTTTTCTGAGTTATAATATAATAGGCGGTGTCAGAGGAAAGTCCAAATGTGTCAGTGACTCCAGTACCCCAAGTCATAGGCTGTTTTCTTGTGCTACCGCACGCATACGGTACCGGAGCGCCCAAGTTTAGGACCAAAAGGCTCCTTAACAGCTTTTACCCCCAAAAACATAAGACTGCTGTCACTTCTGACCATAGTTCTTGTTGTTTAACTTGTTTTAGTGTTGGTCAGGACGTGAGCTGGGTGGCATTCTATGTTGTGTGTCTAGTTTGAGAGAGAGCTGTTAGTTTGGTGTAGTTACACGGCACGCCCTGAGGTGTGTGATTACCGTGGAGAGGCGGAGTACGGCAGACACCGTGTTATGGGAAGAGCGCATGTGTCTCCTGTACGTGTGCAAGCCCGGTGCGGTACATCCAGCTCACGTATCGCCGGGCTAGAGTGGGCATCGAGCCAGGTGCCATGAAGCCGGCTCAACACAGCTGGTCTCCAGTGGGTCTCCTCGGGCCGGTGTACATGGCACCAGCCTTACGCATGGTGTCCCCGGTTCAGTGCGGGTTATTCCACCTCCCCGCATTGGCCTGGCTACGGGGAGCATTCAACCAGGTAAGGTTGGGCAGGCTCGGTGCTCAAGAGCTCCAGTACGCCTTCACGTCCGGTCTATCCGGTGCCACCTCCTCGCCCCAGCCCAGTACCACCAGTGCCAACACCACGACCAGGCTTCCAGTGCGTCTCCAGAGCCCTGTCCTCCTCCTCCACGCACTCTCCCTGATGGGGGCCTACCTGTGCACCTCAGCAGGTCAGAGTCGGCCGTCTGCTCAGCGCGTCTGAGCTGCCCGTCTGCCCAGCGCCATCTGAGCCGCCCGTCTGTCCAGCTCCATCTGAGACGCCCGTCTGTCCTGAGCCGATAGAGCCTGTTACCGTCAGTCAGGAGCCGCCAGAGCCGTCCGCATCAGAGTCAGGAGCCGCCAGAGCCCCCGCCAGTCAGGAGCTGCCAGAGCCACCCGCCCAGTCAGGAGCCAGAGCCGCCCGCCAGTCAGGAGCTGCCAGAGTCCTCTCCAGTCCATGACGTGCCTTCCAGTCAATGAGCTGCCCTCCAGTCATAGAGCTGCCCTCCAGTCATGAGCTGCCTTCCAGTCATGAGCTGCCCCTCTCAGTCAGGAGCTGCCATTAGTCCGGAGCTACTTCTCAGTCCTGAGTTACCTCTCAGTCATGAGCTACCTCCCAGTTCGGAGCTGTCCCTCAGTCCGGAGGAGTTCCCTCAGTCCAGAGGCGCTCCTCAGTCTGTGGGGCCTTTGTGAAGGTTCCTCAGGCCAAGGTCGGCGGCGAGGTTCGCCACTCAAAGGACGCTAAGGAGGGGCAAAAGACAATGGTGGAGTGGGGTCCTGTTCCAGCGCGCAGAGCGCCCACCGCGGACAGATGCCCACCCAGACCCTCCCTATAGGTTTAGGTTGTGCGTTCGGAGTCCGCACCTACAGGAGGGGGGTACTGTCACGTTCTGACCATAGTTCTTGTGTGTTTTACTTGTTTTAGTGTTGGTCAGGACGTGAGCTGGTGGGCATTCTATGTTGTGTGTCTAGTTTGTCCATTTCTATGTATGCTTTATATGGTTCTCACATCAGAGGCAGGTGTTTGTCATTGTCTCTGATTGGGACCCATATTATGGTGGCTTGTTTGTGTTGGGGTTTGTGGGTGGTTTTTTCCTGTCTTTGTGTTCTGCACCAGATAGGACTGTTTTCGGTTTTCAATTTATTGTTTTGTTGCTTGTAGTGTTCACGTTATTATCTTTATTAAAATCATGTTGAACACTAGCCGCGCTGCGTTTTGGTCCTCTCCTTCATCCCAGGAAGAAAGCCGTACTACTGCAGAACAATTAATCAAACGGCCGCCGGACTATTTCCATCGACACCCCTTCCCTCCATTTGTTTTGTACACTGCTGCTACTCGCTGTTTATTATCTATGCATTATCTATGCATAGTCACTTCACCTCTACCTTCACCTCTACCACCTCTATGTACATTACCTCAACTAACCTGTAGCCCTGCACACTGACTTGGTACCGGTACCCCCTGTATATAGCTCGTTAATGTTATTCTTATTGTGTTACTTTTTATAATTTTTTACTCTCGCCTTATTGGTAAATATTTTCTTAACTCTTGTTGATCTTCACTGCTGTTAAGAGCTTGTAAGTAAGCATTTCATGGTAAGGTCTACCTTGTTGTATTCGGCGCAGTGAAAATAAAGTTTGATTTGATATGAACAGTTGATGTTGAGATGTGCTGTTACTTGAACTCTGTGAAGCATTTATTTGGGCTACAATTTCTGAGGCTGGTAACTCTAATGAACTTATCATCTGCAGCAGAGGAAACTCTGGGTCTTCCTTTTCCTGTGGCGGCCTCATGAGAGCCAGTTTCATCATAGGGCTTGATGGTTTCTCCGTATTGACTGACCTCATGTCTTAGAGTACTGCTATCTACTCTTGCTTATTTGAGCTGTCCATAATATGGACTTGGTCTTTTACCAAATAGGGCTATCTCCTGTATACCACCCCTACCTTTGCACAACACAACTGATTGAGCCCTGGGGCCATGCTTCAGGACTACCTGGCTGATGACTCCTTGCTGTCCCCAGTACACTGGTCGTGCTGCTGCTCCAGTTTCAACTGTTCTGCCTGCGGCTATGGAACCTGACCTGCTCACCGGACGTGCTACCGTTGTGCGCGACCTGCTGTTTTCAACTCTCTCTCTCTCTACCAACCTGTTGTCTCTAACTCTGAATGCTCGGCTATGAAAAGCCAACTGACATTTACTCCTGTGGGACTGACCTGTTGCACCCTCTACAACCACTGTTATTATTATTATTATTTGAGCCTGCTGTCACTATGAATGTTTGAACATCTTGGCCATGTACTGTAATAATCTCCACACGGCACAGTCAGAAGAGGACTGGACCACCTCAGAACCTGGTTCCTCTCTAGGTTTTCCTAGGTTCCTGCTTTATAAGGAGTATTTCCTAGCCACCGAGGTTTTAGGCTGGGTTTCTGTATAACACTTTGTGACATTGGCTGATCATTTGACTGATTGATTGATGAATTGACTCAACATATATTTAGATTTGTTTAAAAAAATGTTTGGTTACTACATGATTCCATATGTGTTATTTCATTGTTTTGATGTCTTCACTATTATTCTACAGTGTAGAAAATAGTACAAATAAAGAAAAACACTGGATGATAGGTGGTGTCCAAACTTTTGACTGGTACTGTATATGTAAAAATGAACAATTGCAAAGCATGCTGAGTATTATTATAAGGAGAAACAAGGCCAATAATAATACCCAGTCTGCTTAGCAGTTTATTTAGATATGTTTATTTTCTTATATACATTTACATTTTGGTCATTTTACAGACAGTCTTATCCAGARAGACTTACAGTCAGTCCATTCAACTAAGATACATAAACAACAAAAATAGTACACCAAACATTAGGAACCCTACAAGGTGTCGAAAGCGTTCCACAGGGATGCTGGCCCATGTTGACTCCAATGCTTCCAACAGTTGTCTCAAGTTTGCTGGATGTCCTTTGGGGTGACTGTTCTTGATACACATGGGAAACTGTTGAGCGTGAACAACCCAGCAGCATTACAGTTCTTCACACACTCAAACCGGTGTGCCTGGCATCTATGTAATGGAAAAAGCAGGTMTTTTCCCATCCACACACACACACGGACACACACACACGCAYACACAATGAACCTTCACCTTCGTGAGCCCTCTGAGTGGGTTAGAGAGACATGGCCAAAACCTGAGGAGCGTGAGGCTGAATATATTAAATTACAGCCGGTTTAACACAGGCAGACGAGGAAATAAAGAATCAGTCACTCAGTCTCTGGTCCAGTACACAGAATGGAGACTCACGACCAAATGGCCAATCCCTTTGGCCTTCCAACTACAATTAAAGTCTACGGAGAATAGGTAGCACACAGGACAGCTCACAATAAATATAAAAGCTACAGTCTGCCATAACGCAGCAATCKAATTATTTATTCTACAGCATCTACCCCAAAATGCATAGACTACAGTGTAATTAAGGCCAATGTGTTTTGCCCGACTCATGCAAGCTGTCAAGGAAAGATTCTGTCCCCTAGCAGTTTTACCTTGACAGGTCACGTAAACCCCAGGGCCCTAAACGTTAGTACGCATCCCTGCTACACAGAGCAGATAAACACACACACACTATCCAGGCCATGCAGATCAATCTCCATCCTAACTCCAGGATTCAGTACTAACCACATTAGTCTACACCAGAGCACAGTGGTATGTTTGTGATTAAGGCAGTCTGATAGTCTGACTATTGGTTTACTGGGAGGAGAGAGGAGAGGTACACATGAATGAGAGACTGCATGGCGCTGGGAAAATGTCACTGTGTCTGCTCTGCTTTGTCCTTTTATTGGGGTATGGCTATGTGTGCCAAATCAGACCTGGGTCTGTACCAGCTATAGAGTGTGTGTGTGTGTGTGTGTGTGTGTGTGTGTGTGTGTGTGTGTGTGTGTGCGGCATCTGTTATCCTCTGCTTTACTGTGCAGAAACTGTTCAGATAGCACAGGGGTTCACCTTTCTTTCAGCTAAAGATAAGTATAGCCTTCCCCCAGAATCGAGTGAGCGCGAGAGAGAGTGAGAGATAGAGAGAGAGAGAGAGAGAGCGGACAACCTTAAATGATCTGAGCCAGAAGGCAGAGCTCCATAATGAAAGCATTAAGCTAACTCTTATTTTCTAGACAGTGTTAACAGATAATTCCACCCTCCTTGAGAGCTGTACCTGAGCCTCTCTCGCTCGCTCAATACTTTTTTAATTCAATAGTTGTTCGATATCCTCCTGGCGTCATTCCTCATTTCCCTTCAACCTGTAATAAAGAAGATAGGAAGAGACTGGGCCTACTGGCTGTCTCAGTCGATTGGAAGGGGGGAGGGGTGTCTTCCCCCTTCATTTTTTTTATACKGAACTCTATTCTTCTTTATGGGCTGCTGAGGCAGCTAAGGTAGACCATTATGCTAAATCGTGTCCTAGATGTTGACAAGTAAGGCTTCTCACTCAATGAGATCGACCCTTCACTTTGCAAGACAAAGTTATACTGTTGCAACCTGTCAACATTTTTCTGGAAAGCCCAATTCCCCTTTCAAACCACTGGAGAAAACCCTGGACAATGATCTCAAACTCTATTTTTAATCCCTTGCTGATCAGGATTCTCTCGGGTATGTTGTGGTGAACTGTCATTAAAATGGGCTCCCGAGTGGCGCAGCGGTCTCAGGCACTGCATCTCAGCGCTAGAGGCGTCACTAGAGACACCCTGGTCCGAATCCAGGCTGTATCACAACCAGCCGTGATTGGGAGTCCCATAGGGTGGCACGCAATTGGCCCAGCGTCTGGCGGGTTTGGCCGGTGTAGGCTGTCATTGTAAATAATAATTTGTTCTTATTAACTGATTTTCCTAGTTAAATAAAGGTTAAACAAATAAATAAAAAAGTAMAATTATTTTATGGGGACATGGTCAAATTAAGTTTGTAGTGTGACTACCACTGGATGGCTGTGAATGTACTGTCATAACTGCTAACWATTTTTGGTGCTTAAAGTACTCTCAAATCGTTGGCTGATGTCGACAGCAGATGGTCGTTATATTCCTAATATAGCCAACATAGCTAAGATACATTGGAGAAAACACGTTATTTTAACTATGGCTACCTAGCTAACTGGCATTTGAAATGTTTTTAATGAGAGCTATATTGCCTTGTAAAAGTATTCATCCCTCTTGGCGTTTTTCCTATTTTGTTGCATTACAACTGTAATTAAAAATAATTTTTTATTTGGATTTCTTGTAATGGACATACACAAAATAGTCCGAATAGTGAAGTGAAATTAAAAAATAAATGTTTCAAAAAATTATATAAAATATAATCCTGAAAGTGTGCGGCCTCTAGGTCACCCGGCTGCTTTTATGGCGCATACCTGTCACCATCGTTAGGCACCTGCGCATCATCAGACTCACCTGGACTCCATCATCTCACTGATTACTTCCCTATATATGTCACTCCTTTGGTTCCTTCCCCAGGCATTATGTTTTGTTTCAGTTTCATGTCTGTGTGCTGTTAGTGTTTCTTGTTTTGTATTATGTTCCGTTTATTTTATTTAAAACACTCACTCTATGAACTTGCTTCACGACTCTCAGCGCACATCATTACACAATAACACCTCACCAAAGGGAAGAATCAGGAGTTGTTTTTTCTCCCCTACCTCCGCCGGCTCGTCAGGCTCTCCCCAAACATATGAAGAAGGTATTCTGGTCAGGTGAGACAAAAATAGAGCTTTTTGGCCATCAAGAAAGGCTATGTCTGGCTCAACCAAACACCTCTCATCACCCCGAGATACCATCCCACAGTGAAGCATGGTGGTGGCAGCATCATGCTGTGGGTATGTTTTTCATTGGAGGGACTGGGAAACTGGTCAGAATTCAAGGAATGCTGTGTGTAAATACAGGGAAATTCTTGAGGGACCCTGTTTCCTTCTTCCAGAGATTTGAGACTGGGACGGAGGTTCACCTTCCAGCAGGACAATGACCCTAAGCATACTGCTAAAGCAACACTCGAGTGGTTTAAGGGGAAACATTTAAATGTCTTGGAATGGCCTAGTCAAAGCCCAGACCTCAATCCAATTGAGAATCTGTGGTATGACTTAAAGATTGCTGTACACTAGCGGAACCCATCCAACTTGAAGGAGCTGGAGAAGTTTTTCTTTGAAGAATGGGCAAAATTCCCAGTRGCTAGATGTGCCAAGCTTATAGAGACATACCTSAAGAGACTTGCAGCTGTAACTGCTGCAAAAGGTGGATCTACAAAGTATTGACTTTGRGGGGGTGAACAGTTATGCACGCTCAAGTTCTGTTTTTTGTCTTATTTCTTGTTTGTTTCACAATGAAAGATATTCTGCATCTTCAAAGCGGTAGGCATGTTGTGTAAATCAAATTATATAAAAATACATTTTAATTACAGGTTGTAAGGCAACAAAATAGTAAAAATGCCAAGGTGGGTGAATACTTTCGCAAGCCACTGTAGCTAACCAGCTTGCTGTCAAACAATGCAACATTAGTATACCTGGTGCAACGACAGTATAATATTGGTAACGGACACTTTCACAGGCTTTGTATTACATGTAATCATAGTTGCAAATACACCTGGTGCACTGCTCAATTATTTAGTAATTTAATACTARAACCGCCAAGATGCGAATCTGATCATTATCAATTGAATCCTACAGACGAAGAACCATATATGTGACAAAAAAAAGACAAAAAAAAGAGATATACATGAAAAATCATTATTGGACAGCCTTTTTCTATAGTGAACCGGTTTCACAAGCTTTCCACGTGCTAATTAACAATAATTTGACATTTAAAGATAGGCTCTCGTGGAATAACCGTTTATGTGCACCACTCAGAATGGACGGACAAGCGCACAACTTTTCTGTTGCTGATGCAACAAAATGTGAAATGTGGGAAAGAAACGTAAAACAAAACTAAAAGAATGGAAAGACAGGCAAAGGAAGATCTTACGGGATGCGGGAAAACCCTATACAAATCGTAAGGGTCAAGAAAAAACTGGGAAATGCTGTCCAAAAGAGGTATGTGGAAGAACCGTATATCAAACAATCAAGCTAGCTAGCTATAGAGTACAGTAACTAACATGTATGTTCTGGGTTGTCTAATTTGTAACTATAGAGAAAACATATTAGCTAAAGTTCGTTGGCTACTGACTTATACATTATCGTTACAAATATTATTGCTAGATTATAGAAGAAACATAGCTAGCTACTTTTTCTCCATCCACCGGATGATTCGACATGGCTACAGTAGCTAGCTAGTTATAGGTAACGTTACACTGTATCCTGCAGGGAAGAGCGTGTTCCACGACGTGCAGAAAGGATTGTGGAAAGTTGACTGATGAGCGCAAGCTGCATCTGTTCAACAGTTTCTACACTGTCCCATACGAGAAACAACAAGCGTTGATTCTCTCCGGCTTAGAACAGGTCAGAAATAAGACAAAACGCCTATTATTATAATAGCTATATTGAACACTTGCATAGTTTAACTTTGACAGTAATGATACGGACATTAATTAACTCTAAAAGTGCAGTGTTACACAATGGTGCAATACAAACTCATTCTGTGTATAGGTTGGGAGTGTGTGAAAGATGGAGGTCCTGATCAAGCAATACCCTGAATGTGCTACAGTATATTCAATTCTGAATWTATCATTGTCAATTTTTATTGCAGCATGAGGTGAAACGGAGACGTAAACCTGAGGATACAAAGGAGAACAAACGACGGAAACAAACCTTCAAATACCATGTACAGCAAGCAGGCCAGAGATTGATATAACTTCCGGCGCCGAAAAGAGATGGCCGCCTCGCTTCGCGTTCCTTGGAAAATATGCAGTATTTTGTTTGCTTGCTCCGACAGGCTAACAACTTTTTTGCACCCGCTTTGAGGACAATACAGTGCCACTACCAAGCCAGCTGGTCTGCCGCATACTGACACCTGAAGGACGCGGCTGGGAATCCGTCCTGGGCCTGCAAAGCCTTGCGAGGTTAACACGTTTAAATGTTTTACACCTCGGCTGCAGTGAAGGAGAGCCCCGCAGGTTTTGGTAGGGGCGTGTCAGTGCACTGTATTGTCCTCAAAGCCGGGCAACAAAAGTTGTTAGCCTTCTGGGAGCAAGACATCTGGTCCCGACGGGGCTGGTTTTTTTTTGTAATCGTGATTGACTGTAGACCCTGCCACTACTCTTGTGTCTGAGCTGTTGAATTGTGACCTCGATTTTGTCTCTGTACTGGGACTTAGCCTGTTTGATTGCCTTGCGGAGAGAATAGCTACACGTTTGTCTTCGGCCATGCTTCCCGGTCACCTGCCCTGGTTAAAAGCAATGGTTCGCGCTTTCACGTTCACGCGATGCTGCCGTCAATCACGGTTCTCTGGTTTGGGATGTTTTTAATCGTTGCTGTGGGGTACGACATCGTCACATGCACTTCCTAATGAACTCCGCTCACCGAATCAGCATATTCGTCAATATTGTTGTTGGACGCAATGCGGAACATAATTCCATCGCGTGATCGAAGCAGTCCTTGAAGCGTGGAATTCAGATTGGTCGGACCGCGTTGAACAGACCTGAGCGCGGGAGCTTGTTGTTTTAGTTTCTGTTTGTAGGCTGGAATCAACACAATGGAGTCCGTGTCAGCTTTCCCGAAGGGGGCGGGGGAGGGCCTTATATGCGTCGCGGAAAATTAGTAATACAATGATCTAGGGTTTTTCCAGCCTGGTAGCACAATTGATATGCTGATAGAATTTAGGGTAGTTTTTTTTTAGATTAGCCTTGTTAAAAATCCCCAGCTACGAAATGCAGCTCAGGGTGTGTGGTTTCCAGTTTACAAAGACGTCAGATAAAGTTCGTTCAGGGCCATCGATGTGTCCTGCTTGGGGGGAATATAACGGTGTGATTATGATTGAAGAGCATTCCCTTGTAACTTATGGGTCAGAACATTTGATTGTGACGGAGTTCTAGATCAGGCTGAATCAATACTTAGTTCCTGTGTGTTTTAATATGATCAGCTACCCGCGACGTCCTCGTTAATATGAGTTGCATCCCCCCCGACCCTCCTTGCTCACACAGTCAAAGCAATGTGTTTCTTCACGGGCCGGATCTATGAAGAACCAGCGGTGGTGCTGTGCACCCGACCGTTACTGCCGTCGTCTTGGTAATCAGTCCATGTTTCCGTGAAGCAGAGCACGTTGCAATCCTGATGTTCTCTCTGGAATGCTACCCGTGCTCGGATTTCATCAACCTTATTGTCAAGAGACTGGACATTGGCGAGTAGTATGCTAGGGAGTGGAGCGCGATGTGCCCGTCTCCGAAGCCTGACCACGAGACCGCCTCGTTTGCCCCTTTTACGGCGTCGCACAGGGTCGCTGGGATCAGATCCATTGTATTGGGTGGAAGGCAAAACACTGGATCCGTTTCGGGAAAGTCATATTCCTGGTAGGAACGATGATGAGTTGACGTTAATCGTATATTCAGTAGTTCCTCCGACTGTATGTAATGAAACCTAAAGATTACTGGGTACCGATGTAGGAAATAACACATAAA
>NC_036864.1:1157089-1189473 GCF_002910315.2 Salvelinus sp. IW2-2015
TGTGACAATTTTTCCATTTTAAGATAATCAGTATTTTTATATTAATTGTGTGTACCACATTAGGTGTTTTATGGTTTACAAATAATTTCACCATACCCATATCTTCCAACAACAATTAATATTTTTTTGTTATTTCAAAAAATATTTTTATTGTTCGTTTAAATTTTTAGAATGTGGAAGAACAGTATATCTCCAGTGATGATTTCAGTTTGTGGAAGAACAAGTATACAGTGGGGAGAACAAGTATTTGATACACTGCCGATTTTGCAGGTTTTCCTCTTACAAAGCATGTAGAGGTCTGTAATTTTTATCATAGGTACACTTCAACTGTGAGAGAACGGAATCTAAAACAAAAATCCAGAAAATCACATTGTATGATTTTTTAAGTAATTCATTTGCATTTTATTGCATGACATAAGTATTTGATCACCTACCAACCAGTAAGAATTCCGGCTCCACAGACCTGTTAGTTTTCTTTAAAAGCCCTCCTGTTCTCCACTCATTACCTGTATTAACTGCACCTGTTTGAACTCGTTACCTGTATAATAAGACACCTGTCCAACACTCAATCAAACAGACTCCAACCTCTCCACAATGGCCAAGACCAGAGAGCTGTGTAAGGACATCAGGGATAAAATTGTAGACCTGCACAAGGCTGGGATGGGCTACAGACAATAGGCAAGCAGCTTGGTGAGAAGGCGACAACAACTGTTGGCGCCAATTATTAGAAAATAGAAGAAAATAGAAGAAGTTCAAGATGATGGTCAATCACCCTCGGTCTGGGGCTCCATGCAAGATCTCACCTCGTGTGGGCATCAATGATCATGAGGAAGGTGAGAGATCAGCCCAGAACTACACGGCAGGACCTGGTCAATGACCTGAAGAGAGCTGGACCACAGTCTCAAAGAAAACCATTAGTAACACACTACGCCGTCATGGATTAAAATCCTGCAGCGCTCACAAGTCCCCCTGCTCAAGCAGGCGCATGTCCAGGCCCGTCTGAAGTTTGCCAAGACCATCTGGATGGTCCAGAGGCAGGAATGGGAGAAGGTCATGTGTCTAGATGATTCAAAAATAGAGCTTTTTGGTCTTAAAACTCCACTCGCCGTGTTTGGAGGAAGAAGAAGGATGAGTAAACCCAACCTCACAAAAACAAACCAAGCAATCCCAACCGTGAAGCATGGAGGTGGAAACCATCATCTTTGGGATGCTTTTCTGCAAAGGGGACAGGACGACTGCACCGTTATTGAGGGAGGATGGATGGGGCCATGTATTGCGAGATCTTAGCCAACAACCTCCTTCCCTCAGTAAGAGCATGATGATGGGTCGTGGCTGGGTCTTCCAGCATGACAACGCCCCCGAAACACACACCAGGGCAAACTAAGGAGTGGCTCCGTAAAGAAGATTCAAGTCCTGGAGTGGCCTAGCCAGTCTCCAGACCTGAACCCAATAGAAAATCTTTGGAGGGAGCTGAAAAGTCCGTATGCCCCAGCGGACAGCCCCGAAACCTGAAGGATCTGCGAGAAGGTCTGTATGGAGGAGTGGGCCAAAATCCCTGCTGCAGTGTGTGCAAACCTGGTCAAGAACTACAGGAAACGTATGATCTCTGTAATTGCAAACAAAGGATTCTGTACCCAAATATTAAGTTCTGCTTTTCTGATGTATCAAATACTTATGTCATGCAATTAAAATGCAAATGAATTACTTAAAAATCATACAATGTGATTTTCTGGATTTTTGTTTTAGATTCCGTCTCTCACAGTTGAAGTGTACCTATGATAAAAATTACAGACCCTACACTGCTTTGTAAGTAGGAAAACCGGCAAAATCCGCAGTGTATCAAATACTTGTTCTTCCCCACTGTATGTGACTTTTTGCATGACTCTAGTAAGATGTCCTTTTTTTAACACCTGATATATGTTTAAATACTTTCAAGTACAGATGCCCTTCATGTAAATAACTTAACTGCAATATGTAGTTAATTCATTGGTATGGAGGTTCATTTAAAGGTGGTCTATCAACTTCAAGACTTCTGATGACTTTTCTTAAAAGTTGAGTCATGAACTTCAGTCTCATTTAAAATGAAGCCCCTCAATGTGAACATACCATAGAATAACTACACAAATAGAATAGAATTAAATTAAATTCAATCAAAACAAGCACAACTTGTACATATCAAATATGGGATCAATGTGATGTGCCAATATGCATGTGCCATTATGCAGGTCCCTAAGGTCAATATTACCAAACGTTCAGAAAAACCATTCACTTGCGTTTAACACCTATGATCAGCAATTAAGTTTTGAATTGCATGAAACCCATGCTAAAAGGCCAGAAATGTCCTTCTGTACTGAGTGACAGCAGTAAATAAGTATTAACTGCTTAGAGTTAATTCTAAATGTGGTGACAGGAGAGACGTAAATTGTAGATTATAATGAATAACAAAAGGGAATCAAGATCAAATGAATACTCACATACTGTATGTGATGACTTATTTGTTTTTAATTAATTCAGATATTAAAACATGTTCAAATGATCACCACACAAAATAATTCTCAACAGAACACATTGTACATTAACATTTTTCTACACTAGGAAACAAAATCTTTAAAATTAAATTTAATTCAACATATTGTGCTGGTTTCAAATCCTACACAAATTGCATCACATAGAAAACAGCCGTACTATACATTTAATTTCCTACAAATAGGGGGTGACATGTCTTCTAAAATGATATTCAATTCAACATACTATACAGGTTTAGGGGATCATACAACTCTACAGAAACAAACTGTTAATTATGTGACTTGGTTTATACAACAAATTATTTCACTCTTGCAGTGATTTATAAAAAGAGCGTCGCAGCAGCTGGCAAGTAGTTGAAGAATGGGTCCATCAGATCTTCCGGTTACTTGTAATTTTTTTGATTTTGGGCAGAGGACCTCTCATATCATCTTAGGGTAGTTGGCTTGCAAACGAATAGGGAGGTTGAGGTTGTAGCCCTGCTTGTTTGGGTTTGGAGATCAGCCCACGATTTCCATCCTCAAAAATAGAACTTGTGCTCTGTATGGCGTACAGATCCAAGGATCAAAACTGAAATCTAGACAAGAACATTTTAAGTTCCTGACATCAATAAAACAAACTTTCATAGTCAAGCATTAGGATATTTTATTGTTAGAAGCAACATGTTGCATGTTGCGATGGGATGTTAGTAAACTATTCTCTGTGCAATACCGTGACTTGTTTAAACCAACCTCACTGAGGTGACTGTAGTTCCAGCTGGTCGCTTCGAGGACCAGAATCTGGGCAGGTGCCTGAAGTCTTCACATTGCATTCCTTCTCATCACCTTGAATGGTTTGCTGCGTGTGCTTCAAGTATCATCTTTGAAACATCTAATCAGGTGTATGCAAGGACTGACACCCTTGCGGCCTTCTTCCTCGATGGTCGGCAAAATATCGATCACAGAACGAAGAAAGACATGACCAGACCATGAACTTCTGCTTTCAACTTGGGTAAAGTAACCCATAGAGACGCGCATCGACATCAGATGAGCATCGCATTGTTATTCTGCCCACAGCAATCTGTCACTGAAGATGATCAACTTGTGCCACCTCTGGTTTGGTGAGTGGCTGAAATTTTGTCTCCACCCATCTTCATCATATTGCAGCTTGCCACCTCATTGAACCCTTTGTGGCAACTACCCCTCATGCCAAACACACATGTATTGCAGGATCCTCTCTTTCCAAGTTCCTGGATTGCAAAGGTTTAACAAATTTGGACCGGGGCTTGCCCGCGGGGCCTGGTAGTAGACATTGGAGTGCGGTCGAGATTAGGTTGTGTACATCACCCCTTGTTACGATCCACAGAAATTGCCCATGCAGTCAGCATTGCTTTTAGACCCACTCAGTCGGACTTTCGAAGCTGCGTGGTAGGCCTCTCTCGGCTTTTTCGATGGTGCAAGCTCCACCTTTCAACTGCCAATTCTGTCTTCTTCTCCTCTTCAGATGCTTGCTGCTGACATTCTTAGTGAAAGAATGCCGTCACCATTTGCCACGAGTTCACTCCTGGGGTGGCCGAAATTTGAGGACTCTGCTGCTTGAAACATGACTGTGTATTCGTCTCTTTCATTATTTTTCACTTGCCTGAAAGACGGGCTGTTTGGTTAGATTTGGTAACCACGGACATTGAAAGTGACCTTGCACACATTCAATCTCTGGCCTGCTTGCTGTACATGGTATTTGAAGTTTGTCCGTCGTTTGTTCTCCTTTGTATCCTCAGGTTTACGTCTCCGTTTCACCTCATGCTGCAATAAAAATTGACAATGATATATTCAGAATGAATATACTGTAGCACATTCAGGGTATTGCTTGATCAGGACCTCCATCTTTCACACACTCCCAACCTATACACAGAATGAGTTTGTATTCACCATTGTGTAACACTGCACTTTTAGAGTTAATTAATGTCCGTATCATTACTGTCAAAGTTAAACTATGCAAGTGTTCAATATAGCTATTATAATAATAGGCGTTTGTCTTATTTCTGACCTGTTCTAAGCCGGAGAGAATCAACGCTTGTTGTTTCTCGTATGGGACAGTGTAGAAACTGTTGAACAGATGCAGCTTGCGCTCATCAGTCAACTTTCCACAATCCTTTCTGCACGTCGTGGAACACGCTCTTCCCTGAGGATACAGTGTAACGTTACCTATAACTAGCTAGCTACTGTAGCCATGTCGAATCATCCGGTGGATGAGAAAAAGTAGCTAGCTATGTTTCTTCTATAATCTAGCAATAATATTTGTAACGATAATGTATAAGTCAGTAGCCAACGAACTTTAGCTAATATGTTTTCTCTATAGTTACAAATTAGACCACCCAGAACATAACTGTTAGTTACTGTACTCTATAGCTAGCTAGCTTGATTGTTTGATATACGGTTCTTCCACATACCTCTTTTGGACAGCATTTCCCAGTTTTTTCTTGACCCTTACGATTTGTATAGGGTTTTCCGCATCCCGTAAGATCTCCTTTGCCTGTCTTTCCATTCTTTTAGTTTTGTTTTACGTTTCTTTCCCACATTTCGGCGATTTTCATCAGCAACAAGAAAGTTGTGCGCTTGTCCGTCCATTCTGAGTGGTGCACATAAACGGTTATCCACGAGAGCCTATCTTTAAATTTCAAATATTGTTAATTAGCGCGTGGAAAGCTTGTGAAACCGGTTCACTATAGAAAAAAGGGTTCCATAATGATTTTTCATGTATATCTTTTTTTGTCTTTTTTTTGTCACATATATGGTTCTTCGTCTGTAGGATTCAATTGATAATGATCAGATTCGCATCTTGGCGGTTAGTATTAAATTACTAAATAATTGAGCAGTGCACCAGGGTATTTGCAACTATGATTACATGTAATACAAACCCTGTGAAAGTGTCCGTTACCAATATTATACTGTCGTTCACCAGGTATACTAATGTTGCATTGTTTGACAGCAAGCTGGTTAGCTACAGTGGCTTGCGAAAGTATTCACACCACCTTGGCTATTTACTATTTTGTTGCCTTACAACACTGTAATTAAAATGTATTTTTTATATAATTTGATTACACAACATGCCTACCGCTTAGAGATGCAGATATCTTTCATTGTGAAAAAACAAGAAATAAGACAAAAAACCCAAGATCTCTCTCTTTTATTATATGGTTCTTCGTCTGTAGGATTCAATTTAGTAATTTCAGTAACTTAATTTCAACAAAAACCTTGAACCCTTCTGTCCGTGACTTTTCCTAAATATGTGTGTTTGACCCTCTAGCAATACTGTGAGATAAATATCATAAAAGATCAAAACGTTCTGACCAGTTAATCCTCAAAGCGCCATGATGTATGAATATTTAACAGTAGAATAGGCCCAATAGATGCCAGTCTAATAAATCCATTTAACTAGAAAAGCATGGCCTGTTGGACCCCGTTTGTGCCAATGTCATTTGGTTGTGTTTAAGATGTTAACATTGGAATACGAAATGTAAATATTTGAAAGAACATAATAAAATGTTCATTTATTTATGTTACAGGATGTGACTCGTTTCAGGAATCTAGGCTGGTTAAGGGCTTGTAGGTAAGCATTTCACAGTAAGGTTGTATTCGGTGCATGTGACAAATACAATTYTATTTTATTTTATTTGATGTCATGCATCACTACTTCACAGGAGAGGAATTTTAACGTAATGCCATCTGTAAATACGAATACAATTGTTAATTTASGAGCCTAATTGTTACGCACGTTGATGGAAGGATCGGACCAAGGTGCAGCGTGGTAGACGTACATCTTTCTTTTATTGATGACACCGAAAAAACAACAAATACAAAACGAAACGTACAGTTCTGTAGGGCTGGAAAGCAACAGTACAAAAACAAGATCCCACAAAACAGGGTGGATAAAAGGCTGCCTAAGCATGATCCCCAATCAGAGACAACGATAGACAGCTGCCTCTGATTGGGAACCATACCAGGCCAAACAAAGAAATAGGAAAACTAGATTGCCCACCCAAGTCACACCCTGACCTAACCAAAATAGAGAATTAAAAGGATCTCTRAGGTYCGGGCGTGACACTGGATTAGTCAAGGAAATTTGATTAGCCAAGGAAAAAGGAAGAAGCCTTTCCGCCTGCCWTTATTGGCTGAGATAGTAGATGGGTTGTTGCACGCTTCTGTCTATAACCTGAGCTGCTCAGTATGTGTAGGTAATATTTTCTAAATCAGATTTTTTGAAAGTTATCACAAAGAACTGCATAAGTGTTGCTAAGGCTCTGTATGATCTGTGTAGTAATATTATTCATATCTCAGAGCCATTTGCGTTGCTGGTTATAGCCTAATGTTAGCTAGCTAGTTGGTTAGCTTTAGGTACCTGTAGATTCATGCAGGGTAGTGATATTATGAGTGGGGATTATGGTTTGTTGTTTAGCTACATGCCTAAACAAAAGACTCATTTCGGAATTTTGGATGAAAAGCGTGCCCAAATGAACCTGCCTGCTACTCAGCCATAAAAGCTAGAATATGCATAGTATTAGTTGATTTGGATAGAAAACACTCTGAAGTTTCTAAAACTGTTTGAATGATGTCTGTGAGTATAACATAACTCATATGGAAGGCAAAAACCTGAGAAGAAATCCAACCAGGAAGTGGGAAATCTGAGGTTTGTAGTTTTTCAACTCATTGCTATCGAAATATACAGTGTCTATGGGGTCATATTGCACTTCCCAATGCTTCCACTAGATGTCAACAGTTTTAGAACCTTGTTTGAGGCTTCTACTGTGAAGTGGGGACGAACGAGAGGGGATTGAGTAAGGTCTCTCCCAGAGTGCCATGAGCTGACCACGCGCGTTCACGTGAGAGATGTTTGTGTTCCATTGCAATTCTAAATACAAAGGAATTCTCCGGTTGGAAAATTATTGAAGATTTATGTTAAAAACATCCTAAAGATTGATTCTATACATCGTTGGACATGTTTCTACGGACTGTAACGGAACCTTTTGACTTTTCGTCTGCACCTAGTGATCGCGCCTCATGAATTTTGATTACTGGGCTAAACGCGCGAAAGGAGGTAATTGGACATAAATGATGGACTTTATCGAACAATCAAACATTTATTGTGGAACTGGGATTCCTGGGAGTGCATTCTGATGAAGATCATCAAAAGTAAGTGAATATTATTAATTTCTGACTTCTGTTGACTACACAACATGGCGGATATCTGTATGGCTTGGTTTTGGTGCGCTTTTTTGAAATCTGACACAGCGGTTGCATTAAGGAGAAGTGTATCTAAAATTCCGGGCATAACAGTTGTATCTTTTAGCAATGTTTATTATGAGTATTTCTGTAAATTGATGTGGCTCTCTGCAAAATCACCGGATGTTTTGGGAAACTACTGAACATAACGCCCAATGTAACTGAGATTTTTGGATATAAATATGAACTTTACCGAACAAAACACACATGTATTGTGTAACATGAAGTCCTATGAGTGTCATCTGATGAAGATCATCAAAGGTTAGTAATTAATTTTATCTCTTTTCTGCTTTTTTGTGACTCCTCTCTTTGGCGGAAAAAATGGCTGTGTTTTTCTGTGACTTGGCTCTGACCTAACATAATCGTTTGGTGTGCTTTCGACGCTAGCGTTCCACATACCCTAGTGAGTTAACTTGTAAATAGTTATCTTGTTGTGAGTTTATTTTCCTGTAATTATTAATACAAATTAGCTAAAGTGAAGACACTGTTTGCTATATGATACGTTCATTATTTGAACTGGCTAACCCTAACAAGCTAGAAACGACCTAAAAAATKGTTTAGAAAGTTGCTTTTAGAAGTCTGGTTTGCTAGATTTTCATATAGTAGCTAAATTCATTTTTAAACAGATGGGTTTATTGGTGTTAAAATACACCATTTATGCTATTTTGGACCATCGGGCTGCAAAGAGTTTGAAGTCGTGGTGAACTAAACAGCACTCTTTTTCATAATTAAGAAGTTGTCGGCAGCCAAGTGAACTAACATGGCGTGTCTGTGTCAGTTTCTGTTTCAGCAGTTTACACAGAGGGCTTTGTAGAGGAGAAAATGAAACCTGTCTTAAGAGAGGGGCCTTTGACATCACTTCCTGTTGAACGTGGAACGAGGAAGAGCTCAGTTTAGTTTTTTTGAAAAGTATGTTGTTTGAAAGTATATTGGAAAGCTCTTGGTAGCTATCTAGCTTCTTAGTTTGGATCCATGATGCAGCTGGCATCAGTTGCTGGGACTGCTTGTTTCTTTCCAGTGATCCCGCTGACCAAGGATGGGTCTGAGGAGCTATTTGGCATCGCAGCTAACCTAGCTGCTAGCTAGCTGAATATCAAGCTAGCAGGGTTTTCTTGAACTACTGAACATGACGCGGTTAGCTATTGTGTCTGGGACCGCGGATTGTCCCAGGTTTGTGGCTGTCTAGATCTCCGCTGTTTGTTGTTTTCAGTCTTCGCTGTGACCTGCCCTGTCTCGATCTACGAGGAGTAACAGCGTAACTTACATTACTAGCTACCATAACAAAGACCAAAGCCGTTAAGGACAGTGGTGTCTCTCTATCACACGTGAAGGATCTTTTAAATTAACAAAAAGAGACCTACAAGCAGTTGTTTCAACATCAAGAAAATAGCTTCAAGTGTTTTGTCCAAACACTCGTGGATTCTGCCAGCAGAAGAATGGACTACCTGACCAGAGAGGTCCAGGACCTGAAGAACAATTTGCAGTTCTCTCAGGGTCAGCTCGATGAGTTGAAACAGGAGAATGGCAAGATGACAGCAATCTGAAAGTCATTGAGAGAGGACATCAGTTCTGTGTGAATCCATGATAACATTGACAGATAAATCAGACTATCTCGAGGGACAATCAAGGTGGAACAACATGGTTGTGGACAGAAATGCAGAWTCTCCAAATGAGACCTGGACGGAGTCTGAGGACAAAGTGAGGAAAATGATCTCTGAGATATTGAAGATGAACCACAGGAAGATTGAGGTGGAGCACAGGACCGGAAAACCCACCACTGGCCCMGGTGATAGGCCCAGGCCGATAGTGGTCAAGTTCCTGAGGTTCCAGGACAAGGTAGCTACTCTGAAAACAGCCAAGAACTTGAGAGGAATGTATATCTTCCTCAACGAGGACTATCCTAAAGCTGTGCGCCAGAAGAGGAAAGAACTGATCCCAGCCATGAAAGCTGCCTGAGCACGTGGGGACATTCTTACATCCACTATAAAATGCACATTGTCCACCCTCCCTCCCAGAAGCCTAGAAGGGATGAGAGAGCTAAGCCTATGGTTTCGTAGCTTCAACCCCGCAGACACACACACACACACACCAATTGATTAACGGACTGCATATATTTTTTTTTATCTTGCTTTGTTTACTCTTTTCAGTATTATGTCTATCTCTGATAAGCTACCCAGGAAACGGCTGAAAATAGCCCATATTAATATATGTAGCCTCAGACATAAGGTTCATGAAATCAATAACTTGCTGACATCAGATAACATTCATATATTATCCATTTCTGAGACTCACTTAGATAATTTATTTGATGATACAACAGTAGCAATACAAGGATGTAACATCTATAGAAGAGACAGAAATGCTTATGGGGGATGTGTTGCTGTATATATTCAGAGCCATATCCCTGTATTGCYTCGAGAAGATCTTATGTCAAGAGTTATTGAAGTGTCGTGGTTGCAGGTTCACCTTTTTTTTGGGGGGGGGGGTTGCTATAGGCCACCAAGTGCTACCAGTCAGTATCTAAATGATATGTGTCAAATTCTTGATAGTGTATGCGATGTAAACAGAGAGGTCTACTTTCTTGGGGACTTGAAYATTGACTGGTTTTAATCAAGCTGTCTGCTCAAGAGGAAGCTTCTCACTGTAACCCGTGCCTGTAATCTGGTTCAGGTTATTAATCAACCTACCAGGRTGTTTACAAACACTACAGGAACAAGATCATCCACATGTATTGATCACATTTTTACAAATAATATAGAACTTTATTTTGAAGCTGTATCTGTACCCATTGGATGCAGTGATCACAATATAGTGGCTATATCCAGGAAAGCCAAAGTTCCAACAGCTGGGCCTAAAATAGTGTATAAGAGATCATACAAAATAATTTTCTGTGACTCTTATGTCGATGATGTTAAAAATGTTTGTTGGTCTGATGTGATTAATGAGGAGCATCCAGAGACTGCACTTGATTAATTTATGAAATTGCTTCTTCCAATTATTGATAAGCATGCACCTGTTAAGAAACTGACTGTTAGAAATGTTAAGGCTTTATGGATTGATGAGGAATTGGAAAACTGTATAGTTGAAAGAGATGGGGCAAAAGGAGTGGCTAATAAGTCTGGATGCACATCTGACTGGCTGACTTTATATTGAGAAATGATGTGACTAAAATCAACAAAAAGAAGAAGAAACTGTATTATGAAGCCAAGATCAATGATATAAAGAATTATGGAAAAAAACTTGAGTACTTTTAATGAAATTATGGGCAGAAAGACAAATTCAACTCCATCTTTCATCGAATCAGATGGCTTATTCATCACAAAACCATTTGATGTTGAAATTTATTTTAATGATTATTTAATTGGCAAAGTGGGCAAATTTAGGCAGGAAATGCCAACAACGAACAGTGAGCAATTGTATTCATGCATAAAAAACAAATAATGAAAGAAAAGCATTGCAAGTTAGTAAAGTTAGTGTGGGAGAGGTAGAACAATTATCGTTATCGATCAATAATGGCAAACCTCCTGGCACTGACAACTTAGATGGAAAGCTACTGAGGATGGTAACTGACTATGTAGCCACTCCTATCTGTCATATTTTTTATCTGAGCCTCGAGGAAAGTCTTTGTCCTCAGGCCTGGAAGGAAGCTAAAGTAATTCCGCTACCCAAGAGTGGTAAAGCAGCCTTTACTGGTTTTAACAGCAGACCTACAGTATAAGCTTACTGMCAGCTCTTAGCAAACTGTTGGAAAAATTGTGTTTGACCGAATACAATGCTATTTCTCTGTAAAAAATKTACAACAGACGTTCAGCATGCTTATAGGGAAGGGCACTCAACATGTCCTGCACTGACACAAATTACAGATTATTGGTTGAAAGAAATTGATAATATGAAGATTGTGGGAGCTGTAATGCAAGATTTCAGTGCAGCCTTTGATATTATTGACCATAACCTATAGTTGAAAAACGTGTGTGTGTGTTATGGCTTTTCAATCTTTGCCATATCGTGGATTCGGAGCTATCTATCCAATAGAACGCAAAGGATTTTCTTTAATTGAAGCTTTTCTATTGTCGAACATGTAAAGTGTGGTGTACTGCAGGGCAGCTTTCTAGGCCCTCTACTCTTTTCCATTTTTACCAATGACCTGCCACTGGCAGTAAACAAAGAATGTGTGTCCATGTATGCTGCAGAACACAGCAACAGGCCAAGTTCCTCCTTTCACCAAGTACAGCTGTGCCATCAGATTCGAAACATTATCCGACACTCGCTCACCTGCTGCCCAATAGGGATCCTTTCCCAGATATGGAAATCCCTTCAGCATGAATCAGAATGATAATCATCAGAGATTTGATTTGATTTATTAGGATCCCCGTTAACCGACGCCAATGGTGACTGCTAGTCTTACTGGGGTCCGACACACAACGAAAAAGACATTACAGACCAAAGACTTTATAATATACAGTACATATATTTAAAAACATCAATATGTAGTGTGTGTGTGTGTGTGTGTGTGCACGCATCTATCAGTTACACATACATGTCATCAAGTAGTTCACATGGGGGAAAGGCTCTGCTTAATTATTTTGCTATTCACTTGCGCTATATAAGATGGAAGGGAGTTCCATGCACTCATGGCTCTGTATTATACTGTACGTTTCCTTGAATTTGTTCTGGACCTGGGGACTGTAAAAAGACCACTGGTGGCATGTCTGGTGGGGTAAATGGGTATGTCAGCACATGAATCTGTCTTATAAATTCAAGAAGTGAGGTCTTTCTTAAACTCTTAGCCAAGAGAGACTGACATGCATAGCATTAATATTAGCCCTCTGATTACAATGAAGAGCAAGACGTGCTGCTCTGTTCTGGGCCAGTTGCAGCTTAACTAGGTCTTTCTTTGCAGCACTTGACCATAAAACTAGACAATAATTAAGATATCATAAAACTAGTCTGCATGACTTGCTTTGTGGAGTGTGGTGCCAAAAAAGAATAGCATCTCTTTATTACGGACAGACCTCTACCCATCTTTACAACCATTKAATCTATATGTTTTGACCATGACAGTTTGCAATCTAAGGTAACACCAAGTAATTTAGTCACCTCAACTTGTTCAACAGCCATACCATTCATCACTAGATTCAACTGAGATCAAAAACTTAGGGAATGATTTGTACCAAATCCAATGCTGTTAGTTTTAGAGATGTTCAGGACCAGTTTATTTCTGGCCACCCATTCCAAAACAGACTGCAACTCTTTGTTAAGGGTTTCAGTGACTTCCATAGCTGTGGTTGCTGATGCATATGTGGTTGAATCATCAGCATCACATGCTTTGTTTAATGCCAGTGGCAGGTCATTGGTAAAAATAGAAAAGAGTAAAGGGCATAGAGAGCTGCCCTGCAGTGTACCACACGTTACATGTTTGACAAAAGAGGAGCTTCCATTAAGGAATCCACGATATGGCAGAGGTTGAAAAGCCATAACACATGCAGTGTATTCAGAAAGTATTCAGACCCCTTTCCTTTTTCCACATTTTGTTACGTTACGGCCTTATGCTAAAATGTATCAATCTACACACAATACCCCACAATGACAAAGAAAAAACAGGTTTTTCAAAAATACCTTACAGAAATACCTTATTTGCATAAGTATTCAGACYCTTTTCTATGAGACTCATCTTTGAGATGTATCTACCACTTGATTGGAGTCCACCTGTGGTAAATTYAATTGATTGGACATAATTTGGAAAAGCACACCTGTCTATATAAGGTCCCACAGCAGACAGTGCATGCCAGAGCGAAAACATGTCTGCAGCATTGAAGGTCCCCAAGAACATAGTGGTGTCCATCATTCTTAAATGGAAGAASTTTGGAACCACCAAGACTCTTACCAGAGCTGGCCACCCAGCTAAACTGAGCAGTCGAGGGAGAAGAGCCTTGGTCAGGGAGGTGACCAAGAACCCAATATTCACTCTGACAGAACTCCAGAGTTCCTCTGTGGAGATGGGAGAACCTTCCAGAAGGACAACTATCTCTGCAGCACTCCACCAATCAGGCCTTTATCATAGAGTGGCCAGATGAAAGCCATTCATCAGAAAAAGGCCCATGACAGCTCTCTTGGAGTTTGCTAAAGGCCCCTAAAGGACTCTCAGACCATGAGAAACAAGATGCTCTGGTYTGATGAAACCAAGATTGAACTCTTTGGCCTGAATGAGGAATTTTGGCACCATTCCTACGGTGAAGCATGGTRGTGGCAGCATCATGCTTTGGGGATATTTTTCAGTGGCAGGGACTGGGAGACTAATCAGGATCGATGGAAAGATGAACGGAGCAAAGTACAGAGAGATCCTTAATGAAAACCTGCTCTCTGTCTTTCTAGTGTTAATATACAGTCACTAAGAAATCCATTAATATTTTGTTGAGGAAGGTCATAAAAACATTATACAAAACCATTTATTTCAAAAGAACACAATAGCATGTTTTAAGTTTGATCTATCGGTGCCATGCCAATGACATCAACTTAATAATTTAGCAGATATCACAGGACCTGCATTACCACAGTCAACACACATATATTTTACAGTAAGAATATAATGGAATATACATCGAACAAAGATTTTAATGAGTTACAATTAATAKAAGGAAATAAATCAATTGAAATAAATGCATTTGGCCCTAATCTATGGATTTCACATAACTGGGAATACAGATATGCATCTCTTGGTCACAGATAACTTTAAAAAAGTAGGTTCTTGGATCAGAAAACCAGTCMGTATCTGGTGTAACCAACATTTGCCTCATGCAGCGCGACACATTTCCTTCGCATAGAATGGATCAGGCTGTTGAGTGTGGCCGGTGGAATGCTGTCCCAATCCTCTTCAATGTTTGTGCGAAGTTGMTGGATATTGGCGGGAACTGGAACACGCTGTAGTACACGTCGATCCCGAGCATCCCAAACACACTCAATGGGTGAAATGTCTGGTGAGCATGCAGGCCATGGAAGAACTGGGACATTTTCAGATTCCAGGAATTGTGTACAGATCCTTGCAATATGGGGCCGTGCATTATCATGCTAAAACATTAGGTTATGGCGGCAGATGAATGGCACGACAATAGGCCTAAGGATCTCGTCACGGTATCTCTGTGCATTCAAATTGCCATCGATATAATGCAATTGTGTTCGTTGTCCATAGCTTATGCCTGCCCATACCATAATCCCACCGCCACCATGGGGCACTTTGTTCACAAGGGTGACATCAGCAAACCGCTCACCCACACGACGTCTACCATCTTCCCAGTGCAGTTGAAACCGGGATTCATCTGTGAAAAGCACACTTCTCCAGCATGCCAGTGGCCATCGAAGGTGAGCATTTGCCCAYTGAACTGCAGTCTGGTCAAGACTCTTGTGAGGACAACGAGCACGCAGATGAGTTTCTCTGACGGTTTCTGACAGTTTGGGCAAACCCACAATTTCATTAGCTGTCCGGCTGGCTGGTGTCAGGCGATCCAGCAGGTGAAGAAGCAGGATGTGGAGGTCCTGGGCTGGTGTGGTTACACGTCGTCTGCAGTTGGACATACTGCCAAATTCTCTAAAATGACATTGGAAGCGGCTTATGGTAGATGCATTAACATTACATGCTTTGGCAACAGCTCTGTTGGACATTCCTGCAGTCAGCGTGCCAATTGCACGCTCCCTCAAAGGACATCTGTGTCATTGTGTTGTGTGACAAAGCTGCGCATTTTCGAGTGGCCTTTTATTGTCGCCAGCACAAGATGCACCTGTGTAATGATCATGCTGTTTAATGACCTTCTTGATATGCAACACCTGTCAGGTCAGGTGRATGGATTACCATGGCAAATGAGAAATGCTCACTAAAAGGGATGTAAACAAATTTTTGCACAACATTTAGCTTTTTGCGTGTATGAACAATTTCTGGGATCTTTTATTTCAGCTCATGAAACATGGGGTCAAAACTGTCCATGTTGCGTTTATATTTTTGTTCAGTGTAAGAGAAGAATATAGAAAGAATATTTTTCCCAAATGGCTTTTGTTGATTGTCACCAGTAGCCTACTCACATGAGGAACACGCACCGAGCCACTGTTTTTCTAGGAAGAACGTCTCTTTTGAAACAAAGACCATCCTCACAATTTGTCGAGTTGTTTGGCAAACCTTGGAGTCTTCTCTTTCTGAAAAGGTATAGCAGTCGAAACGTCTGGCCTGCATGTACCTCAGTAGGATGACATGGATTAAGTGCTCTTTCRGTATCTCCTTTCCCTTCTTTGTCAAGGCACGCTGCGGTCGTCATCAGTCTCTTCATTCTCTATTTGACTGATAATAGTGTCACCCATCATACTATTGTCCGTTTATTCTTGTCTTTAGGCCACATCTATTATTATTAGTATATGTGTGAAATTGGTTTCAATATAGTTTAGGTGTAGTTTGGAAGGGCCAGCTGAGCAGGCAACTGTTGTCTTGAAGTCAGAAAATCACTTTATTCTTATTTCTGTATTTTCAGTCCATGTGCTTATGGATCAATCAATACRTTTTCTGACTGATCACAATTTACATTTGGTGTCCAGAGGTTTCTTATGAACCATTTTAACATAATAAAGGCATTCATTAAGCAATTTATTATTTATCATGGAATATTTACACAATTGAAATATACACGGCCATTCTAGAAGGTATGGAATTCAGGCACTTGTGTTGAACAATTTCTTTTGATTAAAACTCTTCTTTTTTTTGCCATCCAGAGATTGGATGCCCAAAATTCTGTGGTGTGGCTTAGCGACGGGTCATAAAATTAAGGTTGGTTCCATGAACCCATTAAAGTGAGCATATTGAGTTACATTAAGCAGCGGTAAGAAAGCAAATGCTTTGCCAGTTMACATTTTTTTATCCAAATTGATCTAAATCCAAACGTAATTTGCTCAAGACTTTTCTTGTTTGCATCCGTCCCTGAGCTCTTTTCCCTTCTCAAATAGCATTAAGACATTTTCGAATTAAGGCTCTTCAAAATATGTTTCGAATTGATTTCCGTCTTTGCATAAACTGGAGTGAATAAAAAGATCTGCAAAATACTGTAGTTGTCCCTGTTTACGAGGGATTCAGTTTTAATCTCTTTGCCTCTAAGGATGGAATGGGTTAGGCAGATTGGGTTTGCAGTGGGAGTGGGTTTGCAGTGCGAGTGGGTTTGTGCACCACAAATGTTAATACACTGCAAACACTTTTAGTGCAGTGGACTAAATGCTGGGCATTAGTGCTTGGGGAGCTATGGCAAGTCTTCTGAACTCAGGGAAGGTCATCATCAAGACTGTGTTGAGACAGTGACATCCCTCGCTCTCAGACCATACCTTGCAATATCCATGCATGCCCATCCCCCATCCCTCTGGGAAATCACAGCAGCTGAAGTGCTATCTGACTGACTGGACAAACTCTCATGTGGACATTCCGTTCTATCCTCTCATTTCATCTGACTGTGTTGCCATCGTCATAGGTCTGAGCTCTGTGACAGGAGGGATTGAGGGAAGAAGAAATGGAGGGAAGACAGATGTCCCTACAGAGGTGGTCTATTGAGACCTGKCCCCTTCTTCTATCTCCTTCTCTTCTGTTACCCTCTTCAAACTTAATTTAGTGACATATGATAATATAGATAATCTTCTTCATCATCCTTATCCAGTCGACCAGTAACTAGCGTCAGCAGCAAAGAACGCAAGAGGGGAATTAACTATGWGAGATTGCTGTTCATAGRCTACAGCTCAGCGTTCAACACCATAGTCTCCTCCAAGCTCATCACACCGAGCTAGGGACCCTGAACCCCACCCTCTGCAACTGGATSCTGGACTTCCTGGCGTGCCGGCCGCACGTGGTGAGRGTAGGCAACAACACCCCCGCCACGCTGACCTTCAACACAGGGGCCCCTCATAGGTGTGTGCTTAGTACCTTYCTGTTCACCCACGACTGCGTGTCCACGCACGACTCCAACACCATCATCAAGTTTTCTGATAACACGCTGGCGATGWGTCATCCTACAGGGAGGAGGYSAGAGACTTWGCAGTGTGGTGCCAGGACAACAATCTCAACAAGGAGCTGATCGTGGACTATAGGAGAAAGAGGGGAGAGAGCAACGCCCCATCCACATCGACGGGGCTGTTGGGGAGCGGGTCGAGAGCTTCAAGTTCCTTGGTGTCCACATCACTATGGACTTAACATGGTCAACACAGACCCGCACAGTTGTGAAGCGGCCACGGCAGGAGGCTGAAGAGATTTGGCATGGGCCTTCGGATCCTCAAAAAGTTTTACAGCTGCACCATTGAGAGCATCTTGACTGGCTGCATCACCGATTGGTAGGACGCAAGCGTACGAGAGTGCTTGCAGACAGCCAGTACATCCAGGGGCCAAGTTCGCTGCATCCAGGACTCTATATAAGCGGTGTCAGAGTTAGGCCAAATAATTGTCAAATTTGCCATGGCTTTCGGACAGGCAACGAGACATTCAAGCCGTAAGATTGCTAAATACCAGACTGCTAAATAGTTATCTTGCCACTACCCTATACACAGACTCACTAGAATTTACAGTGCATTTGGAAAGTACTGTATTCAGACCTTTTCCAGCATTCTAACGCATTACAGCCTTATTATAAAATTTATTGAATCGTTTTTTTCCTCATCAATCTACACACAATACCCAATAAAGACAAAGCAAAACTGGTTTTTAGAAAAAAAATACAAAATCAAATTTACACAAGTATTCAGACGCTTTACTCAATACTTTGTTGAAGCACCTTTGGCAGCGATTACAGCCTAGAGTCTTCTTGGGTATGACGCTACAAGCTTGGCACACCTGCATTTAGAGAGTTTCTCCCATTCTTCTCGGCAGATCCTCTGTCAGGTTGGATGGGGAGCGTCACTGCACAGCTATTTTCAGGTCTCTCCAGAGATGTTCGATCAGGTTGAAGTCCAGGCTCTGGCCGGGCCACTCAAGGACAATCAGAGACTTGTTCTGAAGCCACTCCTGCATTGTCTTGGCTGTGTGCTTAGGGTTGTTGTCCTGCTGGAAGGTGAACCTTTGCCCCAGTCAAGGTCCTGAGCGCTCTGGAGCAGGTTTTCATGAAGGATCTCTCTGTACCTTCCTCCGTTCATCTCTCACTCAATCCAGAAAAGTCTCCCAGTCCCTGCCGCTGAAAGACATCCCCACATCCCCCACTTGGCATTCAGGCCAAAGAGTTCAATCTTGGTTTCATCAGACCAGAGAATCTTGTTTCTCATGGTCTGAGAGTCCTTTACATGCATTTTTGGCAAACTCCAAGCGGGCTGTAAAGTGCCTTTTACGGAGGAGTGGCTTCCATCTGGCCATTCTACCATAAACACCTGATTGGTGGAGTGCTGCAGAGATGGTTCTCCTTCTGGAAGGATCTCCCATCTCCACAGAGGAACTGTGGAGCTCTGTCAGAGTGACCATCGGGTTCATGGTCAACTCCCTGACCAAGGCCCTTCTCCCCCGATTGCTCAGGCTGGCCAGGCGGCCAGCTCTAGGAAGTCTTGGTGGCTCCAAACTTCTTCAATTTAAGAATGATGGAAGCCACTGTGTTCTTGGGGACCTTCAATGCTGCAGAAATGTCTTGGCACCCTTGCCCAGATCTGCGACTCGACACAATCCTGTCTCAGAGCACTACGGACAATGCCTTCGACCTCTTGGCTTGGTTTTTGCTCTGACATGCACTGTTAATTGTGGGACCTTATGTGGACACATGAGTGCCTTTCCAAATCATGTCCAACAAATTTAATTTACTACAGGTGGACTTCAATCAAGTTGTAGAAACATCTCAAGGATGGTCAATGGAAACAGGATGCACCTGAGCTCAATCTCAAACAAAATGTGGAAAAAGTCAAGGGGTCTGAATGCTTTTCAAACACGCTGTACACAGTACACACACCATATGCACACTGACTCACGCACAATAGATTGACACGTCTACTGTAAACAAAGCCCACACACATTCACATACACTGCATACGTACACACACACGGATACCGACACAACACACACACATATACATTACACACACATACATGCGCAATCACACACTTTTAGACTCATCATTTGCCGCTTTATTTTACTCGTATTATTTATTGTTTATCCTGATATCTAGTCACTGCTTTCATGTGCATGCATAATCTACCTCATATACCTTGTACCTCTTCACATTGGTCTGGTACTCCCTGTACACAGCTCCATTCTAGTGTATTTGATGTATTTTACCATTCCAACTCTGCATTGTTGGGAATGGCTCGTAAGCAAGCATTTCACAGTAAAGCGTAAATCAGTTGTACTCGGCGCATGTGACAAATGACACATTTTATTTTGTTGAAGGTCCCCATCTAATAGAATAATGCTTCTGACATGGCGTCTCCAAGTATGCTAAGTATTCATCAGGTAGCATAATTCTTCTTACATGGCGTTTCCAAGTATACATCAGGTAGAATAATGCTTCTTACATGGCGTTTCCAAGTATACTAAGTATTCATCAGATAAAATAATGCTTCTGACATTGCTTTTCTAAGTATACTAAGTATTCCCGAGTACCTTTGCGGCAGATCTTTCTAGGAAACTAGGTAGTAGGTATGTGCAATAACCTTCACATTAAGACTCTGTCCTGCTCAATCAATCAATCATCTCTCTCTCTCTCGTATGAAAGACAATGACATACAATTTTAGGCAATTATCAATATAATGTGTTACATAGTGTGCAGCTGTGATAACTTTAGGTAATATTATCTCTCTCTCTCTCTCTGTCTCTCTCTCTCTCATATGTTAACATTGCCGAAGCAAGTGAAATAGACAATAAACAAAAGTGAAACAAACCATAAATAACTAACTCTCTACCTGTCTCTCTCTTTATCACTGTCTCTATCTCCAGTCTCTAACCCCCTCACTTCTTTCTCATAGATACATCCACCCAGTCTTAATTCATATACGTTCATGAAACATTGAACAGCACAACAGTACCATAGCTTTTTCAATCATTTATATAAAATAAAGTAATACAGTATTTATGACTGTCTTCCTCCTACCAATGCAGCTGGCTGGATCATGTCCCGAGGGCAGGTAAGGGGCAGACTATTGACACACTAATAAGCTATGTGGTGGAATTACCTGATTCACAGCCCCTAAGGTGTTTGTTCTCAATTAAGGAAACCAGTTGATGCTAATTTCCACACACCAATTTACATTGGCTCTGTGCCTAATATGTAATGGCAACATTCTTATATTATACCCGCTCATAAACATCTGACCCACCTTTACCGTTCTTCTATAATTTTTTCAGTATAGTGATAAACCACCTCAGCTACACTATCAATTAGTGTTACTAGCAGATTTATTGCTAGCTGAGATCAACCAAACACAACTAAGCCTATACCTAGCCAAGTCTAGCCCTCCCGCCACACTGAGCTATTAGCCACCCATATACACTACCCAGTGTACCCATTCACGCCAGCAAAGTACTCTCGACCACCCCTGCTACTTATTATATCTTTTATTGTTAAGTTACAGCTCTTATTCTAATAATTGCATTAAATACAATTTTTCTCAGTACATCTACCCACCAGCAATACCTCCTATGATGACGAAGCAAAGACAAGGCTTTTTAGACATTTTGTCAAAAAAAAATATTCTAAAAAAATAATACAGAAATTCCACTTAATCTAAGTTCCAGAACCACCTTTGACTACAGACTCAGAAATATACTTAGGTGCATTCCTGTTTCCAATGAATATCCCCTGAGTGTTTCCTCAATAGACTTGAGTCCCACCTAGTCGGTTACACATTAAAACTTGTGACTCGAACAATGACTTTCTGCAACGCAAGCACCACCACCTCGTCTGACAGCTCGCAATGTTCCCAGAACAAAGATCATCTCCACTAGAGCTCCTATCGCTTAAGTTGACGAACTGACACCTATCGAGAGACTGCTAAGACTCGTCTCTCTCGGGCAAACCAAGAGAATATGTCAAACCACAGTCACAAATAACTTACAGTATATGGCTAACAAGGTTCATATCTCCCAGACCAACAAAACCCAATAATGGTCATGCATGCAACTCAATTATAACGTTGACTGACGATACCAGCATCCACCCTCAACAATTCAAGACTTCAACCATCACCTACCGCTATCCAATTTCGTGCAAGCAGGCCTCACTGCTACGACAAATCCTAATATCTTCTAAATTGTGAATGTTGCATGTACACAACAGTCACCAATCGAATCAACTTTACTCCCTATAACGGAGAGCGAGCTGGCAACCTGCTGAGATACGTTTGGAACATCGATCGTTGAAGCGACGCCTATAGAACAGAAACCAAGAAAAGGCTAGGCGAAATCAACTGGCATGCGACTGGTAGTTGCGCACCTGAGCGTACGCGATTTCTTCCAGAGGCCGAAAGTTCCACTCCCGACGCTACATAGATCCATCACGAAACGATAACTAGAATAGTACAAACACAGGGCCTACTTGAGAGCACCAGTGTCAGTGGTTAGCAGAAAATCAGCCCTTCACCTTTGGATTTCTGGAGCGAAGCCGGACCGAGGACGCCGGATCTGCTTAGACCACTTAGCGCCACGCACATGGTAAGAAATAAGGGCCTCCAACAATACCAAGACTCTCCCCAGCCCGATCGTAGAGATAGGATAGGTGTGTACTAACTTCAAAATATGAGTCCAAGTGCCTACCTGTGCGAGTCTTGTAGAGAAACAAGAAACCCATGATGCAAGCGAGGTCGATCTCTGGTTGCGTGACTTGATGCCCAATAATTGGGACCTAACTGGTCCTTAACTCACCATACATGGGTAACTCCTCTGCTCGGCAAGACAGGACCCAGCCCCTTCCCTCCACGCGTCGACCACTCCTCACTCACCCGGTGAACAGCATGTCGCCCTGTAAAGGTCTCGCGTCTCCCCTTCCACGCGTTACCTTAATCAACCCCTTACCAGCAGGTGCCTTTCACCCAAACGATGGCCCATCGACTGCACCTCACGTGCAACCTAAGTCCATCTGAGCGGCATTCCGAGCGACTCTGTATTGATTCCCACGCTTGTCACCACCCAATAACTCACCCTAAGAACTACCTGCGATTCTTGTGGAAGAAGCGACCTAGTCCAGAGATCCGAGGGTATGTAAATCCATCGGTAACACGCGCGCCATTAGGCAACTGTACAAGCCCGACCGAATCCGCGGCTTGTCACACTGCCACCCACCACCACCTCTATCTCGTCCAGGAGCCCTATATCCCAGGAACGCCAAAGCTTTCCATTCAAACACAGCGCTAGGGTCTCAGAACGCGTGGCGCGGTCCAAAGAGGTTCCCCCCTACCCAACACCACAGTCTGTAACACCACTACCTGATCTCTTCGAAAGCCAAACCAACAACTGACTCAAATAAAGAGATCATACAAAAATAATCTTGCTCATGTGAAGCATTCCTTTCGGGACTAAACAGTCTCTATGTCACGTATGATCGTGTTAAAAATGTCCTTCGCTTCGGCGCTTGACTGCAATGGTGATCATCACCATCGCAGGTAGCATCCAGAGGACTAACGGGTCACTCTGTATCCTACAATTACTGAAACGCCAACGGAATATGCCCTTGATCCTCTCAACCGAAATTATTGCACTACAGCACTCCGAACATCCTTCCGCGACACCTGGCACGCAACGAACCCTGTTCATAGGAAATACCCTGCGACTGTTTAAGCAAATGTTTAAGCTCTTGTTAGGTGCCATTGAGACGGAATTCCGGAAAACCTGCTATAGGTTAGAAAGCAGTTAGGTCACCAGTCCTTGTACCGGCCCAAAACGGACGGAGATAGCGGGCCTGTGCAGCGATCGAATAAGACTCTTTGCGGGAAAAATGCACACGCTGGAGGCACTGGCCGGACCTTCTATATTGAGAAAATGGATTGAACTTACAACACAGCATAACAACCAAAAGGATGAAAAGACCAACTGTCACATGTACAATGAACCCCCGCAACAGCGCTCATCACTGTATATAACACGAACTCTACTGAACAAAAAACTTCGATTATGACTGTTTACACTGACAATGTTATGGCCGCCCAGAAAGACACAATTCCACACCCTGCCATCCTTTCAGCCTTCCGAACTCACACTCGGCCGTCCTTATTCATCTCAGCCAAAACATTTGATGCACCTTTTGAAATTCTATCTCTTAGACAAATCGATCTAACTCTTAAATTCCCGTGCAGACAGTGCTCTGGACCAAATGCTTAGGCAGAAACAATCCGCCACACCAGCCAAACAACACGAACACGGTTCAAACGAACCAAATCTGAGTCATATCCCACGCCCCATACCAACAAGCACAACCAAGATCGAAAAGCAAAACCCAGCATTGCAACGTTAGACAAGTCTACGTGTGGCGACGACGCATATTAGAAAACAATTCATCGTTATAAGCGACCATCAGCATCACATAACATGGACCACACCTAAACACCTCGGACACCCTAGAACAAAACAACTCCTCAGATGGAAAACAGTACCCATCTCGGGATCCCGCTACACATGCCAGCGATCCCAACATCGCCTACGCACTTCCGTCCTGGTCATCATTTCTTCATCTAGAGCCCTCGAAGGAAAGTCCTCTTTGTCCTCCACAGCACGCCCCTGGAATGGGAACTTAATAGTAATTCCGCCGCTACCCCATAGGAGTGTTAAAGCAGCCCATATTAACTGGTTTTAACCCAGCAGAACCTACAGATTATAAGCCTTACTGCACACTCTTAGCGAACCACTGTTGGAAAAACTTGTAGCCTAGACCTGATCAACAACGGCCTACTTAGTCCTTCTCGTCAAAAAGAAATGCTACAACTAGACGAACCTTCAGGACCACCTGCTTATAACGGGGCCAGGGCATCCTCAGACATTCCCTGCACTCGACCACAAATTACAGCATTATTGGTTGGAAAAGAAAAATGTGACTATATGAAGATTGTGGTCAGCACACGACCTGTAATGCAATAGATCTTCAGTGCACCTTTAGATAAAATTAATCTGACAATAACAGCCTATCCCAGAATTCGAAAAACGAGCCACTGTCGTGTGTTATAGGCTGCTTCCAAAACCTCTTCTGCCCAGGATCGCTGGTTATCGAGCCTATTCTCATCCAAAAATAGAACGACAAAGGATTTCTTAACAATTGACGTATACTTCTATGCGAGACAATGTAAACGACTTGTGCGTGTAACTGCCACAAGGGCAGACTCTCTAAGCGCCTCCTACTCTTCTTACCAATCTTACCAATCAACGCTGCCATCTGCGCCGTAACACACAAAGAACACGGCCACACCTGTGCTAATACCACCAGTACTGCAATGCGCAAACACCACAGCAAACAAACAGGCCAAGTTTCCTCCATTCACCAAGATAAAACTAGCCTGCTGCCAATCAATCTCGAAACCATTCATCCCGACCACATCGCTCACCTGCTGCCCAATAGGGATCCTTTCCCAGATAGGAAATCCCTTCAGCATGAATCAGAATGATAATCATCAGAGATTTGATTTGATTTATTAGGATCCCCCGTTAAACCCGACCCCAATGTGACCTGCTTAGTCTTACTGCGGGTCCGACACATAACGAAAAAGACACTTACAGACAAAGACTTTTAATATACAGTACATATTTTAAAAACATCAATATGTAGTGTGTGTGGTGTGTGTGTCAGGCACGCATCTATTCATTACACATACATGTCATTCAAAGTTAGTTCACATGGGGAAAGGCTCTGCGCTTAACTTATTTTTGCTATTCACTTGGCGCTATATAGATGGAAGGGAGTTCCATGCACTCATGCCTCTGTATTATACTGTACGTTTCCTTGAATTGTTCTGGACCCTGGGACTGTAAAAAGACACTGGTGGCATGTCTGGTGGGGTAAATGGGTATGTCAGCACATGAATCTGTCTATAAATTCAAGAAGTGAGGTCTTTCTTAAACTCTTAGCCAAGAGAGACTGACACTGCATAGCATTAATATTAGCCCTCTGATTACAATGAAGAGCAAGACGTGCTGCTCTGTTCTGGGCATTGCAGCTTAACTAGGTCTTTCTCTTGCAGCACTTGACCATAAACTAGACAATAATTAGATATCATAAAACTAGTCTGCATGACTTGCTTTGTGGAGTGTGGTGCCAAAAAGAAAGCATTATAGGACAGTCCCCACTATGATCACCATCTTACTCTATATGTACTTGACAGGAACACGTGCAACCCTCTCACCTACTGACCGTGATAAACACCAAGTAATAGTCACCTCAACTTGTCAACAGCCCATACCATTCATTCACTAGATTCACTGAGATCAAAAACTTAGGGAATGATTTGTAGCCAAACCAACTGCGTTAGTTAGAGATGTTTCGGACAGTTTATTTCTGCACCATTCCAAAACCAGACTGCAACTCTTTGTTAAGGTTTCAGCTTCCATAGCTATGGATTGCTGATGCATATGGTTAGAATCAATCAGCATCACATGCTTGTTTAATGCAGTGCAGTCATTGGGTAAAAATAGAAAAGAGTAACGGGCATAGAGAGCTGCCCGCAGTGTACACACGTTACATGTTTGACAAAAACGCACAGGAGCTTCCATTTCAGAATCGACTGTATGCAGAGGTTGAACACATTAACACCGACTACAGTTGCGTATCAAAAGCTCGCAGACCCTTTCCCTTTCCAACTTTTTGTTACCGTACCAACATCGGCCCCATTGCCATACAATGTATCACCTAGCGACACACACTACCCACTCCCACCACATGAGACCAAGAAAAAACAGTCTTTTCACAACCACATCCTTACAGAAACTACCCCATTTGCATAAGTATAGATTTCAGACTCTTTTCTATGAGGACTCATCTTTGAGATGTATCTACCACTTGATTGGAGTCCACCTGTGGTAAATTCAATTGATTGGACTAACTTTGGAAAAGCACACCTGTCTATATAAGGCTCCCACAGCAGACATGCATGCCAGAGCAAAACATGTCTGCAGCATTGAAGGTCCCCAAGAACATAGTGGTGTCATCATTCTTAATGAAGAACTTTGGAACCACCAAGACTCTTACCAGAGTGGCCACACCAGCTAAACTGATGCAGCGAGGAGAAAGAGCCTTTGGTCAGAGGGTGACCAAAACCCAATATTCATCTCTGACAGAACTCCAGAGTTTTCTCTGTGGAGATGGGAGAACCTTCCAGAAGGACAACTATCTCTGCAGCACTCCACAATCAGCCTTTTCATAAGCATAAGGCCAGATGAAAAGGTTCATCATGAACAAGCGCCCATACAGCTCTCTGGGAGTTTGCTAAAGGCCCCTAAAGGACTCTCAGACCATGAGAAACAAGATGCTCGTGTTGATGAAACCAAGATTGAACTCTTTGGCCTGAATGAGGAATTTTGGCACCATTCCACGGTGAAGCATGTATGGCAGCATCATGTGCTTTGGGGTATTTTCAGTGGCAGGGACTGGGAACTAATCAGGATCGATGGAAAAGATGAACGGAGCAAAAGTACAGAGAGATCCTTAATGAAAACCTGCTCTCTGTCTTCTAGTGTTAATATACAGCACTAAGAAATCCATTAATATTTTGTTGAGGAAGGTCATAAAAACATTATACAAAACCATTATTTCAAAAAACACAATAGCATGTTTTAAGTTGATCTATCAGTGCCATTCCAATGACATCAACTTAATAATTTAGCAGATATCACAGACCTGCATTACACAGTCAACCACACATATATTTTACAGTAAGAATATAATGGAAATTACATCGAACAAAGATTTTAATGAGTACAATTAATAGAAGGAAATAAATCAATTGAAATAAATGCATTTGGCCCTTAATCTATGGATTTCACATAACTGGGAATACAGATATGCATCTCTTGGTCACAATAACTTTAAAAAAGTAGGTTCTTGGATCAGAAAACAGTCAGTATTCGTGTAACCAACATTTGCCTCATGGCAGCGCGACACATTTCCTTCGCATAGAATGGATCAGGCTGTTGAGTGTGGGGGAATGCTGTCCAATCCTCTTCAATGTTTGTGGACAGTTGCTGGATATTTGGGCAGGCGGAACTGGAACACGCTGTAGTACACGTCGATCCCGAGCATCCCACAAACACCTCAATGGGTGACAATGCGTGTGAGCATGCAGGCCATGGAAGAACTGGGACATTTTCAGATTCCAGGAATTGTTACAGATCCTTGCAATATGGGGCCGTGCATTATCATGCTAAAACATTAGGTTATGGCGCAGATGAATGGCACGACAATAGGCCTAGGATCTCGTCACGGTATACTCTTGTGCATTCAAATTGCCATCGATATAATCGCAATTTGTCGTTGTCGCATAGCTTATGCCTGCCCATACCATAATCCCACCGCCACCATGGGGCACTTTGTTTCACAAGGGTGACATCAGCAAACCGCTCACCCAACACGACCGTCTACCATCTTCCCAGTGCAGTTGAAACCGGATTCATCTGTGAAAAGCACACTTCTCCAGCATGCCGACGTGGCCATCGAAGGTGAGCATTTGCCCACTGAACTGCAGTCTGGTCAAGACTCTTGTGAGGACAACGAGCACGCAGATGAGTTTCTCTGACGGTTTCTGACAGTTTGGGCAAACCACAATTTCATTAGCTGTCCGGCGGCTGGTGTCAGGCGATCCAGCACGTGAAGAAGCAGGATGTGGAGGTCCTGGTCTGGTGTGGTTACACGTCGTCTGCAGTTGACATACTGCCAAATTCTCTAAAATGACATTGGAAGCGGCTTATGGTAGATGCATTAACATTACATGCTTTGGCAACAGCTCTGTTGGACATTCCTGCAGTCAGCGTGCCAATTGCACGCTCCCTCAAAGGACATCTGTGTCATTGTGTTGTGTGACAAAGCTGCCATTTTCGAGTGGCCTTTATTGTCGCCAGCACAAGATGCCACTGTGTAATGATCATGCTGTTTAATGACCTTCTTGATATGCAACACCTGTCAGGTCAGGTGGATGATTACCATGGCAAAATGAGAAATGTCTCACTAAAGGATGTCAACAAATTTGTGCACATTTAGCTTTTTGTGTGTATGAACAATTTCTGGGATCTTTTTATTTCAGCTCATGAAACATGGGGTCAAAACTGTCCATGTTGCTTTATATTTTTTGTTCAGTGTAAGAAAGAATATAGAAAAGATATTTTCCCAAATGCTTTTGTGATTGTCACAGTAGCCTACTCACATGAGGAACACGCACCGAGCCACTGTTTTTCTAGAAGAACGTCTCTTTTGAAACAAAGACCATCCTCACAATTTGTCAGTTGTTTGGCAAACCTTGGAATCTTCTCTTTCTGAAATGTATAGCAGTCGAAACATCTGCCTGCATGTACCTCAGTAGGATGACATGGATTAAGTGCTCTTTCGGTATCTTCCTTTCCCTTCTTTGTCAAGGCACGCTGCGGTCTCATCAGTCTCTCATTCTCTATTGACTGATAATAGTGTCACCCATCATACTATTGTCCGTTTATTCTTGTCTTTAGGCCACATCTTATTATTATTATATTGTAACGGCTGTCGTAGTCGTCTCCCTCAGACGAGGAAGAGCATGGATCGGACCAAGAAGCAGAGTGGTAAGTGTCATTATTTAATGAAAAAAAAAAAAAACACTTCAAAATACAAAAACCAACAAACGTGACTAACCCGAAACAGTCCTGTGTGGCCAAACACAGACACAGAACAAACACCACAAAACACAAGTGAACCCAGGCTGCCTAAGTATGATTTCAATCAGGGACAACGATTGACAGCTGTCTCTGATTGAGAATCATAAGGCCGAACACAAAATCCCACATAGAAAATCAAACCTAGACCAACCCACCCAACTCACGCCTGACCAACTAAAACAAATACAAGACAAAGGAAAACAGTCAGGAACGTGACATTATATTGTGAAATTGGTTTCAATATAGTTTAGGTGTAGTTGGAAGGCCAGCTGAGCAGGCAACTGTTGTCTTGAAGTCAGAAAATCACTTTATTCTTATTTCTGTATTTCAGTCCATGTGCTTATGATCAATCAATACGTTTTCTGACTGATCACAATTTACATTTGTGTTCCAGAGGTTTCTTATGAACCATTTTAACATAATAAAGGCATTCATTAAGCAAATTATTATTTATCATGAGATATTTACACAACGGCCATTCTAGAAAGGTATGGAATTCAGGCACTTGTGTTGAACAATTTCTTGATTAAAACTCTTCTTTTTTTTGCCATCCAAGATTGGATGCCCAAATTCTGTGTGTGGCTTAGCGACGGGTCATAAAATTAGGTTGTTCCATAACCCATTAAAGTGAGCATATTGAGTTACATTAAGCAGCGGTAAGAAAGCAAATGCTTTGCCAGTTCACATTTTTTATCCAAATTGACTAAATCCAACGTAATTTGCTCAAGACTTTTCTTGTTTGCATCTCGTCCTGAGCTCTTTTCCCTTCTCATAATAGCATTAAGACATTTTCGAATTAAGCTCTTCAAAATATGTTCGAATTGATTTCCTCTTTGCATAAACTGGAGTGAATAAATAGATCTGCAAAATACTGTAGTCGTCTCTAATGTCCCTGTTCACGAGGGATTCAGTTTTGATCTCTTTGCCCTAAGGATGGAATGGGTTAGGCAGATGTGTTTGCAGTGGAGTGGGTTTGCAGTGCGATGTGGTTTGTGCACCACAAATGTTAATACACTGCAAACACTTTTAGTGCAGTGGACTAAATGCTGGGCATTAGTGCTTGGGGAGCTATGGCAAGTCTTCTGAACTCAGGGAAGGTCATCATCAAGACTGTGTTGAGACAGTGACATCCCTCGCTCTCAGACCATACCTGCAATATCCATGCATGCCCATCCCCATCCCTCTGGGAAATCACAGCAGCTGAAGTGCTATCTGACTGACTGGACAAACTCTCATGTGGACATTCCGTTCTACCTCTCATTTCATCTGACTGTGTTGCCATCGTCATAGGTCTGAGCTCTGTGAAGGAGGGATTGAGGGAAGAAAGAATGAGGGAAGACAGATGTCCCTACAGAGGTGGTCTATTGAGACCTGGCCCCTTCTTCTATCTCCTTCTCTTCTGTTACCCTCTTCAAACTTAATTTAGTGACATATGATAATATAGATATCTTCTTCATCATCCTTATCCAGTCGACCAGTAACTAGCGTCAGCAGCAAAGAACGCAAGAGGGGAATTAACTATGTGAGATTGCTGTTCATAGACTACAGCTCAGCGTTCAACACCATAGTCTCCTCCAAGCTCATCACACCGAGCTGCCTGACCAACCCCACCCTCTGCAACTGGAAGCTGACTTCCTGGCGTGCCGGCCGCACGTGGTGAGGTAGGCAACAACACCCCGCCACGCTGACCTTCAACACAGGGCCCCTCATAGGTGTGTGCTAGTACCCTTCTGTTCACCCACGACTGCGTGTCCACGCACGACTCCAACACCATCATCAAGTTTTCTGATAACACGCTGGCGATGAGTCATCCTACAGGGAGGAGGCAGAGACTTAGCAGTGTGGTGCCAGGACAACAATCTCAACAAGAGCTGATCGTGGACTATAGGAGAAAGAGGGGAGAGAGCAACGCCCCATCCACATCGACGGGGCTGTGGGGGAGCGGGTCGAGAGCTTCAAGTTCCTTGGTGTCCACATCACTATGGACTTAACATGGGTCAACACAGACCCGCACAGTGTGAAGCGGCTACGGCAGGAGCTGAAGAGATTTGGCATGGGCCTTCGGTCCTCAAAAAGTTTTACAGCTGCACCATTGAGAGCATCTTGACTGGCGTGCATCACCAATTGTAGGACCGAAAAGCGCTACAGAGGGTGCTGTAACGATCTCTGTTGGTGGAAGAGAGAGAAGACCAAAATGCACGCGGTGTAAGTGTTCGTCATATTTTAATTGAAAAACTGAAACACTACACAAAACAACAACGAAGAGAAAACGAAACAGTTCTGCCAGGTGAACAGAACACTAAACAGAAAACAAACACCCACAACCAAAATGGGGAAAACAGGCTACCTAAGTATGATTCTCAATCAGAGAAATGAACGACACCGCCTCTGATTGAGAACCATACTAGGCCAAACACATAGAAATATAACAACATAGAAAAAAGAACATAGACTACCCACCCCAACTCACGCCCTGACCAACCTAACACAAAGACATAAAAATAAACTAAGGTCAGAACGTGACAGGTGCTGCAGACAGCCAGTACATCCAGGGGCCAAGTTCGCTGCCATCCAGGACCTCTATGTCAAGCGGTGTCAGAGTTAGCCCCAAAAAATTTTTCAAATTTGCCATCGGCTCTCAGACAGCAACGAGACATTCAAGCCATAAGATGCTAAATACCAGACTGCTAAATAGGTATCTTGCACTAACCTATACACAGACTCACTAGAATTTACAGTGCATTTGGAAAGTACTGTATTCAGACCTTTTCCACATTCTAAACGCAAACAGCCTTATTATAAAATTTATTTTGA
>NC_036864.1:1189498-1221850 GCF_002910315.2 Salvelinus sp. IW2-2015
AAGGTGTTTGTTCTCAATTAAGGAAACCAGTTGATGCTAATTTCCACACACCAATTTACATTGGCTCTGTGCCTAATATGTAATGGCAACATTCTGTGCATTACCTTGAAAATAGTGGACGACGCAGTGGGACAAGGTGGTGCCAAGTGCCTCCGCAGAATTCATTAGTTTCAAAGTAATGTACAAATCAGAGGCGTTTATCCCGCTTAAACCACAGTTGCCAAAGAAAACGATACTAAAGCACACATTTACAGATAGAAACGACACATTTTCACAGATATTTTTATTTTACTACGTCAATTYATACTTTTTCATCCTCCCACCAAACCTGGTTGTTGCTTCTACAGATTAGGTTGTCAGACAACACCCAGTCGTTAAGTCTTTTCGTTCTATATCTATGGATCCAATGCAGTCATTCGTTATAAATGTTCTGGAGTTTCCAGTTGCAAACCGTTTTCTTACGGTGGGACCATACTGAACATGCCCCAGGTTCGCTCCACAGTCAAGTGATTGATTTAAATGTTGTGGTACTAACACATGCCAGGAGGTCTGAGTTCAGTGTGTTGTGGGGAACAGCCCTTAGGAGGATTTAATCACACAATAATCCCCAATAATCCCCAGGTTATAAAACAGTTGCCAACATTTAAAAATATATATATTTGGGGGTTATTTTGGGATGTTTTTACCCAATTGTTCATTCTATTCATTCCATGTTGCTATGCTTAGCAAATCATTGGCATGTAGCTAGCTAGCAGAGGTCCAATGATGAGAGACAAGAACTTCAATAAATAATGATTTAATAAATAATTTATAAATACGCAAAAAGAACTTAAGCAAATAATGAATTGATAAATAATGTACAGTATAAATAGGCAAAAMCCAGCTTTATTGTCAAGTCAATAATATAGTTATGGAGGACAGCTAGGCTAACATTATTTCTCCTTTGCTAGCTAGCCAACTAAAGCTAWCACACAATCACATCAAGCAGCTGAAATGACAGCAAACTGTATTCATTTTTGTTTGTTTTACCGTCATTTCTATACTGCCATTTCATTGGATATATCCATTATAATGATCCTGATARACTAATATGCCTGGTTCAAAGCTGTCAGTCTCATCACTTTCATATGCATGGCATGGTGGAGATCACAAAAAACGAAACATGTTGCACAGATCAGATAGACACACAGCGAGGCTTGTATTAACCCCCGCTGTACGAAAAAAAATGCTAGGCAAGAAGCATGGGGAAAAATGTCTGGTCACTTTTTTGAAGTTTAATTGCCTGGCTGGGCTGCGGGACAGTGGATTGATACTTGAAATGGWATTATAGCATCATGGCATTTTGCGTGAATCATTGAGAATAAACTCACTGCTATCTTTTCCAATTGACTGCAATTTATTGAGAAAAACGTCAACCCGGCGACACTCATATTTTCCCATTGAGTACAACGTGTTGAGAAAAACGTCAGCTACCTTTTTTGCAAAAATGTGCCGGAGTCACATTTTCAGACTGATAATGAGGTAAAGGACCGTCACTCGCCATGGTCGTTAGGTCATCAGATGCTGTAAAAAAAAATATGTGTCTGCAAAAACAAATTATTGCTATCGACCTACGCTTTTCCTCATTATCCAATTTCGGCTTGTGCGGATGTTGGTTTATCTTTCTGTAACTTTGTACGGTCTGCATGGTGCAGTGCTTTTAGAAAGTTGTTGGAACTATAGTTGGAACTACTTCGGAGGTGTCCTATATTTTCCATCTGTCCCATATATCTGGTTTTATACCATGACATTGTTACATACTGGTTTCTGATTGTGTCAGGTACGTGCGTACTGGTAGCGAAGTCAGGTGCAGGAGAGCAGAGAGTTGTGAACAGGCGTACACTTTATTTAGGCAGGAGAAACCAACAGACGGACGCAACTGCGTCAAAACCTCCAGCCCAAAAGTGCAAAACGCACAAAACACTCACAATAATTTATGTTTAACAATTAACATCTTCGTGAACAACACTGGTATAAGCAAACCAGTCAAGCGCGTCAACAATTAACATGTAACACAAACAATTTCACACAAATACATGAGGGGGAACAGAGGAATAAATACATGCAGTGTGATTGGGGAATGAAAACCAGGTGTGCAGGGAACAAGACAAAACAAATGGATCAATAAAAAAATGGAGCGGTGATGGCTAGAAAGCCGGTGACGTCGACCGCTGAACGTCGCCTGAACAAGGAGAGGAGCCGACTTCGGCGGAAGTCGTGACAGATTGGCACTTTAGAGTGTGCATTGTTTCCCTATAATGCATGGTATAAATCAATGGCTATGAAGTACATTCTTACATGTTCCACATGTTCTATGAGCTGCTTTTGAAAGCAAAAGTCAAATTGAAAACATTATTGGCATTGTTGAATTCAATTTTCATAATACCAATCAAGGGCTGATGCTTTGGTTAGCTAAATTAGCAAGTCTGTTTGTTTGGTTACCAAGGCAACTACTGTAGCAATCTAGTAAACTTGCTAGGTACTTCAGTAGATGTTTAACACGTTTCTACTGGCAAATGAACACAGCTAATTTGTTAAATTATAGCCTTGGTATTAAAGGGATAATCTACTTGGGGCTCTATGTGCTCTCTGGAAAATAATGCAACTCCGCCTTAGTGTCATGGCACACACCATAACACGTCGTGGAACACACCATCCACGTTGTTCAATCTTTTTCATATAATGCAGCCCCTCGTTGATTATCCATTACTTAATAATAGTTTATTTCTGTTGTGGTTGTCATTGAACTGTACAGATCACAGTTTATTCTCTCACTCTCTCTTCAGCTTGCAGCAAAAGAGACAGTGAGGACACTGGGTTATTTGTCTGACCACAAAGAGGTGGAGATCAGCTGTGACCATCATGGATTATGCATTCTCATTTCGACACCAAATCCACCATTGGTGTGCATGGCCAAAAAGCTCTTTTCATTTCATCTGATCAAAGCACCGGTTCCAATCCAAGTGCCAATGTCATTTAGCAAACTCCAGGCCTTTTACATTTGCTGGGTGACATGAAAATAGAGCTCTTTGTCCACTCACACCAGTGGTAGGTTTGGTGTAGAAATGAGAATGTATGAGCAGAATATAACCCCATACCTACTGTTAAATATGGTGCTGGATCTTTGATGTTATAGGACAATTTTTCTTCCACTGGTATTGGGGCCCTTGTACAGTATTATGGGAGTTTGTAGATTGTACGTGGTACGACTTGATAATTCATGGTCATCTTAACCGACATATTTAGCGGATTCATCTGCAGTACTTAAAGGGAAGCACAGAACTAGGGTTGGGCAGTATCCAGATATTCATAACATCATACTGTCCTTCTCTCATCCCTTAATTTACTGTATTAGCGGCTTAGTACACAAGGGGGTGCCAAAAAATTAAGGAGAAAAAGTCCATTGCGCATCTATTACAAGAACGGTAAGAATATTAGTACAAGTAATAGTGAATTTCCATGGAGGCTGCTAGCAAAATATGCTCACAAGCGCAAAAGAAAATAAACAAATTGCAAAGACAGGCAACCCATCTCTGAAAGTTAGACATATATATGAGCTACCGAATGTCATTTTTGGTGAGTTTGGACATTTACAAGCGTGTGAACGAGAGACGTGCAAATGAACAAAGTTTTGACACATGCTTGTCTGAAGGAAGAACAGTACTGGCCCTGAAACAGCATGTGTACACACTGTGTCTWTATGGAGTCTGGATTCGTTAGGGCAACGGCCTGTCTGCTCTGATCAGAGAAGAGAAGAGGGGGGAGGAATAGACTGGCTGAGAATAGAGAGGAGAAAAAAGTCAAGGAAATCAAGATAGCAGTGGCAGCTGTGCAGATAACTCATCCAAAGGGCTTTGCCTTCTCAAACAAGGCAGAAAGCCAACACTATATGATGCCCCGTCACCTTATTAATTCAGCCACTTACTTAGATACAGTTAAAGTCGGAAGTATACATACACCTTAGCCAAATACATTTAAACTCAGTTTTTCCCAATTCCTGACATTTTATCAGAGTAAAAATTCCCTGTCTTAGGTCAGTTAGGATCACCACTTTATTTTAAGAATGTGAAATGTCAGAATATTAGTAGAGAGAATTATTTATTTCAGCTTTTATTTCTTTCATCACATTCCCCAGTGGGTCAGAAGTTTGCATACACTCAATTAGTATTTGGTAGCATTCCCTTTAAATTGTTTAACTTGGGTCAAACGTTTCGGGTAGCCTAACACAAGCTTCTCACAATAAGTTGGGTGAATATTGGCCCATTCCTCCTGACACAGGAGTCCGGGTTAGTAGGCCTGCTTGCACGCACAAGCTGTTTCAGTTCTGCCCACAAATCTTCTATAGGATTGAGGTCAGGGCTTTGTGATGGCCACTCCAATACCTTGATGTTGTTGTCCTCAATCCATTTTGCCACAACTTTGGAAGTATGCATGGGGTCATTGTCCATTTGGAAGACCAATTTGCGACCAAGCTTTAACTTCCTGACTGATGTCTTGAGATGTTCTGCAATAYATCCACWTMATTTTCCTYCCTCATGWKGCCAWCTATTTTGTGAAGTGCACCAGTACCTCCTGCAGCAAAGCACCCCCACAACATGATGCTGCCACCCCCGTGCTTCACGGTTGGGATGGTGTTCTTCGGCTTGCAAGCGTTCCCCTTTTTCCTCCAAACATAACGATGGTCGTTATGGCCAAATAGTTATATTTTTCGTTTCATCAGACCAGAGGACAATTTGCCTATCAGAAGCTTCTAAAGCCATGACATMATTTTCTGGAATTTTCCAAGCTGTTTAAAGTTACAGTCAATTTAGTGTATGTAAACTTCTGACGCACTAGAATTGTGATACAGTTAATTATAAGTGAAATAATCTCTCTGTAAACAATTGTTGTAAAAATGACTTGTGTCATGCACAAGTAGATGTCCTAACCGACTTGCCAAAACTATRGTTTGGTAACAAGAAATGTGTGGAGTGGTTGAAAAACGAGTTTTAATAACTCCAACCTAAGTGTATGTACACTTCCAACTTCAACTGTAAGTTGAATTTAAACTTAGGGGTCGATTTAAACCCGAATTAAAAATGTATAAAATATATATTTTTTTTATTTAACCTTTATTTAACCAGGTAGGCTAGGTGAGAACAAGTTCTCATTTGCAACTGCGACCTGGCCAAGATAAAGCATAGCAGTTCGACACATACAACAACACAAAGTTACACATGGAATAAACAAAAATACAGTCAATAATACAGTACAAAAAAAGTGAGTGCAAATGAGGTAAGATAAGGGAGTTAAGGCAAAAAATAGGCCATGGTGGCGAAGTAATTACAATATGGCAATTAAACACTGGAATGGTAGATGTGCAGAAGAAGAATGTGCAAGTAGAGATACTGGCATGCAAAGGAGCATGATCAATAAATAAATACATTATGGGGATGAGGTAGTTGGATGGGCTGTTTACAGATGGGCTATGTACAGGTGCAGTGATCTGTGAGCTGCTCTGACAGCTGGTGCTTAAAACTAGTGAGGGAGATATGAGTCTCCAGCTTCAGTGATTTTTGCAATTCGTTCCAGTCATTGGCAGCCAAAGGAGAAATTGGCTTTGGGGGTGACCAGTGAGATATACCTGCTGGAGCGAGTGCTATGAGTGGGTGCTGCTATGGTGACCAGTGAGCTGAGATAAGGCGGGGCTTTACCTAATAGAGACTTGTAGATGACCTGGAGCCAGTGGGTTTGGAGACGAGTATGAAGAGAGGGCCAGCCAACGAGGAGCGTACAGGTCACAGTGGTGGGTAGTATATGGGGGCTTTGGTGACAAAACAGATGGCACTGTGGATAGACTGCATCCAATTTGTTGAGTAGAGTGTTGGAGGCTATTTTATAAATGCCATCGCCGAAGTCGAGGATCGGTAGGATGGTCAGTTTTAACGGGGTATGTTTGGCAGCATGAGTGAAGGATGCTTCACTCATGAAGGATGCGAAATAGGAAGTCGGTTCTAGATTTAATTTTGGATTGGAGATGCTTAATGTGAGTCTGGAAGGAGAGTTTACAGTCTAACCAGACACCTAGGTATTTGTAGTTATCCACATATTCTAAGTCGGAGCCGTCCAGAGTAGTGATGCTGGACGGCCGGGAGGTGCGGGCAGTGATCGGTTGAAGAGCATGCATTTAGTTTTACTTGCATTTAAGAGCAGTTGGAGGCTACGGAAGGAGAGTTGTATGGCACTTAAGCTCGTCTGGATGTTAGTTACACAGTGTTCAAAGAAGGGCCAGAAGTATACAGAATGGTGTCGTCTGCGTAGAAGTGGATCAGAGAATCACCAGCAGCAAGAGTTACATCATTGATGTATACAGAGAAGAGAGTCGGTCCGAGAATTGAACCCTGTGGCACCCCCATAGAGACTGGCCAGAGGTCCGACAACAGACCCTACGATTTGACACACTGAACTCTATCAGAGAAGTAGTTGGTGAACAGGCGAGGCATCATTTGAGAATACCAAGGCTATTGAGTCTGCCAATAGGAATGTGGTGATTGACAGAGTCGATAGCCTTGGCCAGGTCGATGAATACGGCTGCACAGTAATGTCTCTTATCGATGGCGGTCATGATTCATCTAGGACCTTGAGCGTGGCTGAGGTGCACCCATGACCAGCTCTGAAACCAGATTGCATAGCGGAGAAGGTACGGTGGGATTCTAAATGGTCGGTGATCTGTTTGTTAACTTGGCTTTCGAAGACCTTAGAAAGGCAGGGTTGGATAGATATAGGTCTGTAGCAGTTTGGGTCTAGAGTGTCTCCCCCTTTGAAGAGGGGGATGACCGCGGCAGCTTTCCAATCTTTGGGAATCTCAGACGATACGAAAGAAAGGTTGAACAGGCTAGTAAAATAGATCATTTTAGAAAGAGAGAGATATATTGCTGCGTTTTGTAAACGCAGATCTAAAATGTTTCTTTTTGTAATTTCTGCATGGTATCAGACAAATTTTGTGCTTCAGTTGCATTTTATCAGCAGACATTGCGCTACACTCCTCCCATATTTTTCTCGGTGTAGCCTACTTTTCTCTGATAAAATGCTAGATTAACTTCAAGGAAAACACTTGCAAAAAATAGCTTGCTTTTTCATTGTAAGCTTATTTACTTGTGTGGMTGCCATCCAAATAGTGTTGCACTTCTGTTGTGATCTGATGAAAATGAAGCTATTTTCGGCCAAATGTGTTGCACTAATGTATTTTCTGTGAAGGAATAGTTGCAAGCACCCTGATCATTCTATTGTAGAAGAAAAACACGACTTTCAATTGAAAAAAACGACCCCTGTCAATACACAGCTGGACTCACCTGCTCCCGCTTTGCCCCGTTGTGCTATTTACAAACTGACATGTGACTGGTGAAATTAAGAACGCGATCTGCTTTACCTCATAACATATTGCACAAGCTGACTGCAGGTATTTACTTAAAAAGTAATAAAATATTGAAATGTATTGAACAACTTCAAATAAGGAATTTCAGCAGTATTGACGKTATTGAAAAATCATTGTGACTATTTCCAAATACATATGGTATACCGCCCAAGGCTACACAGAACACCCACCTTTGAAAAACAAAAGAGAAATTAAATGTTGGTTGTGTCCCACAGGATTCTAATCACAATTGGTTGAGTTGATCCATTCCAGCCCAGGGCTGCCTGTATCCATTGAATAATAAAATGCCCAGGAGACTACACTCTGGGAGGAGGTGAATTTGTACAGATAAGAGGAAAGACTATTTTTTTTACAGTGGAAAGACAGGAGCATAGCACAGATGTAAAAGGACAAAGCTGGGGAATAAACTACATTGGTTCAATTATAAATCCATATTGGATTGAAAGTGTGAATGCCATCACTACATTACTGTGCCTTTCCTTTGAAATCCCGCAGAAAATCAAAGTCCAAAGGARAGAACAGCTAAACACTGAGGGATCCGACGGCAGAAAATGAGCTCTGCCAAAAAAAAGAGAAACATATCTACTTCCACTTGAATTGAAATCAATACATCATGAAAAAGCTCCACAGATGATGAGCACRACTACAACAACACACACAACAGAAAAACACATCCTTCCACAAGCTTATATACCATGACCTTCCACACATTCAACCTTAGTCTGGTGAGCTTTCGGTGTGTTGTGGAAAAACACACCATATCTAGTCATTAGAGTGCATAACAGAGAGCTCTAGTCACGGCTGTAAGGTAACAGTTTGGCAAAAGTGAGATACGCTGATCAATGTGGGTTTGTTCACCTTGCTCTGCCTCCATGTCCCCCCTCTCACTTAGAGACAGAGCTATCCAATTACCTTCAGCACAGAGAGACCTGGCAGTGCCCGTCCTGGGTTAGGGCATCGCTGGGAGCATCAAACCCACACGCCCAGTCTCTCTAAGGGTCAGAGGTCAGCACACACACACACAGACAGGTGTCGGGAAAGGCGCACAAACACTGTACACACACAGGCCCACGAGGAAGAAAATAGGTCCTCTTTAGGGGATGAAAAGTGCCACAGCAGCCTGTGTTTCATTTTGTATATTGTTAGCACCTGTGTGACGTGACCTTTCAGTTCTCTGTTGACTGAAGTCTTCAGTCTTTTGTGCGTTTTAAAGTCACTGCAGTATGGAAAATAGAGAAGATCAGCACTCGACTCATTTTCTAGTCTAGGTGGAAGGGAGAATGGCAGCCATATTATGTATATATGGTACAGTCGGTGACTCCAGTTGGCCTGTTGATGTATTACATGATGAATGTTAGAATGCAATGCTTGATCATTAATAATTGGGCAATTGACATTTAAATATCATTTCTTATTATTATGAACAATTATTCAATAATATCAACAACAAAACAAATGGACCATTTGGTGTAATCTTGTGATAATAGCTTATGATGCAGATGCTGACATAAGCCTTTTACTCGAATATATTATAATCCCATACTGTATGTGAAGGTGTGTACCTATGCTCTACGTCTAAGGTGATAACCTTCACTATATAAGACTGTATCAACAATCATTCTTTTAAACTTCAAATAAAAAACCCTTCGGTGTGTATTGATGCATCTTTCCCTGAGAGAAGAGCCTCCGGAGAGGATCCGTATTCAACACGGATGCCACCAGGGAATAGCATGTACTGTACAGCATTCATCATCATCATCATCATCACACACACACACACACACACCTCTCAAAGCCCAGAGACAGATTCCAACCTCAAACACACATTTAGCCTCTCTGGCTCTACATGATAAGCAGTGATGTATCAAACACACCCCAGATCTCCCTGACTCAAATATGTAGCCACTCTCGTGTTCCGTGGTCATTTTGGGCTACAGGATAGATCGCTTCTCCCCAGGGTTCTATCCTTACAATCCCTTAGTAGTTCCTGGGAACACAGCTTGAGACTTGCTTACATTTGAGTATACTTTGGAAAGATAATATACCTGGGAATACATTTAAATAAATGCGTGGCTACATTCTTTTCTTTTTACAATAGTATGTTCCGCTGGCCTGCACCTCTTTTCTACTACTGATGTTTATACTCATATTTGACCTCTATCATCTTTCAAGTAGGTTTCGCAGGTCCACAACAGGAGGTATTCTTATTCCAAACGTTGTTTAGCCTGGCCTCAAAGACGAGATGGAACAATATGTTCGGCAGCTGCTGACTTCTCTCTCCTGTCGGCTCTCAAACTGTCCTGTTGTGTATTTCACCGCCTCTGAACCCCCTCACCCCAAATAGATTCTCATCTCATCATACTGTAGATATAGGATTGTACGCAATATCAATTTTAACTTCATCGCCTTCTCTTTTTATCTCCCTCAACAAACCACCCACACATGCACACAGGTTTTGAATTAGTGTTGTAATTATGCTCTTCTTATTAGGTTACATGCACTTTAAAAAAATCTTGCTGTTTTTACAATATTACACAATAAAACTAATAGCAATGTAGTATATTAATTATTGACATCAAATTGCCGTATATCGTGATGCGTTCTAATTTTAGGCATAACTGTTAAACGATTCAGTAAATTCCAATGAAACGTTGGTTTGACAGTGCATTACTGTAAAGAAGTACTGCATTTCAAATGGTTCTGTAATTCCACTCCACAGAATGCAGTACCCGACCATATTTTTGGAGTGCCAAAAACCTTTTGACCACTAGTGTTGTTTCTGGCTCATTAACATATTTTGAGGCGTGCCTTGTAAGAGGATACATTTGTATCAATTTATCAGTGTTGTATCAATTTAACCATATTTTTCAGTGCACCAACAATGAAATATGTGTAGTAGACAGATTAGAGTGGCAGCATGTCACGCACTGACCATAGAGAACCTTTTTATTCTCTATTTTGGTTAGGTCGGGGTGTGACTAGGGGGAGGTGTTCCTATCTAGGTTGTTTATTTCTATGTTAGCCTGGTATGGTTCCCAATCAGAGGCAGCTGTTTATCGTTGTCTCTGATTGGGGATCATATTTAGGCAGCCATTTCCCCACTGTGTTTTGTGGGATCTGGTTTTTGTGTTGTTGCCTGTGAACACTCCAGAACGTCACGTCTTGTTTATTCTTTGTTGTTTTGTGGTGCGGTTCACTTATAATAAAAAATGTGGAACCCATATCGCGCTGCGCTTTGGTCTGAGTATGCTTACGAYGATCATGACACAGCAAGTCTAAAACCTTTAATTGTTCAGTATTTGTCATATCCTTGGTCTGTTTTGCCTGTTCGGAAGCCTTTCTTATGGCTTCCAGAAATGCAAGTGATGTTAAGACCAAATATGAATATATAGTTGGCATATATATATATTTTTTGTTGATATGCTCTAATATGAAAACACATTACCTAGCAGCCAACCTCCTTCATTCATGCATTCATTACAATTGCTGTAAAAAGATTACAGTAAGAGTATTGTTACCACAAAACTGATGGTTGCATGCTGTACTGTAAATTTACAGCATTATACTGGCTGAAAAGTTGCCCGCAAATAACTGTAATCATATAATACAGCTATGTTGATGTAATGATTACAGTAGGCTCATATACTTACTGTAAAACCTTTTACAACATCACAGCTGTAAAGAAAAATTACAGTATTTAACTRGAATTTGTTACATATCATGATTATTGCAAATTCGTAATATATTATATTATTTGTAGTTAAAATGGATGATGGTGTAACGGCTCTCGTTTGTAGAAGGAAGAGTGGACCAAGGCGCAGCGTGGTAGGCGTACATTGTCTTTTTATTGATAACACCAAAACAAAATAACAAAGACAAAAAAACGAAAGCGAACAGTTCTGTCAGGCACAGACACTAAACAGAAAACAAGATCCCACAAAACCCAAAAGGAAAAGTACAACTTATATATGATCCCCAATTAGAGACAATGATAGACAGCTGCCTCTGATTGGGAACCACACTCGGCCAAAAACAAAGAAATGGAAAACATAGACTTTCCCACCCGAGTCACACCCTGACCTAACCAAACATAGAGAATAATAAGGATCTCTAAGGTCAGGGCGTGACAGATGAACATCCACAAATGAATACATACCACACGACACGTAATATATACTAAATGGAGGGAGACAAATGCATTGGTCAAGACCAGCGTTGAATAGTCCTTAAACATGAAGTACCCGTGCTGAGTTTCTGCCTATAGGAAGGGAGGAGCAAAATTGAGTCGTGGTCAGATTTGACGAAAGGGGGCGGGGGATGGCCTTGTAAGTATCGCGGGAGTAGCAATGGTCCAGTATTTTTTTTACGCGTGAGTGCTACAGTCGATATGCTGATAGAATTTAGGTAGCCTTGTTCTCAAATTTGCTACAACAAATGCAGCCTCAGGATATATGGTTTCCAGTTTGCATAAAGTCCAGTGAAGTTCCTTGAGGGCCATCGTGGTATTGGATTGAGGGGGGATATACACGGCTGTGACAATAACTGAAGAAAATTATCTTGGGAGACAATACGGTCGGCATTTGATTCAGAGGTATTCTAGGTCGGGTGAACAAAAGGACTTGAGCTCCTGTATGTTGTTACAATTACACCGTGAGTCGTTAATCCTGAAACATACACCCACGCCCTTCTTCTTCCCAGAGAGATGTTTATTCCTGTCGGCACGACGCACTGAGAAGCTAGGTGGCTGTACCGACTCTGACAGCATATCCCGAGAGAGCAATGTTTCCGTGAAACAGAGTGTCCCTGATGTCTCTCTGGAAAGCAACCCATGCCCTGATTTCTTCGACCTTGTTATCTAGGGACTGGACGTTAGCGAGTAATGTACTCGGAGCGGTGGGTGGTGTGCGCGTCTCTGAAGTATGACCAGAAGACCGCTCCGCCTCTTCTATGGCGGTGTTGTTTTGGGTCGGTCTCTGGGATCAGTTCAAATACCCTGGGTGGTGCGGACACAGGATCCGTGGGAAWGTCGTATTCCTGGACGTAGTGCTGGTAAGTTGACGTCGTTCTGATATCCAATTCCTGCCAGCTGTATGTAATAACACTTGAGAGAGAAGGAGAAGGAAAAAGAGAGAGCGAAAGAGACTCTTTTTTTACTTTGAGACATCCTCTTTACACWAAAAAAACACCACATTACCCCTCCACCAACCTAAAAATGCAGTGTGTGCCACAACCTCTACACAATCCCATTACACAGTACAATACACAATTCACCACCAAAATATAAACATCCTCTCCAGCTGTGCAGGTTACCCCCTCCCTCTGACATGGTTCTTTCTTGTTAGCCATACAGCCAACTTGGCCTGGCCCCCCAAAATATTCAACAAAACTGTTTGAATATCCCAYGGAGAAGAACACCCTCACACAAAGACCGTCCACCAGAGACGGCATTATGACATTACCCTGGTGCTCACAGACATGATGAACAGTCTCTGTTATTGCACAAAACGGACACCCTTCCCCAACTCCCGGGTCAGCCTGAGCCAAACAGCCATTGGTGACCAGGGCTCTATTCTCCACTGGAGATCCCCTGTCTTTTTCGGCACTGGTAGCTTGTCTTTCAGCTCAGAGTGTAGTCCTCCGGACTCTCCAGCCAGTTTAGGTTTGAGATGTTATTGGGATCCCCATTAGCGACATTTAGTCTTCCGAAGGTCCAACACATAACAAAAAAAYATTGCAGGCAAAAATAAATTACAATTGATGTACATTTTAAAACATTAAAACTGGCATTACAGACTTACACTACAGGCTTTGTTTTTTTCCATTTATGATTTGAGGTAGCACATACAGTGGGACAAAAACGTATTTAGTCAGCCACCAATTGTGCAAGTTCCCCCACTTAAAAAGATGAGAGAGGCCTGTAATTTTAATCATAGGTACACTTCAACTATGACAGACAAAATGAGAAAAGAACATCCAGAAAATCACATTGTAGGATTTTTTATGAATTTATTTGCAAATTATGGTGGAAAATAAGTATTTGGTCACCTACAAACAAGCAAGACCTCACAGACCTGTAACTTCTTCTTTAAGAGGCTCCTCTGTCCTCCACTCGTTACCTGTATTAATGGCACCTGTTTGAACTTGTTATCAGTATAAAAGGCCACTGTCGCACCACCTCAAACAGCAGTCACACTCCAAACTCCACTATGGCCAAGACCAAAGAGCTGTCAAAGGACACCAGAAACAAAATTGTGAACCTGCACCAGGCTGGGAAGACTGAATCTGCAATAGGTAAGCAGCTTGGTTTGAAGAAATATCAACTGTGGGAGCAATTATTAGGAGATGGAAGACATACAAGACCACTGATAATCTCCCTCGATCTGGGGCTCCACGCAAAGATCTCACCCCGTGGGGTCAAAATGATCACAAGAACGGTGAGCAAATCCAGAACCACACGGGGGGACCTAGTGAATGACCTGCAGAGAGCTGGGACAAAGTAACAAAGCCTACCATCAGATAACACACTACGCGCCAGGGACTCAAATCCTGCAGTGCCAGACGTGTCCCCTGCTTAAGCCAGTACATGTCCAGGCCCGTTCTGAAGTTTGCTAGAGAGCATTTGGCTGATCCAAAGAAGATTGGGAGAATGTCATATGGTCAGATGAACCAAAATAAACTTTTTGGGTAAAAACTCAACTCGTCGTGTTTGGAGGACAAAGAATGCTGAGTTGCATCCAAAGAACGCCATACTCTACTGAAGGCATGGGGTGGAACATCATGCTTTGGGGCTGTTTTTTCTGCAAAGGGACCAGGACCACTGATCCGTGTAAAGGAAAGAATGAATGGGGCCATGTATCGTGAGATTTTGAGTGAAAACTTCCTTCCATCAGCAAGGGCATTGAAGATGAAACGTGGCTGGTCTTTAGCATGACAATGATCCCAAACACACCGCCCGGGCAACGAAGGAGATGGCTTCGTAAGAAGCAATTTCCAAGGTCCTGAGAGTGGCCATAGCCAGTCCTCAGATTCACCCCAATAGAAATCTTTGGAGGGAGTTGAAAGGTCCGTGTTTGCCCAGCAACACCCCAAAAACATCACTGCTCTAGAGGAGATCTGCATGGAGGAATGGGCCAAAATACCAGCAACAGTGTGTGAAAACCTTGTGAAAGACTTACAGAAAACGTTTGACCTCTGTCATTGCCACAAAGGGTATATAACAAAGTATTGAGATAAACTTTTGTTATGACCAAATACTTATTTTCCACATAATTTGCAAATAAATTCATTAAAAATCCTACAATCGTGAATTTTCTGGATTTTTTTTTTCTCATTTTGTCTGTCATAGTTGAAGTGTACCTATGATGAAAATTACAGGCCTCTCTCATCTTTTTAAGTGGAGAACTTTGCACATTGTGTGGCTGACTAAATACTTTTTCCACATTAACCCCACGTGTCATAATACTCATTAGCAGTAGGACGCATCAGATTGGTGTCACCTCGTTAATCAGTATGTGTTACAACAGACTGTGCTGGTTGCCATCCCATTAGTGGGAAGTTGTTTTTCCTGTGCTAGCCCAGGTGCTATTTAAGAGTGTCTGGCCCAGTGCTCCAGTTGTTTTGAGCGATGTGGAGCTTGTTTTGTTCGCTATCCCTATTTTTTTCTAGACAAATAATTCCTTATCTGACGTTTTGCTCTACYTTTTTGGTTTGCTTCCTGTCTTTATGTTTGGTGTGGGTATTCATTTTGTTTGCCTCTTCCTGGGCAGRTTTAGTGGGCGCACATGGTGGGTGTCTTTTAGGGCGCAGTTGTTGCTAGTCAACTTACAGTGGACACCCCCGTGAGTGTCTTTCAGAACCCCTCCTAAAACCCCACCTGTTTAGTTTTGGTTGTTGGTCCGTAACTCTTTGTTAGTTCCCATTTCTGTTTGAACTACACTTTCGGGTTTTCATGATGGGGAATGTAGCACACATACACATACATACATAACTACATATACTGTACATATGCCTTAACTACACTGTTAGCCATTTTTGTAATTTCATCTGTAACTTACTGTATTAATCAACAGTATGATACTGTATACCTGAAATCAGTAAAACACTGTAGAATGCACAGTTAAATACCTTCAATCTGTCTTACAGTATTAAATATGGTGCATTGTGGAAAWATGTGGGTGGGAAAGAGTCTCTGGCTCATTAACATATTTTWAAAGGTTGTCCTTGTGAGAGGCTACTGTATATTTGCTGCACCCATGATTTAGAATGCTGTACCCCTTTAAAATAAGGTAATATGCTCTATTTTAGGAATTCCACAAACCTTGTCCTAAAATTACTATCTCACTGGTCAATTGCTACCAGAAATGTACTGTAATTCAGAATACACCACCATACCGCAATTTTGGAGCACCAGAAACCTTGTCAACACCAGTGGGTGCATGGTATTGTTATTTCTCATGCATTAACATATTTTCAGGCGTATTGAGAGTGCTGTACCAATTTCAGTGATATATGGTAGTGGTTCCCTAACAATTGCATTTATTTATCTGAAAGATCAGTGGCAGTAAGTCACAAACGTTTAATGTTTGATCATTTTTTTACCACTGTTAGTTTAGAWGCCTATGTTAAGGCCTGAAGTGAAAGTGATATAAAACACCAAATATTCGTCGGTATGCTGTAATTTACCCCAAAAAACATTCACTATTTAATTATACATTTTATTTTCAATTCAACAACAGTTCTGTTTTGCTAGATATTTAGGTCAGCATACCGTAGATGATGGTGCATTATGGATCAATAYTGTGGGAGGAGAAGGAGGAAAAAAGTATTGTCTCATTAACATATTTGAAAGCGTACCTAATGTCTATTTGTTGCACCCATTGTGAGAGTTCTGTACCCATTTAAGTAATGTGGTAGTAGTTGACTAACAATTTAAATATACAGTTAAAGTCGGGAAGTTTACATACACTTAGGATGGAGTCAATAAAACTTGTTTTTCAACCACGCCACAAATTTCTTGTTAACAAACCATAGTTTTGGCAAATCGGTTAGGACATCTACTTTGTGCATGACACAAGTCGTTTTCCAACAATTGTTTAGACAGATTATTTTACTTCTAATTTACTGTATAACAATTCCAGTGGGTCAAAAGTTTACATACTCTAAGTTCACTGTGCCTTTAAACAGCTTGGAAAATTCCAGAAAATGATGTAATGGCCTTAGAAGCTTCTGATAGGCTAATTGACATAACTTCAGTCAATTGGAGGTGTAAATGTGGATGTATTTCAGGGCCTACCTTCAAACTCAGTGCCTCTTTGCTTGGCATCATGGGAAAATCAAAACAAATCAGCCAAGACCTCAGAAGGAAAATTGTAGGCCTCCACAAGTCTGGTTCATCCTTGGGAGCAATTTCCAAATGCCTGAAGGTACCATGTTCAACTGTACAAACAATAGTACGCAAGTATAAACACCATGGGACCATGTAGCCGTCATACCGCTCAGGAAGGAGTCGCGTTCTGTCTCCTAGAGATGAACATACATTGGTGCGAAAGTGCAAATCAATCCCAGAACAACAGCAAAGGACCATGTGAATATGCTGGAGGAAACAGGTACAAAAGCATTTATATCCAAAGTAAAACGAGTCCTTTATAGAGACAACCTGAAAGGCTGCTCAGCAAGGACGAAGCCCCTGCTCCAAAACCGCCATAATAAGCCAGACTACAGGTTGCAACTGCACATGGGGACAAAGATCATACTTTTTGAAGAAATGTCCTCTGGTCTGATGAAACACAAATAGAACTGTTTGGCCATAATGACCATCGTTATGTTTGGAGGAAAAAGGGGGAAAGCTTGCAAGCCGAAGAACACCATCCCAACCGTGAAGCACGGGGGTGGCAGCATCATGTTGTGGGGGTGCTTTGCTGCAGGAGGGACTGGTGCACTTCACAAAATAGATGGCATCATGAGGGAGGAAAATGATGTGGATATATTGAAGCAACATCTCAAGAAATCAGTCAGGAAGTTAAAGCTTGGTCGCAAAAGGGTCTTCCAAATGGACAATGACCCCAAGCATACTTCCAAAGTTGTGGCAAAATGGCTTAAGGACAACAAAGTCAAGGTATTGGAGTGGCCATCACAAAGCCCTGACCTCAATCCCACAGAACATTTGTGGGCAGAACTGAAAAAGCGTGTGCGAGCAAGGAGGCCTAYAAACCTGACTCAGTTACACCAGCTTTGTCAGGAGGAATAGGCCAAAATTCAACCAAATTATTGTGGGAAGCTTGTGGAAGCCTACCCGAAACGTTTGACACAAGTTTTCTTTTTCACCTTTATTTAACCAGGTAAGCTAGTTGAGAACAAGTTCTCATTTACAACTGCGACCTGGCCAAGATAAAGCAAAGCAGTGCGACTGTCTCTTATACACATCTAGATGTGTATAAGAGACAGGGTCTTTAGCGATTTTTGCAATTCATTCCAGTCATTGGCAGCAGAGAATTGGAAGGAAAGGCGGCCAAAGGGGGTGTTGGCTTTGGTGATGACCAGTGAGATATACCTGCTGGGGCGCGTGCTATGGTTGGGTGTTGTTATTGTGACCATTGAGCTGAGATAAGGCAGAGCTTTACCTAGCAAAGACTTATAGATGACCTGGAGCCAGTGGGTTTGGCAACTAATATGTAACGAGGGCCAGCCGACTAGAGCATACAGGTCGCAGTGGTGGGTGGTATAAGGGGCTTTGGTGACAAAACGGATGGCACTGTGATAGACTGCATCCAGTTTGCTGAGTAGAGTATTGGAACCTATTTTGTAAATGACATCACCGAAGTCGAGGATAGGTAGGATAGTCAGTTTTACGAGGGTATGTTTGGCGGCGTGAGTGAAAGAGGCTTTGTTGCGAAATAGGAAGCCAATTCTAGATTTAATTTTGGATTGGAGATGTTTAATATGAGTCTGGAAGGAGTTTACAGTCTAGCAAGACACCTAGGTTTTTGTAGTTGTCCACATATTCGGAGCCGTTCAGAGTCGGAGTCGGAGCCGTCCAGAGTAATGATGCTAGTCAGTCGGGCGGGCGGGTAATGGAAGCGAACGGTTGAAAAGCATGCATTTGGTTTTAGTAGCGTTTCAGAGCAGTTGGAGGCCACGGAAGGAGTGTTGTATGGCACTGAAGCTCGTTTGGAGGTTAGTTAACCTCTTCTGGGTATTTTCACATCCGGATGAAAAGCGTGCCCAAAGTAAACTGCCTGTTATTCAGGTCCAGAAGCTAGGATATAGATTTGGATAGAAAACACTCTAAAGTTTCTAAAACTGTTAATTATGTYTGTGAGTATAAGAGAACTGATATGGCAGGCAAAATCCCGAGGACAAACATCCAAAAAAATAATAGTTTCAGCCTACCACTTTTTCCAATGGCTCTCATGTTTATTATGGGGCAAAGTTCTCCCAGATTGCAGTTCCTAGGGCTTCCACTAGATGTCAAGTCTTTAGAAAGCGTTTCATGCTGCTTTTTGGAAAAATGAGCCAGAAATTGTAGTTTTTCTAGGTGGCTCCCATTTTGGCTGTAGTGTTTCCAAGCGCGTGGAAGCGCTAATTCTTTGGTATTTTTCTCCGGTCAAGACAATAACGATTCTCCGTCTTAAATTGTATTGTTTATATACGTATTAGGGTACCTAAAGGTTTGATTATAAACATTGTTTGACTTGTTTGGAAAAGTTTATTTGTAACGTTTGGGATTCACTTTGTATGCATTTTGATGGAGGGAAACTGTGGATTATTGACTGAAGCGCGCCAGCTAAACTGAGTTTTTATGGATATAAAGAAGGACATTATCGAACAAAAGGACCATTTGTGATGTATCTGGGACCTTTTGGAGTGCCAACAGAAGAAGATCATCAAAGGTAAGGCATWTATTATATCGCTATTTCTGACTKTCGTGKCRCACCTGCCTGGTTGAAATATGTTTKTCATGYKTTTGTATGCGGGGCACTGTCCTCAGATAATCGCATGGTGTGCTTTCGCCGTAAAGCCTTTTTGAAATCTGACACAGCGGCTGGATTAACAAGAAGTTAAGCTTTATTTTGATGTATTACACTTGTGATTTTATGAAAGTTACATGTTTATAATTCTGTAGTTTGAATTTCGCGATCTGCAATTTCACCGGATGTTGGCCAGGTGGGACGCTAGCTACTACCCGTAAGAAGTTATTAACAGTGTCCAAAGAAGGGCCAGATGTATACAGAATGGTGTCGTCTGCGCAGAGGTGGATCAGGGAATCACCTGCAGCAAGAGCGACATCGTTGATCTATACAGAGAAAAGAGTCAGCCCGAGAATTGAACCCTGTGGTACATACCCTCTGATTTGACACACTGAACTCTGCCTGATAAGTAGTTGGTGAACCAGGCGAGGCAGTCATTTGAGAAACCAAGGCAGGTAGATGAATATGGCTGCACAGTACTGTCTTTTATCGATGGAGGTTATGATATCGTTTACTACCTTGAGCGTGGCTGAGGTGCACCCGTGACCATCTCGAAAACCGGATTGCACAGCGGAAAAGGTAAGGTGGGATTCGAAATGGTCAGTGATCTGTATATTAACTTGGCTTTCGAAAACTTTAGAAAGGCAATACAGGACGGATATAGGTCTATAACAGTTTGGGTCTAGAGTGTCACCCCCTTTGAAGAGTGGGATGACCGCGGCAGCTTTCCAATCTTTAGGGATCTCGGACGATACGAAAGAGGTTGAACAGACTGGTAATAGGGGTTGCAGATATTTTTTGAAAGAGAGGGTCTAGATTGTCTAGCCCAGCTGATTTGTACGGGTCCAGTTTTGCAGCTCTTTCAGAATATCTGCTATCTGGATTTGGGTGAAGGAGAAGCTGGGGAGGCTTTGGCAAGTTGCGGGGGGTGCGGAGCTGTTGGCCGGGGTTGGGGTAGCCAGGAGGAAAGCATGGCCAGCCGTAGAGAAATGCTTATTGAAATTCTCGATTATCGTGGATTTATCGGTGGTGACAGTGTTACCTAGCCTCAATGCAGTGGGCAGCTGGGAGGAGGTGCTCTTAAACAGTTAAACAATTTAAAGGCAATGCTACCAAATGCTAATTGAGTGTGTGTCAACTTGTACTTGAGTGTATGTAAAACCCACTGGGAATGTGATGAAAGAAATTATAGCTGAAATAAATCATTCTCTCTACTATTTTTCTGACATTTCACATTCTTAAAATAAAGTGGTGATCCTAACTGATCTAAGAAAGGACATTTTTATTAGGATTAAATGTCAGGAATTGTGAAAAACTGAGTTTTAAATGTATTTGGCTAAGGTGTATGTAAACTTCTAATTTCAACTGTACATAGTGAAGAGATAAGTGATAGAGCGGATCTTACACATTTGTAATGGGTGACTTTTTACAGTGCTTTCTGAAAGTAATCATACCCCTTGACTTATTCCACATGCTGTTGTGTTACAGCCTGAATTCAAAATGGATTCTTGAAGTTTTGAGTGGCTCGAGTCTCTCAGTAACAAAGGGATGTTTACCTTCTCAATACTGCAGGGCAAGAGAGAGAAAGTTCTCTCAATTTACGACCGGCAGTTAAGTCATAAAACTGGCCCAACCCCCCTCTGGTGGGAGGGGGGGGCTATCTGGCTGTCTGGCAGCGATGTGCCAAGCTGATCTGGCAACTTTGATTCTCACCAAGGAGAGAGGGTCATGACAGTATTGTAGAGTAACTGTATTGATCCATCCTCAATTTTCTCCTATTTCAGCCATTAAACTCTAACTGTTTTAAAGTCACTATGGCCTCATGGTGAAATCCCTGAGCGGTTCCCTACCTCTCCGGCAACTGATTTAAGAAGGATCAAATCAAAGTTTATTTTGTCTTACGTACGCCGAATACACCTTACAGTAAAATGCTTACTCACTCCCTAAATAACAGTGCACTTTTTAACAGTAAAAAGACAGTGAAAATAAATGCAGATAGTTGTAGCCAATGCGCGGGGGCACCGGTTAGTCAGGCTAATTGAGGCAATATGTACATGTAGGTATAGTTAAAGTGCCTATGCATATATGATAAACAGAGAGTAGCAGCAGCGTAAAAGAGGGGTTGGTGGGTGGCGGGACACAATGCAGATAGTTCGGGTAGCCAATGAGCGGGGCAATGGTTAGTCTGGCTAATTGTGGTAATATGTACATGAATGTATAGGTAAAGTGACTATGCATGGATGATAAACAGAGAGTAGCAGCAGCGTAAATGAGGGGTTGGGGAGCTGGTAGCAGAGAGAACAGTCTATGACTGGGGTGGCTGGGGACTTTGACAATTTTTAGGACCTTCCTCTGAGCGCCTGGTGTAGAGGTCTTGGATGGAAGGCAGCTTAGCCCCAGTGATGTACTGGGCCGTACTCACTACCCTCTGTAGTGCCTTGTGGTGGGAAGCCGAACAGTTGCCGTACCAGGCAGTGATGCAACCAGTCAGGATGCTCTCGATGTTGCAGCTGTAGAACCTTTTGAGGATCTCAGGACCCATGCCAAATCGTTTTTGTTTCCTGATGGGGCATAGGCTTTGTCGTGCTCTCTTCACGACTGTCTCGGTGTGTTTGGACCATTCTAGTTTGTTGGTGATGTGGACACCAAGGAACTTGAAGCTCTCAACCTGCTCCACTACAGCCACGTCGATGTGAATGGGGGAGTGGTCGGTCCTCCTTTTCCTGTAGTCCACAATCATCTCCTTTTGTCTTGATTACGTTGAAGGATAGGTTGTTATTCTGGCACCCCCTTGGCCAGGTCTCTGACCTCCTCCCTATAGGCTGTCTTGTAGTTGATCAGGCCTACCAATATTGTGTYGTCTGCAAACRTAATGATGTTGTTGGAGTCGTGCCTGGCCACACAGTCATGGGTGAACAGGAAGTACAGGAGGGGCCTGAGAACGCACCCCTGAGGGGCTCCAGTGTTGAGGATCAGCGTGGTGGATGTATTGCTACCTACCCTCACCACCTGGGGGCGGCCTGTCAGGAAATCCAAGATCCAGTTGCAGAGGGAGGTGTTTAATCCCAGGATCCTTAGCTTAGTGATGAGCTTTGAGGGCACTATGGTGTTGAACGCTGAGCTGTAGTCAATGAATAGCATTCTCACGTAGGTGTTCCTTTTGTCCAGGTCGGAAAGGGCAGTGTGGAGTGCAATAGAGATTGCATCATCTGTGGATCTGTTTGAGCGGTATGCAAATTGGAGTGGGTCTAGGGTTTCTGGGATAATGGCGTTAATGTGAGCCATTAACAGCCTTTCTAAGCACTTCATGGCTACGGACGTGCGTGCTACAGGTCTGTAGTCATTTAGGCAGGTTTTCTTAGTGTTCTTGGGCACAGGGACTATGGTGGTCTGCTTGAAACTGTAATGTTGGCATTACAGACTCAATCAGGGACATGTTGAAAATGTCAGTGAAGACACCTGCCAGTTGATCAGCACATGCACGGAGCACACATCCTGGTAATCTGTCTGTTCCCATGGTCTTGTTGACCTGTTTAAAGGTCTAACTCACGTCAGTTACGGAGAGAGTGATCACACAGTTGTCCAGAACAGCTGATGCTCTCACCGTGCCTCAGTGTTGCTTGCCTTGAAGCGAGCATAGAAGTGATTTTGCTCATCTGGAAGGCTTGTGTCACTGGGCAGCTCGTGGCTGTCCTTCCCTTTGTAGTTTGTAATGGTTTGCAGGCCCTGCCACGTAAGACGAGCGTCGGAGCCGGTGTAGTTCGATTAAATCTTAGTCCTGTATTGGCGCTTTGCCTGTTTGATGGTTCGTCGGAGGGCATAGCAGGATTTCTTATAAGCTTCCAGGTTAGAGTCCCACAACGTGAAAGCGGTGGCTCTACCCTTTAGCTCGAATGTTGCCTGTAATCCATGGCTTCTGGTTGGGGTATGTACGTATGTACGGGTATGTATGTTGCGCATTTAACATACTAATAGAAATTAGGTAAAACTGATTTAAGTTTCCCTGCATTAAAGTCCCCGGCCACTAGGAGCGCCACCTCTGTGTGAGCGGTTCCTGTTTGCTTATTTCCTTATACAGCTGACTGAGTGCGGTCTTAGTGCCAGCATCCGTCTGTGGTGGTAAATAAACAGCCATGAAAAATAGATAAACTCTCTTGGCAAATAGTGTGGTCTACAGTTTATCATGAGATACTCTACTTCAGGTGAGCAATATCTAGAGACTTCCTTCGATTTCATGCACCAGCTGTTTACAAATATGCACAGACAGCCCCCCCTTCGTCTTAGTGTGCTGTTCTATCTAGCCGGTGCAACGTATATTCCGCAAGCTGAATATTCATGTAGTCATTTAGCCACGATTCGGTGAAACATAAGATGTTACAGTTTTTGATATCTCATTGGAAGGATATTCGTGATCGTACCTCATCTAATTTATTGTCCAATGAGTATTACTTGCCAACGTACTGTTAGGTTCCAATTTTGATTAAATAACTGACGGACACTAGAGAAGCTTAACCAAGTTTAATTCTTCTCAAAGGGTCGATACAGTTGTAATTCAGACAAAAAAAAACATTTCACACAAGCTCTGATATTTAACCCTTTCTCCTAGGCTGAGTCTCCTCCTCCACATCTGAACAGCCAACAGCAACTCTGTTGCTAGACTTAGTGGTATCTGTTCTTCCTCACTTCACCTGACCTGACCTCTACCCCAAAGTGCTCGCTCCCCAACTCAAGGCTGTCATGGTTATTGATACCAGACTGTGYCTCTTCTCCTCCCAGAGGATCCCTGATGGCTAACAATAACATATCCTGACATAATGTAAACGTTATACTTCACCCTCTCTCCCTCAGTGACATTGTTAGGCTCTAAGATCTCCACCCGTCTCCCCTACACATCCCCTAAGCCATCTATCTTCTACAGATAACCTCTAACTTCTGATGTAAAAACCATTCTCTATCATTCCTCAGATACCACATTTCTGATCTAACATGTCTCTAGTATAGCAATGTTCACAGTTTACCCAGAATCCAACAGTACAATGAAGGTAAAGGTTGATTTCCCACTCGCCTTCTCCGGATCGTTACGAGGCACCCYGCTCTGTGTTCTCTGTACCTACGTCTCTTTCTCTTGCCAATGACGGGGATTTTGGCCTTGTCGGGTGTCTGAAGTCCATCCTGTGCGTCCTGCTTGTTGAAAAAAAAAATCTTTGACTAATCCGAGGTGAGTGATCGCTGTCCTGATATCCGGAGGCTCTTTTTTTGGCAGTCAAGATAGCGGCAAGAAAACATTAAGTACAAAATAAGTACATATACAAGGCGAGAAAAAACAATAATAGCACAATTGGTTCAGAACGCCCATAAAACTGCCATTTCTTCCGGTGCCATTTTACAGGATGCCTGTATTCTTGTAGTGACTGGTGTATTGATACACCAGCGAGTGTAATTAAAAACTTCCACCTGCTTAAAGGGATAATCAATTGTCTCTGCTTTTTCTGTCTTTTAACCCCTAACTACACATAAGATATCCTTTGTGAGAGCTGTGAAAACGTCCCTAGGTCTTAGGTGGTGAATCTGTCCTTAAAGTTCTATAACTCCATTCCTATTCTATTTAGAGTTTAGAGAAATTCATTGAAATGAAATGAGCTATCATTAGGCTGGTAATGTAAGCATATCTGTTGAATTTGGAAAAATCCACCACACTTGGCCCCCGCCCAACTACTCAGTCAGACAGGAGCCGCTACTGCATTGTGGCCGTGGCCATACTGCATCCTTTTACTAAACAATATTTGCTTTATAGTATGTGAGGATGAGACATAGTATGCAGTTAGTCCGCTAGTAAGGGTACTTGGACACCGGACATGGAGTCCCTGTTGAAGGAAGAAACCACATGGAAAAAGTTAGGTCCAAAAACCGGATTTTCACATATTCAAATTAATTTGTGTCAAGGTTCATGATTCTTGTATCTACACCCAAATAGATCGTTTTAAAACTGATCTATACATGTACATCAATTGGTGTCTATAAGCTGCAATGTGAGCATAAAAGTGCATCCTTGTAGCTTTGTGTGCTGAACCATTGGGCAAGTGAGCAAATGAAGTGTTTTCTTCCCAGGCGTAATGCCGAATCATATTGTAGTATCATCAAAATAAGGAGGCACCACAACGAGGTTTCTAGCTCAGCATGTTTTAGCCTAGTCTGCCATGTCTACGTAGTACAGATACCCACAAGGGCCATCCTACTACATCTGCCCCTCTCCAATGAACAATAATTCACATTCATAACCACTGAAGCACAACTGAATGCAATTTGGAACCAGTATTATTCTCGTTAACATGCTACTTCACATCCTGAAGAGTATGAAAGCATTAATACACACAGTCTGAACTCCTATGCATTAACTTAGGTACAGTTCCTTTTTGCTGGGTCCCCAACAGTATTTATTCTATTCACGTAGCATAGTCTTTCAGCCACTCTGGTGCTCACAACCTCTTTGGACATAGTGAGGGACGTGTTTGTGGCTCTGTGATCATTCTCTCCTGTCTCCCTCTTTTTGTGTGCATTTTCTGTGGCCTTTTCAGCCTGTGTTGGCTGGTAGATCTGGAAGAGCTCTGAGGTGTGTTTTGTTCCTCCGTAACTCTTCTGAGCCTGTGTCCACCACATAGGAGCGTGGGGGCATCCGCTTTCCTCAGCACTATTGCTGGTGTCTTTGAGTTTTGTAATCCCCACACGTTGATCATCTGTCAGCTCAGGCCTTTCCGTAGCACGGTGTCTCAGTTTAAAGTCTCCAGTTTGTGTTGTTTCAGCCGTTTGTCCCTCTCAGCGAAGGCCTTCCTGTTAGGCCATCAGGGATTGAGCTGAGCCGGYGAGACAGGCAATGGGGAGCGCAGCCTCCTAGCCATCAGGAGCTCGGCAGGCGACGGCCCATGATGCAGTGGTGTAACTCTAAGCTAACAGAGACCTGTACGAATCCTTGTTCTTTTTCAGCAGTCCCTTGACTGTTTTCACAACTCTCTCTGCCTCACCATTACTCTGTACATGGTAGGGGCTACTGGTCACATGTGTGAAGTCATATTCTGTGGCGAAAACAGAAAAGGAGCTCGCAGAGAACTGGGGAGTGTTATCTGTAACCAGGACCTTAGCGACCCCTTGCCTGGAAAAAATTGAATTTAATCCATTGATAACACCAGCTGATGTTGTTATGTGTGTTTTTGTTATTTCAATGTATCTTGAATAGTAATCTACCACTAGCAGATACGTGTCGTTTTTCCAATAGAACATATCTGCCCCTACCTTTTGCAATGGCTGTTTTGGCAGCTCCGTTGGCATCATTGGTTCAGGATGACAAGGTTGACATTTTGCACCCACCTCACACTGGGCCACCAGCTTGGYAATCTGAGTACTCAGACCAAGCCACCACACTGACTGTTGAGCCCTCAGTCTGCATTTGGTTATCCCCATGTGTCCATCATGCACTCTGTCTAGCATTTCCAGTTGTAGAGTCTCTGGGATCACTATCCGTTGTCCTTTCATGAGAAGGTCTCCTTTACAGTGGAAGTCACTTTGGTGCACCCAATAGGGCTACAGCAGCTGAGGCAGTTCCTCCTGCCTGGGCCATACTATCTGTTGGCGGATGGGGTCTCGCTGTTGGTCCTCTGCAATCTGCTGCAGTTTGCTCTGAGATGCAGGTAGGCTGTCTCTTAATGCATTAATGGACACCTGTACCTCACCCTCTAGACATTGCTCCTCCTCTGTTAATGAACGTTTAATTGGGGCCCTGGARAGTGCATCTGCTGTGATCAGTGCCTTCCCTGGCACAACACCATCWTGTAGGTGAACCTCAGCAAACTTAGGCAGAAGCGCAGAACTCTGGGAGGCAAGTTGACCAGCGCTTTTGTCCATAACAGAGCCAACAGTGGTTTGTGGTCAGTCTCTAATGTAAACTGCAGGCCAGTAAGGTATTGGCTGAGCCTTTCACATGCACATGTGATAGCCAATGCCTCCTTCCCCACTTGTGCATACCTTTGCTCCATGTCAGATAAGCTTTGTGAGATGTATGCTATTGGATACCACTCCATGTTGTCCTGCATTTGTGTGAGGACCGTACCTAGCCCAAAAGATKATGCATCTGCTGATACCTTTGTCTTAGTGGGGGGACGGTACTAGGCCAGCACTCCTTTGATTTTGTCAGATGCCACCTGTTGCATGTGACCCCATGACCAGTCATTCTCTTTAGCAAGTAAGTCTCTTGGTGGTTTGGTTGTATCTGAAATCTGTGGGAGAAACTTACTCAGAAATGTGGCCATGCCTAAGAAGGTCCTGACTTCAGCCACATTCTGGGGGATGGGCATATCTGTGATGGCGCTGATTTTCTCCCACAAGGGCCATCCTACTACAACTATCGCTGTGATATTTGGTAACACCAGGGCCTGGCCATTGTTAACCCCCTAAGAACGATGTCCGCACCCCCGAGGAAATCTGTCAGTTTAAACTAGAGATCTTTTTTTGTGATGCGTCTCTATCCACTTCCTCATATGCGGTGAATGATGACAGAGCTCTTTTTGTGTGCTTTTTTATACTTCAAAATCAAAGATATTGGTATGACCTTCTTAAAACAATTCCATACAGCTTAGTAGAACCTCCACCGGCTTAGAGAGGGTGTAGACTGTTTAGTGCCAAAAAATAAGTACATGTAAAAAAATAAAAAATAAAATTAATTCTTGATCTTTCTTACATCTCTCACATATAGGACAGACTCTATAGATCAAACTTCATTTTAAGGGGACTATCTATTATTCAACGCATTTGTATGGGCTAATAGCAATAACGGCCAAAATATTTTGGGTTGGTAGGGGAGACCCACCCAAAATGGCTCAACAAACCCGACTCTACCCTACCAACCCAGAGAGGTTACCAACATAATCAACATAGAGCCAGATGCTTTTTAGGGTACTCTTGCTGATCAACGTTTGGATGTGATATTAGAGTAGATTCCTTTGCACTCCCTCACCTTGGCTTTTGGATCAACTCACACTTCATTTTTTTAATCTTACATTTGTAAAGTTGTTAATTCTCCTAAGATTTGAACTTTACCACCACATTGTTCAACTCCCTTTTATTGCGTAGAGAGAGRGAGAGAAASGGGTGGGGTAGGGGGTGCAAGGGTGAAAACAGACATGTAGACTAGTCTCGAAAACCAGACCCTATGTCACGRTCGTCGTAAGGAATGGACCAAGGTGCAGCGTGGTAGGCGTACATTATTCTTTACTAAATGAATGCCGAACAAAAACGAACAACCAAACGAAACGTGAAGCTATACAACTAGCGCTGACAGGCAACTAAACATAGACAAGATCCCACAAACACAAATGAGGAAAWGGCTACCTAAATATGATCCCYRATCAGAGACAWCRATAAACAGCTGCCTCTGATTGGGAACCATATCAGGCCACCATAGAAATACAATATCACCTAGATGACCCACCCAAGTCACTATCACGCCCCAACCAACACAGATATAAAACAGCTTACTATGGTCAGGGCGTGACACCCTAGGCAACACAGGGGTCTACCAAGCATTCCATGACACTCTTACAGTTCACTTTTCTTGACAACTGCTACAATCCTTTTCGACACGGGTATAAGGCCTTCTCCCGTCCTCCTTTCGGCAAATCTGAACATGACTCCATCTTGTTTCTCCCCACCCACAAACAAAAACTCTAGAGGGACGATCCGTTGGTCAGGTCTGTACAGTGTTGGTCCGACCAATCACAATTCTCGCTCCAAGATCACGTGGACTGGAATGTGTTCCGGGTCACCTCTGGAGATAACATCAATGAATACGCTGACTCAGTCACCGGAATTAATAAAACAATGCATAGATGACGTGATACCAACAGTGTCTTTTAAAACTTTCCCTAAACAAAAAGCAGCCTTGTAAAAAATAAAAAATAAAAACTGAAAGAGAGATGCTTCCTATGAACAGGGCAAGGTGTCYGGGGACAACAGTTTGGTTAAACAGTACAAATACGACCTACGCCGATCGATCAAGAGGGTGAAACACAAGTATAAGGAAAAAGTCGAGGAACAATTCAGCGGGTCGGACACAAGGCGTACAGCAAGTAGCAGGGGCTCCTAACAATCACAGATTACAAAAAGAAAGCCAGCCACATTGCGGTCACCGACGCCAGCCTACCGGAGGAGCTAAACACCTTTTTCTTACAAATCGAGCAAAATGACCCTGAGCTGCCGAGGAGAGCCCCCGATGATATTGTGGGCTACACGCTCAGTCTCCACTGAGGGTGTATGTAAGTCATTSAAACATGTTTACCCTGGCATTGCTGCCGGCCCAGACGGCATCCCTAGCCGTATCATCCATGTGCCTAAGAAAGGGAAAGTAACTGAAGTGAATGACTACCAACCAGTAGCACTCACTTTTGTCATCATGAAGTGCTTCGAGGCTAGTTAAAGACCGTATCACCTCCTCACTCCCCGACACACTCGACCCTCCAATTTGCCTACCGCCCTGACAGATCCATGGACGACGCAATCACCATTGCACTGCACACTGCYCTCACCCACCTGGAAAAAAGGATTACRCATGTGAGGATGCTGTTCATAGACTACAGCCTTCAATACCATAGTGCCCTATAAGCTCACGGCTTTGGGTCTGAACTCCTCTCTATGCAACTGGGTCCTGGACTTCCTGACGGGCTGCCCCCAGGTGGGGAAGGTACCTCCTTGACAATGATTCTCAAAATGGGTGCCCCACAAGGGTGCGTCCTCAGTCCCCTCCTGTATTCCCTGTATACCCACACAGTTCCAACTCCATAATCAAGTTCGCTGATGACATAGTGGTAATCCTGATTACCAACAACGATGAGACGTTGTGTTTATACAACTAATGCCGGTTTTTCTGAGGCTGATGCCGTGCAGATGTTTGTACACATGCATATACTGTACACAAACTGTCATTCAAATAAACACATACAAGAACACACACATACATGTAATATTGACAGATATGCACACAAACATATACAGCTGGCATTACTGTTATGATTTTAGTTGTCCTTGATGTCCTTTGTTTTAATTTTATGATTTTGATTTATTATTTTTTTGCATTATTGTTTGCTGTTTTCTTCTGTCTTTTCCTTTTTTCTYTTTTGTTCATTCTCTTGGTTGTTGGTGCATTGGGAGGTTCTTGGGGGTGGGGAATGSAATTMATTTTATTTTTTATTTTTCTTCTTGGGGGGTGGACTGTGAGAGGGGTCTCGAATGGTTGAGGGACAGCTATTGTGGAACTGTGGAGAGATCTTGGAGGGATCGGGTTCACGTTATTTTGGCCTGCTGGTAGATTGGTCAATGTGCCCTTGAGCAGGGCATTGACCCWGGATGCTTATGTGTTTCGCTCCGAATGGGAATCTGTTGGATGACTGGTATGATGTACAGTTGAAGTCGGAAGTTTAAATACACTTAGGTTGAMGTCATTAAAACTAGTTTTTCAACAACTCCACAAATGTCTTGTTAACAAACTATAGTTTTGGCAAGTCGGTTAGGACATCTACTTTGTGCATGACATAAGTCATTTTTCCAACAAGTGTTTACAGACAGATTATTTTTAACTTATAATTCACTTTATCACAATTCCAGTGGGTCAGAAGTTCACATGCACTAAGTTGACTGTACCTTTAAACAGCTTGGAAAATTCCAGAAAATTATGTAATGACTTCTGATAGTCTAATTGACACAATTTGAGTCAATTGGAGGTGTACCTGTGGATGTATTTCAAGTTCTACCTTCAAACTCAGTGCCTCTGCTTGACATCATGGGAAAATCAAAAGAAATCAGCCAARMCTTCAGAAAACAAATTGTAGATCTCCACAAGCCTGGTTCATCCTTGGGAGCAATTTCCATATGCCTGTAGGTACCACTTTCATCTRTACAAACAATAGTACGCAAGTATAAACACCATGGTACCACACAGCCGTCATACCRCTCAGGAAGGAGACACGTTCTGTCTCCTAGAGATGAATGTAATTTTGTGCGAAAGTGCAAATCAATCCSAGAACAACAGCAAAGGACCTTGTGAAGACGCAGGAGGAAACAGGTACAAAAGTATCTATATCCACAGTAAAACAAATCCTATATCGACATAACCAGAAAGGCCGCTCAGCAAGGAAAAAGACACTGCTCTAAAACCGCCATAAAAAAAGCCAGACTACGGTTTGCAACTGCACATGGGGACAAAGATTGTACTTTTTGGAGAAATATCCTCTGGTCTGATGAAACAAAAATAGAACTGTTTGGCCATAATGACCATTGTTATGTTTGGAGGAAAAATGACGAGGCTTGCAAGCCGAAGAACACCATCCCAACCATGAAGCACGGGGGTGGCAGCATCATGTTGTGGCGGTGCTTTGCTGCAGGAGGGACTGGTGCACTTCACAAAATAGATGGCATTGAAGGAAAGAACAGGATGTGGATATATTGAAGCAACATCTCAAGACATCAGTCAGGAGGTTTAAGCTTGGTCGCAAATGGGTTTTCCAAATGGACAATGACCCCAAGCATACTTCCAAAGTTGTAGCAAAATGGCTTAAAGGACAACAAAGTCAAGGTATTGGAGTGGCCATCACAAAGCCCTGACCTCAATCCCATAGAACATTTGTGGGCAGAACTGAAAAAGCATGTGCTAGCAAGGAGACCTACAAGGAGACCTACCGGGCTGTATCACCGCCTGGTACGGCAACTGCTCCGCCCACAACCGTAAGGCTCTCCAGAGGGTAGTGAGGTCTGCCCAACGCATCACCGGGGGCAAACTACCTGCCCTCCAGGACACCTACACCAGCCGATGTCACAGGAAGGCCATAAAGATCATCAAGGACAACGACCACCCGAGCCACTGCCTGTTCACCCCGCTATCATCCAGAAGGCGAG
>NC_036864.1:1222815-1228319 GCF_002910315.2 Salvelinus sp. IW2-2015
CAACAACCTCTCCCTCAATGTTAGCAAAACAAAAAAGCTGATTGTGGACTTCAGGAGGAACCAGGTTGAAAACGCCCCCATCCTCGTCAACGGGGCCGCAGTGGAGACGATCAATAACTTCAAATTCCTCGGCGTACACATTTCAGAGAAGCTAAGGTGGTGAAGAAGGCACGACCACGACTCTTCAATCTCAGGATGCTGAAGAAATTTGGCCTGTCCCCGAGAGCCCTCAGAGTGTTCTACAGKAGCATCATCGAGAGCATACTGTCTGGYTGCATTTACATTTTAGCAGACACTCTTATCCAGAGCAACTTACAGTAGTGAGTGCGTACATATTTGTACTGGTCCCCCGTTGGAATCAAACTCACAACTCTGGCGTGGCAAGCACCATGCTCTACCAAATGAGCCAAACGGGACTGCAGCACAGCCTGGCACGGCAACTCCATCACCGCAGACCTCAAGGCGGTTCAGAGGACGATACGTGCAGCCGAACGCACCATTGGGTGAACACTAACTGCCCTACAGGACACCTACAACACCAGGTGTCGCAGGACGTCCAAATAGATCATCAGGAACCCCAGCCACCCAAGCCATGCCCTGTTCTCCCCACTTCAATCCCTCAGACACGGGAAATACAGGAGCGTCGTGGCAAAAACAGGAAGGCTGGCCAATAGTTTCTTCCCTCAGACCATCAGGCTGCTGACTAGCCACCACTAGTCAGCTACATAATCCACCCTCCCCCTCTACTCCCCATATGGACATATTCCCTCCACACCTCATCAATGGTCACTTACATTACATGCTGCTCCCCCTATGGACATTTCCCCCAACATACTTTTACTCTGTCCCCACCCCAACAACACTGTTGCAGTTGTTAATATGTACAGCATATTATAGCTTTTGTTTACTATAATTTTGATCGTTTTTATTTCACTTGGCCGCCACACCCACTCAATGGTCATACCGCTCATATTCCTCTCCCTAAACAGTCTTGCCACTTGAAAAGGAATGGAAGGTCAGGGGGACCTTGAGAAATCCTTTTTAAAGTGGATCTAGAGACACAGCTTCCAAGCCTCCTTCCATCTGTCACTCCTAATGGATCCTACAGAGAGAGCCGTCACTACCAGCCCCAAGGTCTACAGCTAAACATATTGTCACGACTAAACGCTAGGTTTTTTTTCTGTTATGCTGAGAAAGAAAAACTGAAAAGCGGACAAATCCCAGTGGCTTTACAAAAACGGAGTGGTGAAATTATTCTATAGGTTTAGGATGAATGCTATGGAGAGCCTGTCCTGAATGGATACATAGCCAGCTTAGAAAAGAGCTCATCACGATGGGCTGCATGTAGWCGGTTCTCTGCAAAATGCTTTGAACGCTTGGCCTTGGTGTGAGTGTACCATAGAGATAGCTATATCGCAGAGATAGGGTACGCTGCCTATAGTAAGTYTACACCCTCTTGAACTTTTAAAATGTTTGTTGCATTATAAAGTGGGATTGAAATAGATTTAATTGTAATTTTTTGTCATTCATCTACACAAAATACTCAATGTCAAAGGGAAAACAACATTCTACACATTTTTACAAATGAATATACAGTACATTTACTAACTAAAATATAGTCATTGCATAAGTATTCACCACCTCTGTTTAGGCAAGCCTAAATTAGTTCAGAAGTATAATTTGGCGTAACAAATCACACTATGTTATATGGACTCACTCTGTGTGAAATAATTGGGGTTGACGTGATTTTTGAACGACTACCCCTTCGTTTGTCCCCCATACAGTCAAGTATTGAATTCCAATCACAGATTCAACTACAAAGACCAGGAGCTTTTCAAAGCCTCATATGAAGGGCCAGGTGATTGGGTAATGGGTAACAATAAAATAAGACATTAGAACGTACACGTACATGACAAAGCATGTGACACTCTCCCATCAAACCATCTCATCACAAAAATCATAGGCATTAATATGGAGTTGTCTCCGCCTTTTCAGCTATAACACCCTCCACTATTCCGTTGAAGCTTTCCACTAGATGTAAGGAACATTTGCTTGCGGGGACTTGCTTCCATTCACGCAAGAGCATTAGTAGGTCGGGCACTGATTGTTGGGGTGATTAGCCTGGTTTCGGCCGTCGTGGTTCCAATCATCCCAAAGGTGTTCGATGGATTGAGGTCAGGCCAGTCAGTTCTCCACACACGACTTGAACAAACCATTTCTCTATATGGAGACCTCGCTGTGGATGGTCTCTGGAATTGTCATGCTGAAACAGGAAAGGGCCTTCCCCAAACTGACAGAGATGGCCACCTCGCTTCGCGTTCCTAGGAAACGTGTTATTTCTTACATTGGTACCCCAGGTAATCTTAGGTTTTATTACATACAGTCGGGCGGACTCGATACCATCTACTGCATCTTGCCTATGCCGTTCTGTTCCATCACTCATTCATATATCTTTATGTACATATTCTTTATCCCCTTACACTTGCGTGTATAAGGTAGTAGTTGTGGAATTGTTGTTAGATTACTCGTTGGTTATTACTGCATTGTCAGAACTAGAAGCACAATAATTTCGCCACACTCGCATTAACATCTGCTAACCATGTGTATGTGTGACAAATAAAATTTGATTTGATTTGAAGTTGGAAGCACAGAATTGTCTAGAATGTCATTGTATGCTGTAGCGTTAAGACTTCAATTCACTCGAACTAAGGGACCTAGCCCGAACCATGGAAAACAGCCCGAGACCATTATTCCTCCTCCACCAAACTTTACAGTTGGTATATGCGTTGGGGCTGCCGTCCGCCAAACCCAGATTAGTTCGTCAGACTGCCAGATGGCGAAGCGTGATTCATCACTCCAGAGATTTTTTCCACTGCTCCAGTCCAATGGCAGCAAGCTTTACTCCACTCCAGCCGAAACTTGGCATTGTSCATGATGATCTTAGGCTTGTGTGTGGCTGCTGGGCCATGGAAACTCCCAGCGAACAGTTATTGTGCTGATTTTGCTTCCAGAGGGAGTTTGGAGCTCGGTAGTGAGTGTTGCAACCGAGGACAGACAATTTTTACTCGCTACGTACTTCAGCACTMGGTGGTCATGTTCTGTGAGCTTATGTAGCCTACCACTTCGCGGCTGAGGAGTTGTTGCTGCTAGACGTTTACACTTCACAATAACAACACTTACAGTTGACTGGGGCAGCTCTAGCAGGGCAGAAATTTGACAAACTGACTTGTTGGAAAGGTGGCGTCCTATGATGGTGCCACATTGAAAGTCACTTAGCTCTCCAGTAAGGCCATTCTACTGCCAATATTTCCCTATGGAGATTGCATGGCTGTGTGCTCGACTTTATACACCTGTCAGCAATGGGTGTGGCTGAACTAGCCAAATCCACTAATTTGAAGGGGTGTCCAGATACTTTTGTACATATAGTGTAGGTTCAGCAGATCCCCTTATTTTATGGGACACTTAAATGTACCTTTAGATGTCATGCAATTCCAAACTCATCTATTAAACAAAAGCAGTTTAGGTCAAAAGAGTTCATATTAACAAAGGAAATAGAGGGACTGATAGATAGCAATACAAACTGTACCATAGAGKTAGAGAATAAATTAGAATTAAGTAAAAAGATTTGGAGGAACTTAAGAAAGATCAAGCATCAAATATAAAGCAAACTGGACGGAACACGGGGGAAAATGCACTAAAGTMTTTTCTAATATTCAACATAAACATGCTACCTAAAATATTTTATTGAAATTTGTTACAATTGACTGATTCAGCAAATTATATTTTGAAAGAGGAAGCAAAGTACTTTAGTGGAGCTATGCTTGAACAATGTTAATTGTAAGGATTTCTAGCATTAATGTAAAATTAACAGCTGTACAGAAAGACTCATGTGAAGCCCAAATTGCAGACGAGGAACTTCTTGATGCAATTAAAGCCTTGAAGTCCGGGAAAACTCCAGGGGAGGTATATCAAACCTTTTTTTATGTACTCAGAAGACCATGATTAACATTGTTTTGAACACTCCTAYGAAAATGGTAGATTATCAGATACTCAAAAATAAGGTCTGATTTCACTATTACTGAAAAAGGACCCAGGTGGTAAACATAAAGATCCAGTCCATTAAAAAAAGTTGGAGGCACCTTAAACTTGAGTGTTGTGAAGCAAATATTCAAGCAAAATGTAAACCACATATAAATAAATGGAATTGTCAGATATTATTAATTCTAATCAGACAGTTTTTTTTACATGGACTATACAWTGGAGATAATTTAAGACAAGAACTGGAAACAATAGAACAATGAGAAATCTAGGAAACCAGGCCTGGTATTCATAGCTGACTTTAAAAAGGATTTTGATGAAGTACAACTGGAAKTTATACATAAATGACTGGAATGTTAAAATTTTGTAGAATCTGTTCTACAATGGGTTAAAGTTATGTATGTAAATGTCTAATTCTGAAAGTRTTAAACTGTCAAGAAGAGTAAAACAAGGTTGTTCATTTTTGAAATACAGTTGAAGTTGGAAGTTTACATACACCTTAGCCAAATACATTTAAACTAAGTTTTAATTCGCAGTAACAAAAATTCCCTGTCTTAGGTCAGTTAGGATAACCACTTTATTTTAATAATGTGAAATGTCAGAATAATAGTAGAGAGAAGGATTTATTTCAACTTTTATTTCATCACATTCCCAATTGGTCAGAAGTTTACATACACTCAATTAGTATTTGGTAGCACTGCCTTTAAATTGTTTAACTTGGGTCAAACGTTTCGKGTAGCCTTCCACAAGCCTCCCAAAATCAGTTGGGTGAATTTTAGCCCATTCCTCTTGACAGGGCTTGGTGTAACGGAGTCAGGTTTGTAGGCCTCCTTGCTCGCACACGCTTTTTCAGTTCTGCCCACAAATGTTCCATAGGTTTGAGGTCAGGGCTTTGTGATGGCCACTCCAATACCTTGACGTTGTTGTCCTTAAGCCATTTTGCCACAACTTTGGAAGTATGTTTGGGGTCATTGTCCATTTGGAAGACCCATTCTCTTCCAAGCTTTAACTTCCTGACTGATGTCTTGAGATGTTGCTTCAATATATCCACTTAATTTTCCTGCCTAATGCGGCCATCTATTTTGTGAAGTGCACCAGTCCCTCSTGCAGCAAAGCACCCCCACAACATGATGCTGCCACCCCCGTGCTTCACGGTTGGGATGAGGTTCTTMGGCTTGCGAAATTCCCCCTTTTTCCTCCAAACATAACAATGGTCAATATGGCCAAAAAGTTATATTTTTGTTTCATCAGACCAGAGGACATTTCTCCAAAAAGTACGATCTTTGTCCCCATGTGCAGTTGCAAACCGTAGAGAGACGAATGAATACTTTTTGCACCTGTTTCCTCCAGCTTACTTCACAAGGTCCTTTGCTGCTGTTTTCGGATTGATTTGCACTTTTCGCACAAATTACATCATCTCTAGGAGACAGAACGGTCTTCCTTCCACAGCGTATGACGGCTGTGGT
>NC_036864.1:1234752-1239863 GCF_002910315.2 Salvelinus sp. IW2-2015
GTGGTCCCATGGTGTTTATACTTGCGTACTATTGTTTGTACAGATGAACGTGGTACCTTCAGGCRTTTGGAAATTGCTCCCAAGGATGAACCAGACTTGTGGAGGTCTACAATTTTCTTTCTGAAGTCTCGGCTGATTTCTTTAGATTTTCCCATGATGTCAAGCAAATAGGCACTGAGTTTGAAGGTAGGCCTTGAAATACATCCACCTGTACACCTCCAATTGACTCAAATGATGTCAATTAGCCTATCAGAAGCTTCTAAAGCCATGACATAATTATCTGGAATTTTCCAAGCAGTTTAAAGACCCAGTCAATTTAGTGCATGTAAACTTCTGACCCACTGGAATTGTGATACAGTGAAATAATCTGTCTGTAAAGAATTGTTGAAAAAATGACTTGTGTCATGCACAAAGTAGATGTCCTAACCGACTTGCCAAACTATAGTTTGTTACCAAGAAATTTGTGGTGGTTGAAAAACAAGTTTTAATGACTTCAACCTAAGTGTATGTAAACTTACGACTTTAACTGTATAATTTATTATGGCCATTGAAGTGTTAGCCACTAAAATCAGATCCAACAATATTATCAAGGGGTCTAGAAATCCAGGGCTTAAAAACAAAAGGTGTCATTGCACGCTGATGATTCATGTTTTCTTTTAAATCCACAACTTGGATCCCTCCAGAGKCTCATAGAAGATATAGATGTTTTTCTAAACTCTCTGGATTAAAACAAATGTCGTGCAATATTACGTATTGGATCACAAAAAAATACAACTTTTACATGACCATGTAGTTTACCAAGAAAATGGTCTGATAGTGAAGTGGACATACTCTGTATTATTATCCCAAAATAAATTAATTCTCACTACAATACATTTTAAAAGGAATGTTATCAAAAATACATAAGCTCTTGCTACCACAAAAAGAAAATACCTGTCTATCTTTAGTCATATCCCAGTTCATCTATTTGCTTGTGTGTGTGTGTGTATATATATATATATATATATATATAGTTATATATTTACTAATCAGGGGAATGGGAACCAGGTGTGTGTAATGAGACAAGACAGTCCGGGGTTGGTGCTAATGATTCCAGTACAGTGATGCCTAGAAGACCGGTGACAGAGACCTCCGGAGCTGGAGCAGCAGTACCGTTGGGATCCATGACAGTAACCCTCAACGGGCTTCACCAGCAGCTGGATGACACCGGCCTCGGGGACGACCAGAGGGACGCAGTGCGGATTGGACAGGAAAATCCCTGTTCAGCGAAGCATCCTGGATGTCCACTGCTTGTGGTGTGTGTGTATATTATATATATATATATATATATATTTACTAATCAGGGGGAATGGGAACCAGGTCGTTGGTGTAATGAGACAAGACAGTCCGGGCTACTAGGCTTGACTAATGATACCAAGTACAGTGATGCCCTAGAAGACAACCTGAACCAGTGACCGACTAAGAAACTAACCACCAACTACCCTAACCCTAACCTAACCTATCCGGAGCTGGAGCAGCAAGACATTTACAGATTAGCATTTACATTTAAGTCTTTGCAGACGCTCATATCCCAAGCGACTTACAAATTGGTGACATTTCACTTAGATATCCAGTGGAACAACCACTTTAACAATAGTGCATCTAAAACTCTTACACAGGAGCGGGGGGGGCGGGTTAGAACGGCAATAAACCTCCCTATTATCCTATCCCTACAAACCCGGACTTATACTCTTACAATGAGTGGGGATTTCAGGTAGTCATCCCGAGCCAGGTCTGGAACGCACTATACCCCTGACTCCGCTGACGCTGGCGTGTGAGGGGAGTTTTGTTCCACCATTGGGGTGGCCAAGCAGCGAACATTTGACTTGGGCTGAGCGGTTGAACTTGTAGTCTCCTCAGAGGTAGTGGAGGAGAGCAGGCCAGAGTGGTGACTTGAATTCGCAGTGCCTGGGCTTGTTTGGGTTCAGGGCCTGATCAGAGCCTGAAGGTACGGAGGTGCGCTTGTTCCGCCTCAACAGCTCCGTAGGCAGGCACCATGGTCTTGTAGCGGATGCGAGCTTCAATCTGGATAGCATATGCTGAGTGGTAGTAGAGCTTTGGTTTAGGAGCGGTGGTGACGTGAGAGAAACTTTGGGAAGTTTTTGTTAACTCCAGACGTGGCTTTGCGGCGTTTCTGGGATGAGTTGTAGGGGTTTAAAATGGCACAGGCAGGGAGCCAGCCCAACAGACGAGTTGCAGTAATGAAATAAAGAAGGGAGATGACATAGTGCCTGGATTAGGACTGCGCCGCTTCCTGCGTGAGGCAGGGTCGTACTCTGCGAATGTTGTAGAGCATGAACTAAAGCGAACGGGTCACCGCGCTTGATGTTAAGTTGAGAACCGACAGGCGTGTTGTCAGGATCAACGCAAGGTTCTTAGGCACTCTGGAGGAGGACACAATGGAGTTGGTCAACCGTGATGGCGAGATCATGAACGGGCAGTCTTCCCCGGGAGGAAGAGCAGCTACCGTCTTGCGAGGTTCGCTTGAGGTGGGTGAATCCGCATCCCAACACTGATAGTCTGCCAGACAATGCAGAGATGCGATTCCCACCTGGGTTATCAAGGGGGGAAAGGAGAAGATTAATTGTGTGGTCGTCTGCATGCAATGAATAGGAGAGACCCATTGAGGGATTATGACAGAGCCAAGTGACTTGGTGTTAGCGAGAACATAGGAAGGGCCTAGAAGAGCCCTGGGGGACACCAGTGGTGAGAGCACGGTGGTGCGGAGACAGGATTCTCGCACGCACCTGATAGGAATGCTGACCTGTCAGGTAGGACGCAATCCAGCGTGGGCCGGCGCCGGAGATGCGCCTCGGAGAGGGTTGAGAAGGAAGGATCTTGATGGTTCACAGTATCAAAAGGCAGCCGATAGGTCTAGAAAGGATGAGAGCAGAGAGAGAGAAGTTAGCTTTAGCAGTGCGGAGCGCCTCCGTCGACACAGAGAAGAGGCAGTCTCCAGTTGAATGACTAGTTCTTTGAAACCTGACTGATTTGGAATCAAGAAAGGTCATTCTGAGAGAGATAGCAGGAAGCTGCCAAGGACGGCACGTTCAAGAGTTTTGGAGAGAAAAGAAAGAAGGGATACTGGTCGTTAGTTGTTGGACCATCGGAGGATCAGAGTGTAGGTTTTTTCAGAAGGGGTGCAACTCTCGCTCTCTTAGAAGACGGAAGGGACGTAGCCAGCGGTCAAGGTGAGTTGATGAGTGCAAGGTGAGGTTAAGGGAGAAGGTCTCCGGAAATGGTCTGGAGAAGAGGGAGGGGATAGGTCAAAGCGGGCAAGGTTGTTGGGGCGGCGGCCGTCACAAAGACCGCGAGATTTCATCTGGAGAGAGAGGGGAGAAAGAGGGTCAGCACAGGGTAGGGCAGTGTGAGCAGAACCAGCGGTGTCGTTTGACCTTAGCAAACCGAGGATCGAATGTGTGCCGACCTTCCTTTTCAAAATGGTTGACGAAGTCCATCAGCAAGAGAGGGCAGGAGGGGGGAGGAGGGGGAGGGAGGAGGTTTCAGGAGGAGGAGAACGGTGGCACAAGAGCTTCCTAGGTTAGCAGGCAGATGCTTGGATTTTAAGTGTGAAATTGGCTTAGCAGCCACAGAGACAGAAGAGGAGAATGTAGAAGAGAACGGAGTAAAGGATGCCAGTCCCAGGGAGCCGCGAGTTCCCTCATTTCGCTCGCTGCCGCGAGCCTGTTCTGTTGAGCTCGCAATGAGTCGTCGACGCCACGGAGCAGGAGGCGAGGACCGAAGCGGCCTAGGAGGATACGGGGACATAGCAGAGTTGCAAAGGATGCAGAAAGGGAGCGAGAGGAGCGGTTGAGAAGGCAGAATCAGGAGATACGTTGGAGAAGTCTTGAGCAAGAGAAGAGATGATAGATGGCAGAGGAAGAGCGAGAATTGCGGGGAGAGCCCTGAGAGAAGCGAAGGTTGGACGTGCGCATGATACCATGCCGGAAGTGGGGCAGTGTGCGGAAGCTGTTAATGATAGATGAGAAAAGGCAGAGGGAAAAGTGATACAAGGTAGTGTCGAGACTTGGAGGAGTCTGCAATGAGAAATTAGTGGAAGAACACATCTAGGTAAAGAATGAGGTCAACTTCATTGCTCTGCCTTGTGAGTAGGGGGAAGGTGAGAGGTGTGAGGTCAAAAGAGGAGAGGAGTGGAAAGAAGGAGGCAAGAGAATGAGTAAAGGTAAGACGTGCGGGAGGTTAAAGTCACACAAACTGTGAGAGGTGAAGCCATCCTCAGAAAGGAACTTATAGGGCGTCAAGCTCATCTGATTGAACTCTCCAAGAACCTGGCAGGGCGATAAATGATAAGAATGTTAAGCTTGAAGAGGCTGGCTAACTGTGACGCATGGAATCTCAACTGAGGACAGGCGGATAGACAGATGGTCAGGTGAAAAACGAGAAAATGTCCACTTGGGAGAGTGATGAGGATTCCCAGTTGCCACCCACCCCGCTGACCATGAAGCTCTCGGGGTGTGCGAGAACACTGGGCTAGACGAGGAGAGAGCAGTAGGAGTAGCAGTTTTCTTTATCATGGTAATCCATGTTCCGTCAGCTGCAAGATCGAGATGGACTGAATGGGAACTAGGCTGAGAATTGAACTCTGCCTTGTTGGCGCAGATGCGGCATTCCAAGGGCTTGCTGAGACCTGGTGAACTCACGTGGGTCGTGCGCGCCTGGAGCGCACCAGGTAGAGTAGCACGGCCACGGGTCCGAAGCTTGTATGTCTGTGCCAAGAGAGGATCAGAGAACAGGATAAGACAGACAATAGTTGACCAGGCTACAGAAGAGGCTACGCTAATGCAAAAGAGATTGGAATAGAACATGATGGACTACACGTCTTAGAATGTTCAGAAAGTTAAGCTTACGTTCCTAAAAAATCTATTGACTAAAATGATATAGGTACTGCGGCTGTGGATAGAGGCTAGCTAGCAGTGCTGCGTGTTTGAGCTTTGTTGTGAAAGTGTAGCAGGTCTCGAACCGAAATTACTCAGACTACGACAATATCTTGGATTACAAAGACGGTATGAGCCAGCTTAAGATCAAACAAATCAAAAACTGTATGTACGTAA
>NC_036864.1:1240386-1244284 GCF_002910315.2 Salvelinus sp. IW2-2015
TGAAAGAACCCAGCACCGCTCCTCTGGGCTGTACCCTCCCAGTTGATGAGGTACTGAGACGCCCACCCGACGCCTTGAATCCAGAACTTCACGGATCGAGTATGCCAGACCTCCCTTAATGTCCAGAGGAGAGACGGGGCGTACTGGTCCAGCCTCAGCGAGGGGATCAGGCACCACTGGCCTGAGGAGTCTTTTCTACAGGTAACGAGTTAAACAGGTGCAGTTAATACAGGTAATGAGTGGATAACAGGAGGGCTTCTTAAAGAAAACTAACAGGTCTGTGAAGACGGAATTCTTACTGTTTGGTAGGTGATCAAATACTTATGTCATGCAATAAAATGCAAATGAATTACTTAAAAATCATACAATGTGATTTTCTGGATTTTTGTTTTAGATTCCATCTCTCACAGTTTTAAGTGTGGCCTATGATCAAAATTACAGACCTCTACATGCTTTGTAGTAGGAAAACCTGCAAAATCGGCAGTGTATCAAATACTTGTTCTCCCCACTGTACATACTAATCAGGGGGAATGTGATCCAGGTGTGCATAACGAAACAAGTCAGTCGTTTGTTGGGGTGATGAATCAGTTCAGTGACATCTAGAAGGCCGGTGGACGTAGACCTCCGGAGCAGGTGAGACGGAATGAGCAGCAGTACCGGGGGATCAGTGAACATAATTTGTTTTGGTACTGTCCGTATGTAGCTTGTTTTATCGCAGGTTCAGGAATGGCTGAAGAATTACAAGTATCATGTCAGGATCATGTCAGGATGAGCCTGCAGGAAGGGTACCACACTGAGGGAAGAGGATGTCTTTCCTGTAAGTACAGTGTTGAGATTGCCAGCAATGACATCAAGCTCAGTCCGATGATGCTGTGACAACGCCCGAGACATGACGGACCCTCACTCCAAATTGATCCCTCTCCAGAGTACAGGCCTCAGTGTAACGCTCATTCCTTCGACGATAAACGCGATCAGATCATCACACCTGGTGAGACAAAACGCGACTGGTTGTCAGTGAAGAGCACTTTTTGACGTCTGTTGGTCGCAGTGACGGTGGGCTTGTGCCCTAGGCGACGTTGTTGCCGGTGATGTCTGGTGAGGAACTACCTTACAACAGGCCTACAAGCCCTCAGTCCAGCCTCTCTCACCTATTGCGGACAGTCTAGCACTGATGGAGGATTGTGTGTTTCCTGGTGTAACTCGGTTAGTTTTGTTTGCCATCCTGTTACCTGTCCCGCAGGTATGATGTTCGGATGTACCGATCCTGTGCAAGTGTTGTTACAAGTGGTCTGCCACCACGAGGACGATCAGCTGTCCGTCTGTCTCCCTGTAGAAATGTCTTAGGAGTCTCACAGTACTGACATTGCAAATTTATTGCCCTGGTCACATCTGAAGGTCCTCATGCCTCTTGCAGCATGCTAAGGCACGTTCACGAGATGAGCAGGGACCTGGGCATCTTTCTTTTGGTGTTTTTTCCAGAGTCAGTAGAATGGCTCTTTAGTGTCCTAAGTTTTCATAACTGTGACCTTAATTGCCTAACGTTGTAAGCTGTTAGTGTCTCAACGACCGTTCCACAGGTTCATGTTCATTAGTTGTTTATGGTTCATGGAACAAACTCCCTCACGACGCCAGGACAGCGGAGTCAATCACCACCTTCCCGGAGACACCTGAAACCCCCCTCTTTAGGAATACCTAGGATTTTAGATAAAAGTAATCCTTCTCACCCCCCCCCCCTTAAATGATTTAGATGCACTATTGTATAAAGTGGTCCGTTCCACTGGATGTCATAAATGAAATGAAATGTAATACTACCTGTGGAGCAAAGCGGAATGCAACTACTCGCTCCAACCCGGAAGTGCGTATCGTAGAGGGAGAGGCAATAGAAGTGTTGTTTCTTGTATTATTGTCTTTTGTGTCTTTAGAGGACTGCTTCACCTTAATGTCCCCTTTCCCTTTTCTTCTGTCCTTATTTTGTCCCACTTTGTCCCTTCTTTGTCCCTTCTTCTCTTCTGCCAACTAGACACTCCATGTTAGCTAGCTAGCTTCTTCCAGGAATGTCCCTAGCAACTGCCTAGCAACAGGTAAACAACTTAGCTAGCTAAGAAAACGGTATAATAGTACCGGTGGGATCCATGACAGTAACCCTCAACGGGCTTCACCAGCAGCTGGATGACGCAGCTGGATGACACCGGCCTCGGGGACGACCAGAGGGACGCAGTGCGGATTGGACAGGAAAATCCCTGTTCAGCGARGCATCCTGGATGTCCACTGAAAGAACCCAGCACCGCTCCTCTGGGCTGTACCCCTCCCAGTTGATGAGGTACTGGAGACGCCCCACCCGACGCCTTGAATCCAGAACTTCACGGATCGAGTATGCCAGACCTCCCTTAATGTCCAGAGGAAGAGGCGGGGCGTCACTGGGTCCAGCCTCAGCGAGGGGATCAGGCACCACTGGCCTGAGGAGTCTTTTCTACAGGTAACGGGTTCCAACAGGTGCAGTTAATACAGGTAATGAGTGGATAACAGGAGGGCTTCTTAAAGAAAAACGAACAGGTCTGTGAGATACGGAATTCTTACTGGTTGGTAGGTGATCAAATACTTATGTCATGCAATAAAATGCAAAAGAATTACTTAAAAATCATACAACGTGATTTTCTGGATTTTTGTTTTAGATTCCGTCTCTCACAGTTTAAGTGTGGCTATGATAAAAATTACAGACCTCTACATGCTTTGTAAGTAGGAAAACCTGCAAAATCGGCAGTGTATCAAATACTTGTTCTCCGCACTGTACATACTAATCAGGGGGAATGTGATCCAGGTGTGCATAACGAGACAAGTCAGTCAGTCAGTTCAGTGACATCTAGAAGGCCGGTGACGTAGACCTCCGGAGCAGGTGAACGGAATGAGCAGCAGTACCGGGGGGATCAGTGACAATAATTTGTTTTGGTACTGTCCGTATGTAGCTTGTTTTTTATCGCAGGTTCAGGAATGGCTGAAGAATTACAAGTATCATGTCAGGATCATGTCAGGATGAGCCTGCAGGAAGGGTACCACATGAGGGAAGAGGATGTCTTTCCTGTAACGTACAGTGTTGAGATTGCCAGCAATGACATCAAGTCTAGTCGATGATGCTGCTGACACACCGCCCGACCGAATGACGGACCCTCCACCTCAAATGTGATCCCTCCTCCAGAGAGTACAGGCCTCTATTAACGCTCATTCCTTCGACGATAACGCGAATCAGATCATCACACCTGGTGAGACAAGAACGCACTCGTCAGTTGAAGAGCCGCTTTTGACTCCTGTCTGTCTGGTCCAGTGACGGTGGGCTTCTCCCCTAGGCGAGTTGTTGCGGTGATGTCTGGTGAGGAATACCTTACAACAAGGCCTACAAGCCCTCAGTCAGCCTCTCTCAGCCTATTGCGGACAGTCTGGAGCATGATGAGGATTGTGTGTTCTGCGTGTGACCGGTTAGTTGCTTGTTGCCATCCCTTACCTGTCCCGCAGGTATGAATGTTCGGATGTACCGATCCTGTGCAAGGTTGTTTACAAGTGGTCTGCCACCACGAGGACGATCAGCTGTCGTCCCTGTCTCCCTGTAGCAATGTCTTAGGAGTCTCACAGTACTGACATTGCAATTTATTTGCCCTGGTCACATCTGCAGTCCTCATCGCTCTTGCAGCATGCCTAAGGCACGTTCACACGGCCAGATGAGCCAGGGACCCTGGCATCTTTCTTTTGGTGTTTTCCAGAGTCAGTAGAATGGCCTCTTTAGTGTCCTAAGTTTTTCATAACTGTGACCTTAATTGCCTAACGTCTGTAAGCTGTTAGTGTCTCAACGACCGTTCACAGGTTCATGTTCATTAGTTTTTATGGTTCATTGAACAAGCATGGGAAA
>NC_036864.1:1248229-1251910 GCF_002910315.2 Salvelinus sp. IW2-2015
TAATTGCCTAAGCGTCTGTAAGCTGTTAGTGTCTCAACGACCGTTCAACAGGTTCATGTTCATTAGTTTGTTTATGGTTCATGGAACAAACTCCTCACGACGCCAGGACAGCGGAGTCAATCACACTTCGGAGACACTGAACCCCACCCTTTAAGAATACCTAGGATAGGATAAATAATCCTTCTCACCCCCCCCCCTTAAGATTTAGATGCACTTTGTAAAGTGGCCGTTCACTGGATGTCATAGGTGAATGCACAATTTGTAAGTCGCTCTGATAAGAGGCGTCTGCTAAATGACTTAAAGTTAAATGTAAATGTTCATTGAACAAGCATGGGAAACAGTGTTAAACCTTTACATAATATCTGTGAAGTTATTTGGATTTTTACTAATTATCTTTGAAAGACAGGGTCCTGGAAAAGAGATGTTTCTTTTTTTGCTGAGTTTATATGGGTGATGTCACTCCTGACCTTGAGATCCTTATTTTCTCTATGTTTGGTTAGGGTGTGACTCGGTGGGAATTCTTATGTTTCGGCGAGTTGGTTCACAATCAGAGGCAGCTGTCTATCGTTGTCTCTGATTGGGATCATACTTAGGCAGCCCTTTTTCCCACCATTAGTTGTGGGATCTTGCTTTCTGTTTAGTTACTGTTGCCTGACAGAACTTTTCGTTTCTATTTTGTTTGAGTTTTTTGGAATTAAAATCATGAACAATTTCCACGCTGCGCTTGGTCTACTCTCTTTCTACCACCAACGAGAGCAGACAATTACATTGATAGAAGCCACATCTTTTTGCATATTAAAGCTGAACTTTGTAATGTTAGCTAATTGTAGTAATTAATACATGGCTGCATTTCTTTAAATTGACAATTCTGTGAACTGTCTTGTGCACTATTTGAAATCGACACAATACCTGTTAGCAAAGGTGTCAAGTCGAGATGACGTGCAGGAGCTTACAGGATTTGTAGCCTTGATGATGTCTACTTTGATGCTAATTAGCATTTTCAAATCAGAGTAAATAGAGCTGAATATATTGATAAAGTCACCTTGACCTAGAAAGATTTACATGGTTATTAAAACGTCACGCCTGGTAAGCCTACATGATAACAGCGCTTATTTTAAGTGTTTCTAAAATCCCCTATCCCCCTATGGTAAAAATGAATGTTTGAAAACAATTGGAACCATTTTTCTTGGTTGATCGCTAGGTTTTATGGGTATTATGAAATGTCCACTGTGGGGCTCTAGTTTCAAGCATGGTGGGGGCTGCATCATTGTATGGGTATGCTTGACATCAGCAAAGACTGGGGAGTTTTTCAGGATGAAAATAAATGGGATGGAGCTAAGTACAKGCAAAAACCTGCTTCAGTGTGCTTTAGACCAGACACTAGGAGAGGAATTCAACTTTCAGCAGGACAGTAACCTACAACACAAAGCCAAATGTACACTGGAGTTGCTTACCAAGAAGACAGTGAATGTTCCTAAGTGGCCAAGTCACAGATTGTACTTAAATCTGCTTGAAAATCTATCGCAAGACTTGAAAGTTGCTGTCTAGCAATGATCCCCAAAACATTGACAGAGCGTGAAGAAATTTTTGAGAATAATGGGAAAATATTGCACATATGACACTTACCCTAGAAGACTCATAGCTGTAATTGCTGCCAAAGGTGTTTCTAACATGTATTGACTCAGGGGAGTGAATTCTTATYTAATCAAGGTACAGTATACTAGTGTTTTATTTTTCATTCATCTTAAATCTTCTTCCACTTTGACATTCAAGTAATTTGTGCAGCTCATTGATATACAATTACAATTAAATCAAATTTTTTCCCACTTTGTAACATAATAAAATATGAAGAAATCCAAGGGGGTGTAGACGTTCTATAAATATACTACCATTGTCACACCCTGATCTGTTTCACCTGTCTTTGTGATTGTCTCCACCCCCTTCCAGGTGTCACCCATCTTCTCCATTATCCCTTGTGTATTTAGACCTGTGTTCTTTGCTTGTCGGTTTCCAGTTATTTTATATTTGGATTCTTCAAATAGCCACCCTTTCGCTTGGATGACGCAGCTTTGCACACTCTTGGCATTCTCTCAATCAACTTCATGAGTAGTCACCTGGAATAATTCAATTCACAGTGTGCCTTAAATTAAAAGTTAATTTGTGAAATTTCTTTCCTTAATGCGTTTGAGCCAATCAGTTGTGATTGACAAGGTAGGGGTATACAGAAGATAGCCCTATTGGTAAAAGACCAGTACATATTATGTCATGAACAGCTCAAATAAGCAAAGAGAATCAAAAGTCCATCATTACTTTAAGACATGGTCAGTCAATATGGAAGTTCAAGATCTTTGAAAGTTTCTTCAAGTGCAGTCGAAAAACCATCAACCACTGACGAAACTGTCTCTCATGAGGACCGACAGAAAGTGTAACGACCCTCCACTCTGTCTGCCGAATTCTTTCTTTGCTCGTTTTAATAGGATGTCAGTGGGCGGAGCCGGAGGCGTACAGCGAAATGGACACACCTGGGCTCGGGTGTTCCCGGGATAAATACACCTCTTCCCATTCATTGGGGAGATTCTCTCATGCAGACACAGATTTTGATTTGTGCAATTTGTGGCCGTTTTTGTTTCTTTGCGTTGGCACCTTTCAACACCCTCATCACATTCATACACGCACCACATCACTTACACCACTGATTACTGACTACACACACACATCATTGTTAATTGTTTTTAGTTTACTATTAGTTAATAATATATTTTGTTATTCCTTATCTCCACATTGTCTCCTTTTTGTTACGAACTTTGAGCCGGTTCGTGACAAAAGGAAAGACCTAGAGTTACCTCCACTGCAGAGGATACGTTTTTAGAGTTACACCTCCAGAAATTGCAGCCTGAATAAATGTTACACGGAGTTCAAGTAACAGACACATATCAACTGTTGCAGGAGATTGTGTGAATCAGGCCTTCATGGTCAAATTGCTGCAAAGAAACCACTACTGAAGGACAATAAGAAGAGACTTGCTTGGGCCAAGAAAACACAAGCAATAACAGACCTGTGGAAATTTGTCTTTTGGTCTGATGAGTCAATTTGGATATTTTGGTTCCAACCACTGTTTCTTTGTGAGACGCGGTGTGGTCAACGGATGATCTCCGCATGTTTATTCCCACAGCTGGTTGAGAGAATGCCAGGAGTGGGCAAAGCTGTCATCAAGTAAAGGTTGGCTATTGAAGAATCTCAAATATATTTATTTGTTTAACAATTTTTTTTACTACATGATTCCCATCTGTTGTTTCATAGTTTTGATGTCTATTATTCTACAATGTAGAAAATAGTAAAAAATAAGAAAAACCCTTGATGAGTAGGTGTTCTAAAACTTTTGAATGGTTATCAAGTATGAAGGTAAGACCCAGATGCAGACCACGTTGAATATACAATAGTTTAATGTCAACAAGACAGGTCAAGGCAGGCAGGGGTCAGAAAACCAGAGGTGGGAAACAGTATGGACCGCAGGCAGGCTCAGGCAGAGGTGGTAATCCAGAGGGGGGCAAAGGTACAGGTTGGCAGCAGGCTCAGGCAGAGTGTCAGGCAGGCAAGGGTCAAAACCGGTAGGGTGAGAAAGCGAGACTGGAAAAAGAAAGCGATGAACAAAACCGCTGGTTGATTTGGACAAACAAGACA
>NC_036864.1:1253560-1257679 GCF_002910315.2 Salvelinus sp. IW2-2015
TTATTATCTACTGAACACACAAACTTACTCAACCATAAATGATAGATGTAGACAACTACTAGTGAAGAACCAATACACACAACATGAAGACAATCCTCACACCTGAACGCGAAATACAGGTAGAAATAGCCTAGTAACCGACTTATGGAGCGGGAGTAGTCGCATTCCGCTGTCCGCTCCGCTTCAACAGGATAGTATTACCAAGTTTCATTTCAGTCGCTTCATTACAGAATAAGCAGGGTTATGATTGTTTGATCTTAGCATCAGCATACAATAGCACGTACTTTGTATCAAAGATAACTTGTGACTAGTTCAATTCGAAGAGTTCGGCTAGGCCCAGCTATTTTCGTTCAGTTACAACCGTAACGTAAGGTCCAACTCCACTCCGCTAGCTAGCGCAGCTAGCCAGCTAGGCCACACCCCGAATAGCAGCACTGCAGAAACGATTACATATACACGGAACGACCGTTGATTAGTGATAGATGTTAGCTAGCACATTAGTTGTCCTTTGCCTATCTTTGGAATATTCTTTAAAGGATAATTGTCCGTATGCATTCAACATGAGAGTGTTACAGTAAAACGTAAAATAATTATCTAGGTTCACTAGCTCAGGAACATACTATCTCGTCGCAGCGGCTGTTCCGTTCCCCTACGCTAGTTCAACACTGCTACTAACACTGCTGAGCTAGCCAACTTCTACCGAATCGCAGCACTGTAAGAAAACTCACCATTACAAACTTACCGATTACAACGGAACGTCTTTTGGATTAGAACGTAGTTTAGCTTAGCTATCATAAACTTGTCACGTTTGCCTTTCCTGTCATCCGAAAGGAATGAGATTGTGTAACGTTTATCGAGACACCCATCTGCACGAGTAAACGCCACGTTGTACCAGCCATGTTAGCAGGTTACCAGCCAGGCTAACACCTTTCAAAGACAAAAGTCCAACGCCGCCACTGCGTAGCCAGCGCCCCAACTTCACGCCAGCAGTACTATATCATTAGTCACTAAGATTTAAATTTTATTTTTGAAAACGTTAAGCTTAAGCTTACTGAACATTCGAGAACGCCTGTAGCTCACTTGTCATGTCTAATTCCTTATCTGGCCATTAGCGTTCTAGCCTCTTCTGTAGTCCTGCAACTATGTCGTCTGTTCTTCCCTCTTCTTCTCCTCTCTGCACACCATACAAACGACTTCACACCGGTAGGCCGCTGCTATACTCTAATTGGTGGTCCCAGCGCGCACGACCACGTGGAGTTCCAGGTCTCGGCAGCCTCCCTGTGAACTGCCGATCTGCGGCCAACAAGGCAGAGTTCACATTCTCAGCTTGCGTCCCATCCAGATCCACTCGACTTCTTGGCACTGACGGAAACACCTGGATTACCACTGATAAACACTGCTACTCCTACTGCTCTCTCCTCGTCTGCCCACGTGTTCTCGCACACCCCGAGAGCTTCTGGTCAGCGGGGAACGAAGTGGGTGGCCACTGGATCCTCATCTGCGCTCCAAGTGGACATTCGTCATCTTTCTCCCTGACCATCTGTCCTATCGCCGTTCCTCAGTTGATTCCATGCGTCACGTTACCAGCCTTTCCAAGCTTAACATCTTATCACTTGTATCCGCCCTGCCAGCGTTCCTTTGGAGGAGTTCATCACTCGTGGAACGGCTTGCACGCCGCTTATAAGTTCCTTTGCTGAGGATGCTCCCTCTCACAGTTTGGGTGACTTTAACCTCCCCCACGTTACTCTTTGACTCAGTTCTCTTGCCTCAACTTCTTTCCACTCCTCTCCTCTTTGACCTCACCCCTCTCACCTTCCCCTACCTCACAAGGCAGAGCAATGACGTTTGACCTCATCTTTACTAGATCTGTGTTCTTGTCCACTAGATCTCATTTGCAGTACTCCGCCTCCAAGAGTCTCCTGACACTTACCTTGTATCCTTTTTCCCTCTGTCCCCTCTCATCACAACACTTCCGCACACTGCCCCCTTACTCGGATGGGTATATCGCGCACGTCCCAACTTCGCTCTCTCTCAAGCCGTCTCCCCTCTCTCCCTATTCATTCATGCTTCATCTAGTCATTGCTCTTCCTCTGCTCAATACCTTCTCTGCAACTATCTCCTGATTCTGCCTCCTCCAACCTCCCTCTCCTCCCTTTCTGGCATCCTTTGAACTCTCTATAGCTCCCTATCCTCCCAGGCCGGCTCTCGGTCCTCGCGCTCCTGCTCCGTGGGTCGACGACTCACTGCGAAGCTCAAAGAAAAGGGCTCGCCGGCCAGACGAGGCGAAATGGAGAAAACTCGCGCTGCCCTGCGGACACCTGGCAAATCCCTCTTAACTCCGTTCTCTCTCTACATTCCTCTTCTGTGTCTCTAGTGCTCTAAGAGCCATTTCTACCACTTAAATTCCAAGCATCTGGCCTGCTAACACCTAGGACGCTCTCTGTCCACCTTCTTCTTCCCTCCTGAAATCCTCCTCCCCCCAGGACCTCGTCCCACCCCCCTCCTCCTGGCTCTCTGCAGAATGAATTCTCAAACCATTTTGAAAAGAAGAGTACGTGGACGACATCCGCATCGCTCGTTTGCTATAAAGCCCCTCAAACGGGACCACCACACCCTCGCGCTGGTTACTCGCGTCAGCACTGCCTACACCTCGTGGCCTGCCACTCTTGAGACCCCGTCTTCTCTTCCAGAAAAACCCTTGAATGAGTAGGTGTTCTAAAACGTTTGACCGGTAGTGTATGTCTAGGCAAAACAACAAATAACCCTTCACCTATCCACTGAGCTTCTATAGTAATTTCTTCACCTCTTACTCTTCACATGCTGGAAAACAAACAAAATTCATGGAATAATGGAATTATTTATGTTGCTTCTCCCACAGTCCCAAAGCTCCCATTGTAATTGATATTAGAAAACATTTGATATTGCCAAGAAAAGTATTGCTGTTTTGGGGGCATTGTTCTTCTCCAGACATCCACACTCATTGTTTAGCTGTTGAAATGGAGACATTTTTATTTGGTTTATTTTATTTCATAAAATGTTTGTTTTATTGGGCTATACTGTTTATTTATATCCATTTCAAAGCAGTTAAATAATTATCTGGTACTTTCATGTACTGGAACKCTCATGTACTACAGGGTATTGAAGTGTAAGAAATGTTAGCCTTACAAATGGATGACAAAATGGATTGAAAGTGGAAAGATGAAGCAAGACAGAGAGAGAGAGAGAGATGTCGCATGTTTTTTGTGGGCAGAGTTTGTCAAACTAAGCATTCCTTAAACCAGTCCACCAAGGAATACATCAAGTTATCATAACAAATAAATCTCTYGTTTCTCCACATTTGGCATATTTTCTTTAGCATTGGATATTGCCAGTATTCTCCAACTCAATAAACAGAATCACTGATACAACACTATATTACTTTCTGAATCGAAGCTTCAGTAAATGTGATATCCTCCTTAATGAGTGCGTGTCAAAGGAAATGTCATTAACGATCGAATCCCGGTAGAGGTCGAGTCTGGTGAGACACCTGATAGTGTCTGTTTGGTTTCATGAAGAGACTGTTGAGAGGCCACGGGTCTGCCTGTTAGAGACCTCAGCAGCAGACACACCATTACACCCACTATGCTCTCTGCCAGAAACGTTCTGTTTATCTGGAGGGTTGGAGGAACTCGCTCCCCTGGGTTCATTGTTAAAATAATAAGATGCCGCCCGTCTCAAAGACAGTGTACACTGAGTTATGACAAACCACTTTGTGATCTAAGTTTGTTGTTGTCGAAACTTCTCACCAGCTAAATGTTACACTGAGTGTACAAAACATTAAGAACACCTGCTCTTTCCATGACATAGACTGACCAGCTGAATCCAGGTGAAAGCTATGATCCCTTATTGATGTCACTTGTTAAATCCACYTCAATCAGTGTAGATGTAGGGGAGGAGACAGGTTAAAGAAGGATTTTTAAGTCTTGAGACATGAATTGTGCATGTGTGCTGTTCAGGGGGTGAATGGGCAAGACAAAAGATTTAAGTGCCTTTGAACGGGGTATGGTAGTAGGTGCCCTTAGGCGTACTGGTTAGTGGTCAAAGAACTGCAACGCTGGCTCGTTTTTTTTTTACGCTCAT
>NC_036864.1:1258329-1260428 GCF_002910315.2 Salvelinus sp. IW2-2015
ATTTCAATTAACAGGTGTGCCTTGTTAAAAGTACATTTGTGTAATTTCTTTCTTTCATATGCGTTTGAGCCAATCAGTTGTGTTGTGACAAGAAGTGGTATACAGAAGATAGCCCAATTTGGTAAAAGACTGTGACGGAAATGTTTTTTTTTGTTGTTGCTTTTCTCATAACTCATTTCTGTGTTCTATTTATGTGCTGTTCTATAAAACAATTTCTGTGTTCATGCAAGTGGCTGACTGAACGAATCTTCACTATCAGTAGCTGCAATTTGGCGGCACYGATTGACATGTGTACTATGGTGCATTGAGTTGGTTGGAATCTCTCCAGGAGACACATCATCTGCGAACAATTGAGGGCCGGCAACTGATTTCAGTAAGTACATTTAAATCAATCTGTATTTAAAAAAATATATATATTTATATATATATATATAACCAGTAAAATTAAACAAAGTTGGAGGGTACCACTAGACTACAAAATAACACAAGGTGTTTTTGAATACGGGGTGTTATTTACATATATTGGAAGCGGCAAGACTATAGAGCCTATAGAGACCATAGCATTTATGATAATATATATGTATATTGATACTATGATGCTGAGGGACTGTAGATGCTGAGGGACTATAGATGCTGTTGGGACCATAGATGCTGTAACTATAGGGACTATGGATGCTATTGGGACTATTGACGCTCGGGGACTACAGATGCTCAGGAATCATGTATACTGTCGAGGCTATGGGGACTGTGGAGACTATAGAGGAACCGTTAAAGATACACGTGACGTGGAAGAAGGCTAAATCTAGTCTTMGAGAGAAGACTAGAGCGAGGGCAAGTAACGGTACCATGCACCGCTGACAGCTGTCTGTAGGCATTTAGAAGACAAATGTCTAAAGTGCACGCCATGCTATTTTATATGTATAGTGAAGATACATATGGTGCATAGGAGGCAATGACGGAGGATTGTTGAAGATGCACATGGGGTAATAAGGGAGATTACCGAGTGTGTTTGGGAATAGCACTAAGTGAATGTGAAAGTTGTGTATGGTTGYGTGAGTGTGGAAAGGACGTGTCAAGCTGACTGAAATTTGGATAATAAGCTGATTGATTGAAATWTGGGTGATAAGCTGACTGGAATTTGGATAATAAGATGATTGATTGAAAGTTGGATAATAAGCTGATTGAAATGTGGATAACAAGAGATTGAAATGTGGATATCAGGTGGAGTTTAGACCAAAAACTCTATTTTTGTCTCATCAGACCACATGACCTTCTCCATTCCTCCTCTGGATCATCCAGATGGTCATTGGCAAAACTTCAGACGGGCCTGGACATGCGCTGGCTTGAGCAGGTGACCTTGCGTGCGCTGCAGGATTTTAATCCATGACCGTGTAGTGTGTTACTAATGGTTTTCTTTGAGACTGTGGTTCCCAGCTCTCTTCGGTCATTGACCAGGTCCTGCCGTGTAGTTCTGGGCTGATAACTCACCTTCCTCATGATCATTGATGCCCCCACGAGGTAGAATCTTGCATGGAGCCCCAGACCGAGGGTGATGACCGTCATCTTGAACTTCTTCCATTTTCTAATAATGCGCCAACAGTTGTTGCCTTCTCACCAAGCTGCTTGCCTATTGTCCTGTAGCCCATCCCAGCCTGTTGCATGTCTACAATGTTATCCCGATGTCCTTATACAGCTCTCTGGTCTTGGCCATTGTGGAGAGGTTGGAGTCTGTTTGATTGAGTGTGTGGACAGGTGTCTTTTATACAGGTAAGGAGTTCAACAGGTGCAGTTAATAAGAGGTAATGAGTGGAGAACAGGAGGGCTTTTAAAGAAAAACTAACAGGTCTGTAGAGCCGGAATTCTACTGGTTGGTAGGTGATCAAATACTATGTCATGCAATAAAATGCAACATTAATTACTTAAAAATATACAATGTGATTTTCTGGATTTGTTTTAGATTCCGTCTCCACAGTTGAAGTGTACCTATGAAAAAATTACAGACCTCTACATGCTTTGTAAGAGTAGAAAACCTGCAAAATCGGCAAGTGTATCAAATACTTTGTTCTTCCCCACTGTATGTAAGGATCGACGCTGGTGAG
>NC_036864.1:1263429-1268139 GCF_002910315.2 Salvelinus sp. IW2-2015
AGAGGAGAAACAGGTACAGGGAGTGAACATTTAATTATCAACGGACACGGAACAGGACAGCGTCAGGACAAAAACACATAACGACATTAATGCAGACACAGGAATCAAATGGGGGAGCAGACAGTTATAGACGGGGTAATCAACAAAGGTCAGGAGTCCTTGTGAGTCCAGTGAGCGCTGCTGTGCATAATGATGGTGACGGGTGTGCGTAATGAAGGGCAGCCTGGCACCCTCGAGCGCCAGAGAGGGAGAGCGGGAGCAGGCGTGACAACATATTGATCCCTCCAAAGCATTACATATGAATCTGAAGATAATATGCATTTAATAAATATGGAAGCAGAAAGTGAATATCCAACAGAGATTGGTAAAAAAATATATATAGTMACTTTTTGAAGGTATATTAAAATGAAAACRATGCCTTCCAATATGGGTAAAGTTATCATGTTTTTTTGTTTTAAACCTTGCAATAGGGGGAAAGCAGAACATTGTTTGAGAGTGATCAGTGTGTATTAGGAGTAGYGATTGAGAATGTTTTTTTCTACTGGAAAGAGTAGAAGGGTTTTAGTTGAAGGAAACAGATTATGGAGACTTGTGAAAGTAACAGAGTGAATGGTAATTGGCTTTCAGACAGCAATCCAATAATGCAATATTTTAGTAATTTGAAGGAGTAAGGATTGAGAGAGGGATTGAGAATTGGGACKGATACTAAATTAGAGGCTGCTCACTCTTCAATGCCTGGCCCACTGCTCTTTTGTTTAAGTCATCTGTTGTTTGGGTTAGTGAACCTTCCTGTGGAACAATAGATAGCCGCCAGTACACACTGAACTCAAACAGGCTGTGAGAGACACAGTGGAGAAATTTGGGATAGTTTGTACATAATTGTATTTCAATGCAACAGGTCAAAAAGATTAACAATTCTGCTAACACCTTCAAAAAGTTGGTGCTTGCTYATCAACTCAGTGTTCCACATAATGTAAACAGGTTAAGGGTTTAGATGACCTTACCCTCAACTTGTTAAAAGAAAACAACCTAAAATCATTACTCATTGTCCGTATCTACAGGGGGAAATGGGGGCTCATTCAGAGTTGGAAGTTTCACCATCCTCTGGAGGAGCAGAACACATGATAGCTGCTGAAGTCTTATCATTCAGAGTGGCCCAGATCGCCTTACAGCATGTTAGTAACATTTCACAGGAAAGAGAGAGAGAACACATGTTATAAAAGTTTCACACCAACCTTGATAAGAATGAGATTGGKGCAAGGTTAGCCCAAGCTAMAATCTAGTGGCTCTCTTCAGATTTTCAGGTCACAGCTCTGACTCTAGAAGCCTTTCCAAAAAATAATTAACYATTGATAAATTATCCAACCCAAATTTAGAATGACACTCCTTAGTGCTTCGCGTTGGTTCTATCACTTTAATTGAACCTCTCTTGGGTACGTGAGACGTTAGCGTCCCACCTCTTCAACAGCCAGTGAAACTGCTGGGCGCCAAATTCAAATACAGAAATACTCATTATAAAAATTCAGAAAACAAAACATATTTTACATAGGTTTAAAGATTAACTTCTTGTGAATCCAACCACGGTGTCAGATTTCAAAAAATGCTTTATGGCGAAATCATACTTTTATTTGATTATTTGAGAATATAGCCCAGCAGACAAATCATTACAAACAGTCACCAGCCAAGTAGAAGAGTTACACAAGTCAGAAATAGAGATACAATTAATCCCTTACCTTTGATGATCTTCATATGGTTGCACTCAGCAGACATTCATTTACTCAATAAATGTTCCGTTTGTTCGATAAAGTCTCTTTATATCCAAAAACCTCCGTTTTGTTCACGCGTTTTCTTCAGTAATCCACAGGCTCAAACGCAGTCAAACCAGGCAGACARAAAATCCAAATTGTATCCGTAAAGTTCATAGAAACATGTCAAACGATGTTTATATTCAAGCCTCAGGTTGTTTTTAGCCTAAATAATTGATAATATTTCAACCGGACAATAACGTCGTCAATATAAAAGGTAAACAAGAAAGGCACTCTCTCGGTCTAGCGCATGAAAAAGCTCTGTGACACTTTAGGGTCCACTCATTCAGACTGCTCTTACTTCCTAATTTTTCAGAATACAAGCCTGAAACAATTTCTAAAGACTGTTGACATCTAGTGGAAGACATAGAAACTGCAATTGAGTCCTAAGTCAATGGATACTGTAATGGCATTGAATAGAAAACTACAAAACCAACAAAAAAAAATACTTCTCTGAATGGATTTTTCCTCAGGTTTTTTGCCTGACAAATCAGTTTGTTATACCACAGACACTATTTTAACAGTTTGGGAACTTTAGAGTGTTTTCTATCAAATTCTACCAGTTATATGCATATCATATCTTCTGGGCCCGAGAAGCAGGTAGTTTAATTTGGGCATGCGTTTCATCCAAAATTCCGAATGCTGCCCCCTACCCTAGAGAAGTTAAGACCCTATCTTTTCTCATCTGTGGTAATGACAAATTATGTCTATTCTTAGTCTAAATTACAATACATTACGCAGTGTGCAGACCTCCACAATCAACCTGATACCCCAAATAAACAATTTTGAAAAAGCCTCAAATCAATTACGGGCACGGTTGTCCACAACCCCCCCGTCCCACGTCCCCCCGTCCCCGGCACTCATCCTTCCTTTCCTGGCGTTTCTTCACGCGTCATGTTCTTCTTCAGATAGTGTTTCAGYTTGTCCTTTTAATGGCACATGTTCAAAGTGGATGGCCCTTGATAATGTCTCTCCCATTACAGTCCATTATATCTTTGTCCATTTTCGTACCAGTACACCAGCAGCATGAGAGTAGTTTGGACTGGATCTCTCTCCATGCTCACTCCACATGGACCCATGTCGCACTCCTGAGAGAAAAAGCATGAGAGAAAAGGCAGTTGATAGCTTCGACTGGATGCTGTTTACAGGTTGCTGGCTCGGACTCCGGTCTCATGGTAGAAGTGATGAAGGACCATACTGAAYGCCATTTTTGGCATTTTCAGCCGGTTAGAGGGGGTGTTGAGGTTCACACTGTTTTTGGCCGACTTATCTTCCATGCATCTCGATACCATCTGTTATCACCTTCGCCATAACCTAGAGAGAGGACAGACCAGAACAACAGTTTAGTTCAGAATAAMAACACACAGTTRAAACCATTCCTCCCCCCCAAATTGGCTTATACTCCCCTATCATCTTAGAGATCTCACTGCAGAGTTACAGATCAAGGAGTCAGAGGGCTAATCTTTAGGCCCGACCATCCAGCAGACCCAATCTGCCGAGATTTGTTATTGAAGCAAGACAAAAACAAAGAAATGAAAAGAAAACAACAGCAATACACATATCACTTGAGGTGGGGAAAACTTAAAATAATTTGGAGTAATTGTCATTACCAACATCTCTTTTTTCCTTTTACAGGCAGGCATGTGAATAAAATCGATTAGCATATTTACCAACGGGGCCAGGGGACCGGAAAGTCCCCCTTTGGACACATCGTGATACATGAGTCCGAAAAAAAACAATACTACCTGTTAAATCAAAAATAAGCAAATTAGAATAACAAATTTAATTATCTCTTGATAATTCTTAGTACTTAKYTTTCACTATGCTACATTTTAGTCAGTCCTAAACATTCTTAATCATTAATCGAGTTACTGCATCTTGGGCAGGTGTCACGCCCTGACCATAGTTTGCTTTGTATGTTTCTATGTTTTGKTTGGTCAGGGTGTGATCTGAGTGGGCATTCTATGTTGTATGTCTAGTTTGTCTATTTCTATGTGTTGGCCTGATATGGTTCTCAATCAGAGGCAGGTGTTAGTTGTTGTCTCTGATTGGGAACCATATTTAGGTAGCCTGTTTTGTATTGTGGGTGTGGTGTGATTGTTCCTGTTACTGTGTTCCTGTGTTTGTGTTTCACTTTACGGGACTGTTTCGTCTTCGTTTGTTTATTCGTTTATTTTGTCAGTTTTTATTGTTTTTTGTTCTTTATGTTCAAGTATCCTTATTAAAATGGATACTTCCACGCTGCACCTTGGCCCTCCTCTCTTTCTCCTAAACGATGGACTTACAGATATCACCCACCCCAAAGGACTAAGCAGCGTGGTAACGGCAGCGGCAGCAGCAGCAGCAGCGACCGAAGACTTGGAGAGGAAGGACATATGGTAAGGACATTCTAGACGGTAAGGGATGTTATTACATGGGAGGAAGATTCTGGCTGGAAGGGATCGCCTTCCATTGGGACGCAGGTGGGGCCAGCCAAGGAGAGCGGCAGGCAGCAGGTAAAGGGACCGGCGTTACGAAGGAACACGGCTGGGCAAGGAAGCCCGAGAGGCAGCCCCCAAAAATGTATTGGGGGGGGGCCACACGGGTGTGTGGGCTAAGTCAGGTAGGAGACCTGAGCCAACTTCCCGTGCTTACCGTGGAGAGAGAGTCCGCGCGCAGGCCACCGTGGTTATGACGGAGATTACGCACGGTGTCTCCAGGTACGTGTGCAAGCCGCGGTGCGGTTACAAGCAGCGCCTTGTATCGCGGGGCTAAGTGGCATTCGAGCCAGGTGCCCATGAAGCCACGGCCTCTTACGCATCTGGTCTCCAGTGCGTCTCCGTCGGGCGGGGGTACATGGCACCAGCCCTTTTAACGCATGGTGTCCCCCGTTCGCCAGCACAGCCCAGTGCCGCACTGGAATGGC
>NC_036864.1:1268612-1270546 GCF_002910315.2 Salvelinus sp. IW2-2015
CCGCACTCGCCCTGAGGTGCGTGTCCCCAGCCCGGTACCACCAGTTCCGGCACCACGCACCAGGCCTACAGTGCGCCTCGGCAGGCCTGAGCCGCCCTCCTGTCCAGCGCCACCTGAGCCGTCCGTCAGTCCGGAGTTGCCCCTCAGTCCGGAGCTGCCCCTCAGTCCGGAGCTGCCCTTCAGTCCAGAGGCGCTCCTCAGTCCAGTGGGGCCCTTTATTAGGGTTCCCAGTTCAAGGTCGGCGGCGAGGGTCGCCGCTCCAAAGAGGTTATTGAAGCGGGTAATGACTATGGTGGAGTGGGGTCCACGTCCCGCGCCAGAGCCCCCACCGCGGACAGATGCCCACCTAGACCCTCCCCTATAGGTTTTGCGGTCAGAGTCCGCACCTTGGGGGGGGGTGTACTGTCACGCCCTGACCATAGTTTGCTTTGTTTGTTTCTATGTTTTGTTTGGTCAGGGTGTGATCTGAGTGGGCATTCTATGCTGTATGTCTAGTTTGTCTATTTCTATGTGTTGGCCTGATATGGTTCTCAATCAGAGGCAGGTGTTAGTTGTTGTCTCTGATTGGGAACCATATTTAGGTAGCCTGTTTTGTATTGTGGGGTGTGGGTGATTGTTCCTGTTACTGTGTTCCTGTGTTTGTGTTGTCACTTTACGGGACTGTTTCGTCTTCGTTTGTTTATTCGTTTATTTTGTCAGTTTATTGTTTTTTGTTCTTTATGTTCAAGTATCCTTATTAAAATGGATACTTACCAYGCTGCACCTTGGTCCTCCTCTMTTTCTCCTAACGATGGACRTTACAGCAGGAAGTCTTAATAAACCCATGCGTATACAGAATTATACTTAAGACACATTTATACTTCAGGCATATCAGATGATACGGTGTCCCGTAAAGCTAAAATTGGGCACCTTCTAAAGTAAGCACTTCTCTTGTAAGCTTAAACAACTGGGTTTTATATTTTGACTAGGTTGACGTCCCAGGGACAGTCAGTGAAAAACATTGGTCTCAATGGAACCCGATTGTGGTAAGAGATATGGAAACAATGGTTAACATATCCCTTGTGTATGTGTGTGCATTTTTGATACTCACTCCCATTAATAGAAGTATCTTTATTATGATTATAGTATTACCATACTAAGTGGATTGTACAACCCAGAATGAACGGTTTGAAATGATGAAGTGTCTGTTTTTATGTTGTTGTTAATTTCCCTATAGAATATTTTGATATGGAAGCTAAATGCTTACATTAAAATGTAATGATTATTWTCACACAAGTGATAAGAGGATGGAATGTAATGAAAATGTTTGTGCTTTTCTTATAACTCATTTCTGTGTTCTACTCATGTGCTGTTCTATAAACCAATTTCTGTGTTCATCGTCTGGTGTTCAACCTTCCAAGTTTCTCACGTCACCCCGCTCCTCCGCTCTCTCCACTGGCTTCCCAGTTGAAGCCGCATCGCTATAAGACCATGGGTGCTTGCCTTACGGAGCTGTTGAGGGAACGGCACCTCCGTACCTTCCAGGCTCTGATCAGGCCCTACACCCAAACAAGGGCACTGCGTTCATCCACTCTGGCCTGCTCGCTCCTACCTTTCCCCCCTCCCCTATCCTCCCCCCCCTCTATGAGGAAGTCAGTTCCGCTTCAGGCCCAGTCAAAAACTGTTCGCTGCTCTGGACCCCAATGGCTGGAAAAACTCCCTCACGACGCCAGGTCAGCGGGTCAATCACCACCTCCGAGAACACCTGAAACCCCACCTCTTTAAGGAATACCTAGAGATAGGATAAAGTAATCCTTCTAAACCCCCCCCCCTTAAAAAGAGTTAGATGCACTATTGTAAAAGTGTTCGTCCACTGGAATCATAAGGTGAAATGCACCAATTTGTAAGCGCTCTGGATTAAGAGCGGTCTGCTAAATGACTTAAATGTAAATGTG
>NC_036864.1:1270571-1305178 GCF_002910315.2 Salvelinus sp. IW2-2015
CAAAGCTGACTGAACAAATCTTCACTATCTGTAGCTGCAATTTTGCATTATGCCCAGACCTTGTTTGAGAAACGAAAGATATCTCAGTTTCAAGGTCTCAGCTTAGAGAGAAGAAGTGTGAGGTATTGGTCTGTCACATGTTATTAACCAGTATGGGTTGGTCACATGGATGAAACACAATGGCGAGATTAATTAATTATGCTAAATCATGCAAATATAACTTGTCTGTGTATAGCCGTATATAAGACATCTGTTGGGACTGCCCAGGCAGAGCTCCTGATTGACATGTTACTATGATGCATTGAGTTGCACCAACAAGACCAAGGCCATATTATGGCAAGAACAGCTCAAATAAGCAAAGACAAACAACAGTCCATCATTATTAAGACATAAAGGTCAAGCAATCCGTGAAATTTCAAGAACTTTGGAAGTTTCTTCAAGTGCAGTTGCAAAAACCATCAAGCACTATGATGAAACTGGCTCTCATGAGGATCGCCACAGTAAAAGGAAGAACAGAGTTACCTCTGCTTGCAGAGGATAAGTTTCATTGGGGTTACCAGCCTCAGAAATTGCAGCCCAAATAAATGCTTAAGAGATCAAGTAACAGACTCATCTCAACATCAACTGTTCAGAGGAGACTGCGTGAATCAGGTCTTCATGTTCGATTACTGCAAAGAAACCACTACTAAAGGACACCAATAAGAAGAAGAGACTTGCTTGGGCCAAGAAACACAAGCAATGGACATTAGACCGGTGGAAATCTGTCCTTTGGTCTGATGAGTCCAAATTTGAGATTTTGTTCCTACCACCGGTCTTGTGAGACGCAGAGTAGGTGAACGGATGATCTCTGCATGTGTGTTTCTCACCATGAAGCATGGAGGAAGATGGTGTTGGGTGCTTTGCTGGTGACACTGTCTGATTTATTTAGAATTCAAGGCACACTTCACCAGCATGGCTACCACAGCATTCTGCAGCGATACGCCATCCCATCAGCTTTGGGCGACTAGCATTTGTTTTCAACCAGGACAATGACCCAACACACCTCCAGGGGTGTAAGGGCTAATTGACACAAGAAGGAGAGTTATGCTGCATCAGATGACTTGCTGCATCAGATGACTTGGCCTCCACAATCACCCGACCTCAACCCAATTGAGATGGTTTGGGATGAGTTTGGACCGCAGAGTGAAGGAAAGCAGCCAACAAGTGGCTCAGCATTGTGGAACTCCTTCAAGACTGTTGGAAAAGCATTCCAGGTGAAGCTGGTTGGAGAATGCAAAGAGTGTGCAAAGCTGTCATCAAGACAAAGGGTGGATACTTTGAAGAATCTAAAATAAACAAGTATATTTGTTTAACACTTTGCTTAGTTCATGACTCCATATGTGTTATTTCATAGTCTGGATGTCTTCACTATTATTCTACAATGTAGAAAAATAGTAAAATAAAGAAAAAACCCTAGTCGTGTCAAACTTTGACTGGTACTGTACATGCATGCACGCACACACAAGCACGTATGCACACGCAACACACACACTACATCGGCCAGATCCCGTTCCTTTCTTGGCTGATCAAAAGAAATCGGATGTCAAGCAAACACCATGTCCCCCAATCTGGACCTCTTGCCTTTCACTGCAACACCAGTTGTCCACTCCTCACTCTGTCAGACATCATGTGAATACTCTGATGCTGTGCCTTCTTTTCGCTGATATGCCACTAGGACAGCTGTTGGATCTTATGGGTTCTACAGTTAGACCAGAGTATTTGACCTGATAGCGTCTTACCAACCCTTACAAAAAGGATGTTCATAATGGATTCACATAAGTTCATTTGTTTTACAGTTTTTTCTGTAATGTCCTGATCTACCAATATTCTACAAAGCCTGACTTCGTCCTGTCGGAAACTCTACTGTTAATTTTATCTCACATCCCACCAGATGATCGTATTTAATTGTTGTTGCTGCAATGTTGTACCTGGTGCTGGGTGTTGGTGGAGTTGTCTGTAGGAGCTGATCGTGGACTACAAAGAGAAAGAGATGAGAGCAAGCCCCATTCACGTTGACAGGGCATAGTGGAGCAAATTAATGAATTTTTTCTTGACAGATTGGAACTTCTTAATAGTAGTCTCTCCTCGCAGTGCATGCTGGGAGTGTTTGGTAGTTGAGAGGCGGTTTCTTGCTAGCTGAGGCTGGGGCGTTAGGTCCAGTCGCTCAAGATGGTGCTGTATGTTGAGGCTGGCCTAGTCAGGCTATAGATGGTGATGTAGAGGAGGCTGGTTTAGTCATGTTATGGATGGTGATGTAGATGAGCTGGGTTAGTCATGTTATGCTAGTGGATGAGGAGTATAGTGGGAAGTGTAAGAGAACTAGGAGGGGAGGAGGAGGGTGTCAAGCAGAAGAGGAAAAGAGGGAGAAGAAAGGATGTGGGAGGGAGAGGCTGGGGTGGTCAAAGCACCAAGGAACCTTTGCCTGGTGCTGTGTGGGGAGACCCTTCGCAGAGAGGAAGGTGAGTCTGAGGATGATGAGGCCTTTTTTTTCAGACTCCTCCTAAATGGTTACGGAGCTGACAGCCAGTCAAGCAGAGGATCGAAGTACACAGTGAGGGAACTCGACAAGGTTCCTGATGAGACCCATGTGAATACTCTGATGCTGTGCCTTCTTTTCGCTGATATGCCACTAGGGACAGCTGTTGGATCTTATGGGTTCTACAGTTGAYCAGAGTATTTGACCTGATAGCGTCTACCAACCCTTACAAAAAGGATGTTCATAATRGATTCACATAAGTTACATTTGTTTTTACAGTTTTTTCTGTAATGTCCTGATCTACCAATATTCTACAATATTCTACAAAGCCTGACTTCTGTCCTGTCCGGAACTCTACTGTTAATTTTATCTCACATCCCACCAGATGATCGTATTTAATTGTTGTTGCTGCAATGTTGTACCTGGTGCTGGGTGTTGGTGGAGTTGTCTGTAGGAGCTGATCGTGGACTACAAGAGAAAGAGATGAGAGCAAGCCCCATCCACGTTGACAGGGCAGTAGTGGAGCAAATTAATGAATTTTTCTTGACAGATTGGAACTTCTTAATAGTAGTCTCTCTCGCAGTGCATGCTGGGAGTGTTTGGTAGTTGAGAGGCGGTTTTCTTGCTAGCTGAGGCTGGGCCTAGTCAGGCTCAAGATGGTGCTGTAGTTGAGGCTGGGCCTAGTCAGGCTATAGATGGTGATGTAGAGGAGGCTGGGTCTAGTCATGTTATGGATGGTGATGTAGATGAGGCTGGGTTTAGTCATGTTATGCTAGTGGATGAGGAGAGTATAGTGGGGAAGTGTAAGAGACTAGGAGGGGAGGAGGAGGGTGTCAAGCAGAAGAGGAAAAAGAGGGAGAAGAAAGGATGTGGGAGGGGAGAGGCTGGGGTGGTCAAAGGCACCAAGGAACCTTTGCCTGGTGCTGTGGGGGAGACCCTGTCCAGAGAGGAAGGTGAGTCTGAGGATGATGAGGCCTTTTTTTCAGACTCCTCCTAAATGGTTACGGAGCTGACAGCCAGTCAAGCAGAGGGATCGAAGTACACAGTGAGGGAACTGACAAGGTTCCTGAATGAGACCAAGGAGAAAAAAGTTAATCTTGAAGCTTTTTTTTTCAGATCCGAGAAAGTTTATAAGATCAGTACAACATGCTATGAAAATGAGGGGCATTGGTGTCCTCTCACCCAGGAAACGGTTTAGGTTGAGGAAGTGAGTCACAACCATGCGTAAAGGTCTACCTTCAGACGCTGTTTAGATTAATCGTTTTTTTCTGGCACTGGGGCTTTTTTGAGATTTGTTATTGGTCTCTTTCTTTGCTGGCTTTTCTCCCACTTATGGAGACTATTTGGGTAGGCTTGCTTAATATAAATGGCGACGGAGATGTGGGAAAGAGGAGTGTGTTGGATGAATATGTAAAACAAAAACAATTACAGGTGTTGTTTCTGCAGGAGACGCATAGTGATGTGGTGAATGAAGTTGATTGGGGGCTCTGGTGGAAAGGGACAAGTGTGTTGAGCCATGGGACACATTTTAGTGTAGGGGTGGCAATCTTTTTGTACMGGATCTGTCTGTACAAATGTGCTCCTCAAAGAAGGTGTGTAGGGGTAGGCTGGTTGTAGCAAAAGCAGAAATTAACCCTATGGGTTTTGTCTTCATAAATGTGTGTGCGACAAAAACAGGGAGAGAGGGTGGTTCTATTTGGGTGTCTTAGACAGGAACTCTCACAGGTAGCGCCTGAGGAGACGCTGGTGGTCGGCGGGGASTGGAACTGCACAAGGGATTTTACGAAAGGCAGAAATGAGGAGGAGCCTCATTCAGGGTCAGTGGGAGTGTTAAGGGACATCATTAATCAGTTCGACCTAGTGGATGTTTGGAGAACTAGACATCCTGACACAAGACAGTATACATGGGTGAAGGTCTTTGGGGCTAGGGTGAGTGCAGCCCGACTTCATCGCTTTTACTCGTCCAGGAATCAGAGCAATAGGCTGTTGGGCGCTACCATTCACCCTGTGAAATTTTTCGGATCACCACAATACCTTGGCTCGGCTGTCTATTTCACCAGGGCCTTGGCATGCATCCTTTTGGAAGTTTAACCTCTCTAGGGTATGTGGGACGGTAGCGTCCCACCTCGTTAACAGCCAGTGAAACTGCAGGGCGCCAAATTCAAAACAACAGAAATCCCATCATTTAAAATCCTCAAGCATACAAGTATTTTACACAATTTTAAAGCTACACTTGTTGTAAATCCAGCCAAAGTGTCCGATTTCAAAAAGGTTTTACGACGAAAGCACACCAAACGATTATGTTAGGTATGAGCCAAGCACAGAAAAGACAGCCCTTTTCCAGCTAAGAGAGCAGTAACAAAAAGCAGAGATTAGAGATAAAATGAATTCACTAACATTTGATAATCTTTCATCAGATGACACTCATAGGACTTCATGTTACAACATACATGTATTTTTTGTTCGGTAAAGTTCTATTTATATCCAAAATCTGAGTTTAGGCAAGACGCTACTGATCACTTGGCAAAAAGCCTGAGAAAATGCAGAGCGCCAAATTAAAATTATTACTATGAAAATTACTATAATATCAAACTTTCATTAAATCACACAGAAAGATACCAAATTAAAGCTACACTGGTTGTGAATCCAGCCAACATGTCAGAATTCAAATAGGCTTTTCAGCGAAAGCATACGATGCTATTATCTGAGCATAGCACTTATAGTAAACAAAGAGAGAAAAACATTTCAACCCAGCAGGCGCGACACAAAACGCAGAAATAAAAATATAATTCATGCCTTACCTTGACGAGCTTCTGTTGTTGGCACTCCAATATGTCCCATAAACATCACTAATGGTCCTTTGCTTGATTTAATTCCATCGATATATCCAAAATGTCCATTATTTGGCGCGTTTGATCAGAAAAACACCCGTTCCAACTTGCTCAAACGTGACGAACAATATCTCAAAGGTTACCTGTAAACTTTGCCAAAAAATGTCAAACTACTTTTGTAATACAACTTTTGGTATTTTTAACGTTAATAATCGATCAAATTGAAGACGGGATGATATGTGTTCAATACAGGATTAAAACGATATGTAGCAAGCCTTCTTGTTTGATTGAAGCGCATGTCCAGGACACCTGGAGTGCCTCGACTTCAAGATGGCGTACTTCTTCATTACACAAAGGAATAACCTCAACCTATTTCTCAGGACTGGACCATCTAGTGGAAGCCGTAGGAACTGCAAGAAATTCGCTTAGAAATCTGGTTTCCCAATGAAACCTCATTGAAAAGACAGTGACCTAAAAAAAAAAAAATCTGAATGGTTTGTCCTCGGGGTTTCGCCTGCTAAATAAGTTCTGTTATACTCACAGACATGATTCAAACAGTTTTAGAAACTTCAGAGTGTTTTCTATCCAAATCTACTAATAATATGCATATCTTATCTCCTGGGGATGAGTAACCTGCACTTGAATTTGGGTGTGCTTTTCATCCAAACGTGAAAATGCTGCCCCCTACCCTAGAGAAGTTAATGTAAAAATCTTACAAGATGCCACTTTTTGCTCAGGACCAGATTTTTKGGGAAAGGTGGGGGCAGCAAAGAGAGGAGTATGAGTCAATGGTGTGATGTGGGGAAAGTCCAAATTCGGCTTTTCTGTCAGTTGCATACAGCTCTCTCATCCTCAGTGGCTAGGAGAGTATTGGGGAACTCAAGCGTAGTTTTAGTGAGATGGAGGTAGAGATGGTGGGGCAATGTGGGCCTCCAGGTTAATTTATCTGAATTACGTAGGGACCTGGGCAGTTTTTTCCAGTTTAAAACAAAGGGAGCACTTGTAAGAGCTAGGTTCTCCATGCTCAAGGAGATGGACGCTCCCAGCTCCTCCTCCTTTGGTTTGGAAATAAAGCCAAGGCTGTGCATTGTCGACGGCTGTCTGATGGGCGGGTGACCTCTGTGGTGGGGGAGATGCGGGCGTGGACTGTGGAGTTTTATACTGAGTTGTATAGGGCAGAACTGTGTGATTCTATGTGTGCTCAGGTTTTGTTTGCATAACTCCCTAAGCTCTCTCTGGCACAGAGGAATGAAATGGACAGTCCTCTGTTGTCCCATGAACTGGCAGAGGCCGTAACCCAGATGTCCCCCGGCCGTGCACCGGSGGTCGATGGAGTCCCAGTGGAGTTTTATAAAAGATTCTGGGGAATAATTGGACTGGGCTTCTTTTGTGTGTTGCGTGAATGTGTCGGTGTAAGAGAGTTGCCGATGAGCTGCCGTTGGGCGGCTCTGACTCTCCTGCCCAAAAAAGGGGACTTGTGTGAACTTAAGAACTGGAGGCCTGTGGCATTGCTCTATGTGGACCACAATATATTTTCCAAGGTCCTCTCTAACAGACTGAAGTCCCATCTGGACTCTATGGTACACAAGGACCAGACATATTGTGTAACAGGATGCTCAATCGCGGACAACTTGTTCTTAATCAGGGACATGTTGGACTTGTCGAGAGGTTCTGAACTTTGGACTGGTTTCTCTAGATCAAGAGAAGGCATTTGATAAAGTGGGCCATGAGTATCTGTTTAGTGTGACGTTTGGGATTGGGGAAAGTTTTTTGGCCTGTGTGAGGATGTTGTATGCTGGAGCATCATGTATGGTCAAGGTGGGAGGAGGACTCAGTAGGCCAGTCTGGGTGAGGCGGGGCATTAGACAAGGATGCCCTCTATCGGGGTAGTTATATACACTAGCCATTGAGCCTTTGTTGGGGCTGATACGCAGGAGACTGCAGGGAATATGCTGGACAGGCATGGCTGTGTTGACAGGCATAGCAATGTCAGCGTATGCTGATGACGTTTCTKTGATGGTCAGGGATGGGCAGGATATGCAAGCACTAGAGAATAGTCTGAAGGTAAATGAGGAATCTTCATCASCTAAGGTGAACTGGGGCAAGAGCAAAGCTCTTATGTGGGGCATGGAGGGATAGGGGCCCCCCTCTGCTTCCAGGGGGTTTGCAGTGGGGGCTTAACATTTTGTGGGTGTATCTGGGCTCGGAGAGGTGGGTCATGAAGAACTGGAAAGGGCTGTCACAGGCAGTGATGTCAAGACTGGCCAGGTGGAAGTGGCTCCTGTCCCAAGTGTTATATAGAGGGAGGGTGCTGATAATCAACAACCTGCTGGCATCTTCCCTATGGCATAAACTGGTTGTCCTCAAGTGTGGAGATGTATCAGGAGATATGGTGTGTTGGGGAGGCTGTCTGTACAGCTGGGGAAGATGGGTTGTATATACAGTTGTAGAAGTGGTGAGGTTTTGGTTATATTTTGGTGTTTTGTTTTAATTGGGGGGTGGGTGTGGTGAGGTTTTAATGAAATGAGAATGTTTTATTTAAGAAAGATAACTACTACTTAATAGTAGTCTCTCTCTCTCTCTCTTTACACTGCCCACTTTCTTCCTTGTGATTGTCTTCATTACAGGAGTGTTCGATAAGGAAGCCATGTGTCTGGCTGTGAAGGTTGTGATGTAACCAACTGGCCTCATCTCTGTCTTCTGCTGGCTTCATGGAGGCAGGAGCAGGGAAGGGGGGGGGGTGGCCTGCTCTGTGTTCTGTTGGCCCTACAAGGCATGATACATTTGGTCCTGTTTCATGCCAGTGTGGGATAGGGGATTGAAACACCAGCCCAGAAGCACTGCCATACACCTGCCCATAGGCACTGTATGGCCAAGGCAACTGTACAGTAGCCAAATTACACTGGATAGAGTGTGGTTTATTGTGATATAGGTTAATCAGCTTATAGGAGAAGTGTCACGCCCTGACCCGTAGATTGCTTTGTATGTTTCTATTTTTTGTTTGGTCAGGGTGTGATGTGGGTGGGCATTCTATGTTTGTATGTCTAGGTTTTGTATTTCTATGTTTTGGCCGGGTATGGGTCTTAATCAGGGACAGCTGTCTTTCGTTGTCTCTGATTGAGAACCATAATTAGGTAGCCTGTTTTCCCACTGTTAGTTGTGGGTGGTTATTTTCTGTTTAGTGTTGGTTGCACCTTGCAGAACTGTTTTGGCTATTCTTTTTGTTATTTTGTACTCAGTGTTCAGTCAGTTAAGCGAATAAAGATGAACACGTACCCCGCTGCATTTTGGTCTGACGATTCCTCTTCTTCTTCCGATGAATGCCGTGACAAGAAGATCATGATAAACCATTTGCAGGTTGTCATTAGTTATTCACACAGTAGTGTTGTTTTTAATCCTATAAGTCCAAGAAGCTTCCAGAAATTGTTGTCTTTGTGAGTTGCATGGGTTTCACTGCACAGGGCAGGATTGTCTCTCTCCAGTTCAGGTTTGGGTAATGCACTACTTCTAAAGGTGCAGAGGCTTCTTTTGTAATTTTGTCTTTTCCATTGTGTTACTGTAATAGTAAGTACATAGTAATAGAAGCTTTCCTCTGTGGTACACGACGTTCAATCATGCAGACAAACTTAGTTTGTAGTGTTTCACAGGTTGTAAAAATGTAACTTGATCACTCTGAAACTGTTTTTATTTTCTCTCCCTGAAAAATCCATCTAATTTGATGAATGTAGTAGTTGTTTTTGTTCCTTTTTGAAAGTGACAGTGGCAATGGTGTTATGTTTAGAAGAGGAAATAAGGATAGAGGAAAACAAAGTATTGTTTTTTTCCCGCTAGTATTCATTTGAATAGCTGACAACTTCAGGGCTACGGCACGGGCATGTCAATGGGATGACTGTATTATTGATAGACCTGTCAGAACTGGTTTTGGTGATATTGTGAATCTTGTTTACCTGTTGTGACCCCTTTGCTTACTGACTTTGGAGGTACAGTAAAGTTAAAGCATACACAGAGATTGCAATGATATTAGTGCTTTGGAGATGGGTGTTTTTCTTTGGTGGATGGGGTGAGCATGAGTATACAGTACATTGTGAAGCATACTGTAGTCAAGTGCTATGGAAACACCGTCCATTGATATCTAAGCAATAAGGCCCAATAAGGGTGTGGTATATGTAGTAATACCCACGAGGTAGTGTTATATTGGCCATATACCATAAACCYCTGAGGTGGCTTATTGCTATTATAAACCTGTTACCAATATAAATAGAACAGTAAAAAAGTATTTGTGTCATTCTACGTCATATTTGTCTAATCTGAACAGAAATATAAGTGCAACATGTAACAATATCAAGATTTTACCRAGTTACAGTTCATATAAGGAAATCAGTCAATTGAAATAAATTCATTATGCCCTAATCTATGGATTTCGCATGACTGGGCAGGGGTGCAGCCATGGGTGGGCGTGGGAGGGCATAGGTGGACGTTCTTGCAGTCGGCATGCCAATCGCACACGCCCTCAAAACTTGAGACATCTGTGGCATTGTGTTGTGTGACAAAATTGCCCATTTTAGAGTGGCCTTTTATTGTCCCCAAGCACAAGGTGCACCTGCTGTTTATTMATCTTGTTGATATGCCACACCTGTCAGGTGGATGGATTATCTTGGCAAAGAGAAATGCTCACTAATAAGGTCTTACCTGGTTAAATAAYGGTTAAATAAAAATAGATAGGGATGTATACAAATGTGTGCACAAAATTTGAGAGAAATACGCTTTTTATGCATATGTAAAATTTCTGGGATATTTTATTTCAGCTCATGAAACATGGGACCAACACTTTACGTTTTGCGTTTTTTGTTGTTGTTGTATAAATCCCTTTGATAATGTCTCATTGCAGATCATTCAGCCATTCCGTAACGTAAGAATGAGAATACTAGGCAACATACAATTGCCATTCAATGAATGAGTCCTCTACACCATCTAGTTTCTTGCCATTCTAAGAACACAACTTAGCTAGTGTTCCATCATCAACCCTCTCTGAGTCATTCCTATAATCTCCTGGTGTGAGAGAGAGGCTCCATGATCAATCTCTAATTGACTTGATGAATGGTTGTGGGATTGTGTGAATCAATCAAAACAATCTGTGATTAAACATCCTCTCCACAGTATTGATTATACCGCTGCATGATGGCTTAATTTGAATACAAACAAGCTCCATAATGTTAGGATTTGGTTCGCTGGCAATGCCCAACTGATTATCTCTGTGTCCTACCATCAGTACCATGATTAGTCATAAGCAGGCTGTGCGGGTGTGAGATTACTGCGGTAAGAGTTTTAACATCGTACCACTTTCTCCACTGAAAAGTCGTACAAGTTTCAGTTTTTCAGATACTGTATGTAGAGAGGAGAACAAGGTTGGAAAAGAATGGTGGAGTTTAAGAGAAAATGAGTAGGAGCAAGAGGAGATCGAGAGAGAGAGAAACTATTAGCTCAGGAAGCTAACACAAGTCTTCAAGTCTCCGGCAAGGTTACTCATCACCAGAGCATGGTCCATCTAACCATCTCTGCATCTACATAGAGGCAACCTGGCAATTTCCACCTCTTTCCACCCTCTGTGGCCTCAAGGAGATTCAACAACGCCACATGTCGCTCACTCTTTGAAGATGATCTACTCTGAAAAGGGACAACCTGCAACATACTGTTTGATATCAATATGACATATGCATATAAGTCATGACATATTAAATCAATATCAACATGACCTTGTTTTGTAAGCTTTCAGTTGGCACTCTCGGTACATCACTATGGGATGTTGCGCTCGATCGACCTCTATTTGAAAGATACAGTTGAAGTCGGAAGTTTACATACACCTTAGCCAATTACATTTAAACTCAGTTTTTCACAATTCCTGACATTTAATCCTAGTAAAAATTCCCTGTCTTAGGTCAGTTACGATCACCACTTTATTTTAAGAATGTGAAATGTCAGAATAATAGTAGAGAGAATGATTTATTTCAGCTTTTATATCTTTCATCACATTCCCAGTGAGTCAGAAGTTTACATACACTCAATTAGTATTCGGTAGCATTGCCTTTAAATGGTTTAACTTGGGTCAAACGTTTCGGGTAGACTTTGTTGTCCTTAAGCCATTTTGCCAATGCTTTGGAAGTATTGTCCATTTGGAAGACCCATTTTCGACCAAGCTTTAACTTCCTGACTGATGTCTTGAGATGTTGCTTCAATATACCCACGTAATTTACTCCTTCATGATGCCATCTATCTGTCTCTTATACACATCTAGATGTGTATAAGAGACAGGTGTTATACCCACGTAATTTACTCCTTCATGATGCCATCTATTTTGTGAAGTGCACCAGTCCCTCCTGCAGCAAAGCACCCCTACAACATGATGCTGCAACCCCCGTGCTTCAYGGTTGGGATAGTGTTCTTCGGCTTGCAAGCCTCCTTATTCGAACTCAATCAGCATGAAAGAGTGATCTCCAGCCTTGTCCTCGTCAACACWCACACCTGTGTTAACGAGAGAATCACTGACATGATGTCAGCTGGTCCTTTTGTGGCAGGGCTGAAATGCAGTGGAAATGTTTTTSGGGGATTCAGTTCATTTGCATGGCAAAGAGGGACTTTACAATTAATTGCAATTCATCTGATCATTCTTCATAACATTCTGGAGTATATGCAAATTGCCATCATACAAACTGAGGCAGCAGACTTTGTGAAAATTAATATTTGTGTCATTCTAAAAACTTTTTTTGATAACACAATAGAAAAAGCTGTATACATTGTGTGCAAATTAAGTAAGTAGGTAAGGCAATAAATAGGCCAATAGTGGCGAAGTCATTTCCATTTAGCAATTTACACTGGAGTGATGTATGTGCAGATGAGGATGTGCACGTAGAAATACTGGTGTGCAAAAGAGCAGAAAAACAAAAACAAATTTGGGGATGAGGTAGGTAGTTGGTTGGATGTGCTATTTACAGATGGGCTGTGTACAGCTGCAGCGATCTGTAAACTGCTCTGACAGCTGACGCTTAAAGTTAGTGAGGGAGATATAAGTCTCCAACTTCAGTGATTTTTGCAATTTGTTCCAGTCATTGGCAGCAGAGAACTGGAAGGAAAGGCGGCCAAAAGGTATTGTAAACTTCTGACCCACTGGAATTGTGATACAGTGAAATAATCTGTCTGGAGCTCTGACCATCGGGTTCTTGGTCACCCCCCTGACCAAGGCCCTTCTCCCCCGATCGCACAGTTTGGACGAGCGGCCAGCTCTAGGAAGAGTCTTGGTGGTTACAAACTTCTTCCATTTAAGACTGATGGAATTCCACTGTGTTCTTGGAGACCTTCAATGCTGCAGACATGTTTTGGTACCCTTCCCCAGATCTCTGCCTCTACACAATCCTGTCTCAGAGCTCTACAGACACTTCCTTCGACCTCCTCTCTTGTTTTTTTCTCTGACATGCAATGTCAACTGTGGGACCTTAAATAGACAGGTGTGTGCCTTTCCAAATCATGTGCAATTAATTGAATTTACCACAGGTGGACTCAATCAAGTTGTAGAAACATCTAAAGGATAAGCAATGGAAACAGGATGGAGTATTGTGTGTAGATTACTGTGGATTTTTATTTAATCAATTTTAGAATATGGTTGTAACAAAACAAAATGTGGAAAAAGTCAAGGGGTCTGAATACTTTCCGAAGGCACTGTACATCAAATCAAAATCAGATTTTATTGGTCATATACACAAATTTAGCAGGCATAGCTACATGCAGGCATAGCTACATGCAGGCTACAGACATTGCAGGCATAGCTACATGCAGGCTACAGTGTATCATGTGAATTCTTATGTGGATTATAATAAATTCATGGGGTAGATGTATTTTTCATCAGGGAAAATACTTTTTATTAGATTGTTTTATTATTATATTTTGAAGGCAAGCAATATGCAGAATAAATGATTGTGTTCCTTCCTTGTGGTCCAGTGGTTACAGCCACTGACCCCAGCACACATATGCCAGAGTCAGCATTGGTTTGTATCTGGCCCACTGCCCTTTGACTCATGGATGAAAGTCTATTTTTGACGCATTAATTAAACGTGGTTACAGGGTTAATTATGCGTGGTTACTGGTTTAATTCTGTGGGGTTACAGGGTTAAAACAGAAACAACGCAAAGGTTAACAGTTTAGTCATTAATTCCAAGTGGTTAAGGTCAGGGCTATGGTTTGGGGAAGTTTAAAACAAAATTATGAAAAACGACATGCCTATGTAATAATCAGTATTCCGAGTGCTTGCTAGAGCATCGTGAAGTGCCTTTAGAGCAGTGGTCTGAGCCCCCTGAGTTCAAGCCCAGTGCTGGGTGATACCAGCCAGAGCTTACATTTGGCCCATAAGTTAATTGCATTTATTTCAATGCTTTCAAGAAGTAAAACGAATAGTCATCAAAGAAAAGTGTCTCAGCTCAACAAAATCATCTTTGGATTTGTTCAAATGCATTTCCATCTTGACAGCTTTATGAAATTAAATATTAAAGCCACACAATAACAGGCTTTCAATCCACACAAGACCATAACTATATTAACAAATGATGCATAGCCTAACTACAAAACTTGGACTAACATCCACACTGGAGTAACGTTTATTGTTCTACGGTAGGCCTACATCGGTCCATCAACTGATGGCCCAAATCAGCTCATCAACTCAGCCAGGGGAACAGAGTAGGCTGTTATTGGTTTTCACAACTTTCATTATGTGACAATGGATAGGCTAACAGGTAGCCTACAGAATGTAGCCTATTGGAATATAATCAAATAACAAGGAACCTATTGCAACTATCGATGGCACCAGATTATTGCCAGCTAATGTCTCGTWAAACCATCAATACATGCTAAATTCACCCACACAGCTGATTTSAATTGCAACCATTATTGGTCACCTCATTACCGCACCCTAAAATATGATGTCGGTGTTACCCCAAGTCCTGCATGCAACCAAAGTCTTTCAAGCTAAGTTTGTTCACCATTTGGTTGACATTGTAATCGGAACAAATGACTCATTTTTGAGCAGACTAAGGCTGATTTATCTATTTGACAAGCATTCCGTACAATAGAAATAAAGTTTTTAATTGTTTACCATTGTCACGCCCTGACCTTAATTATCTATGTTTTTTGTATTGTTTTGGTCAGGTCAGGGTGTGACGAGGGTGGGTATGCTTGTTTTTGTCTTGTCTAGGGTTTTTTCTAAGTCTAGGTAATTGTAGGTCCATGGTGACCTGAATTGGTTCCCAATCAGAGGCAGCTGTTTATCGTTATCTCTGATTGGGGATCCTATTTAGGTTGCTATTTTCCCTTTTGGTTTCTTGTCTATGTGTAGTTGCCTGTCAGCACTCGTTTTTGTATAGCTTCACGTTACTTTGTTCTGTGTTCTTTCTTCATTAAAAGACGAAATGTATACATAKCACGCTGTGCCWTGGTCTCCTCCTTACAACGAACGTGACAACCATGACAAATCTACTGTGGTAATTTACCCGACATGAATGGAAACTAATGTTAGTGTGGCCTACTGTTATTATTTTATTTATTTCCTATTTCTGTTATCCAAAAGTGTTTGATGATCAATTCTTATCAAGATCAGGGGTAAAATATCCCTGGAATGTCAATTTTTGAAATGTGTAAATAAATCAAGTACATTGAGGGATTGAATTATTTGTGCCAGATGGCACAGGCCGGAATCGACAAAGTAGGCCTATATGTGCACTCTGAAGGCAGCAGCCATAAACGCAAGACCACCCCAGGTAACAATTGAACTCAATGTTGACCTTATGATACACTTGTACGTCATAGCCTAGCGGAGACTATTATCTGTCTTGAGTTATTAAGCTATATAAAACGATGGTTGCTGATGTGTATGGTTGCGTTTCAGATACATTTGAATGTTGCAGTAATAGGGCCTAGCGTTTGAGCGAGCATGAGAGAAGATTATCATTCTTGATACACACGAAACTGTTAAGCRTGAAAAACCCAAMAGCGCTGGCATCTACTACCACACCCTGTTCAAAGTCACTTAAATGTTTTGTCTTGTCCATTCACCCTCTGAATGGCACACATACACAATCCATGTCTCAATTATATGGAGCTTAAAAAATCCTTCTTTAACCGGTCGTCTCCCCTTCATCTACACGGATTGAAATGGATGTAACAGGTGGCATCAATAAAGGATCATAGCTTTCTCCTGGATTCACCTGGTCAGTCTGTCATGGAAATAGCAGGCGTTCCCACTCACTGCACACTACTCACTCCCACACACTACATTGACACTCCCACACAAAACACAACCACGTTCACACACACGGCACACATGCATACCAAAAACAACACAAACACACACACACAAACACACTTTTTTACACTCATATTTTGCTGTTGCTACTCTGCTCTTTATTTTTCTCTTATTATTATCGATCCGGATGTCTATTCACTTTACCCTGCTATGTACATATCTACCTMAAATACCTTGTACCCCAGCACATTGATCTGGTACTGYTACTCCCTGTATATACTGTAGCTCCATTCTTGTGTATTTTCTTSTCTTTTCTTTGCATTATTGGGAACGGCTCATGAGAGAGATTTATGGTAAAGTCTACACCAGTTGTATTCAGTGCAACAAAATCAGATGTTATTTTACTTGAAACACTGTGGTAGGTTGATTAATAACCTGAACTAGATTACAGGCACTGGTTACAGTGAGCAGCTTGCTCTTGATCAGGCAGCTTGATGAGAAGTTGACAGTGCATGTCAGAGCAAAAATCCAAGACATGAGGTTCGAAGGAATTRTTCGTACAGCTCCGGGACAGGATTGTGTCGAGGCACAGATCTGGGAAAGGGTACCAATTTTTTTTTCAGCATTGAAGGTCCCCAAGGACACAGTGGCCTCCATCAGTTTGGAACCACCAAGACTCTTCCTAGAGCTGGCTGCCTGGTCAAACTGAGCAATCAGGGGGGAAACGCCTTGGTCAGGCAGGTGACCAAGAACCCGATGGTCACTCTGACAGAGCACTAGAGTTCCTCTGTGGAGATGGGAGAACCTTCCGGAAGGACAACCATCTCTGCAGCACTCCACCAATCAGGCCTTTATGGTATAGTGGCCAGATGGAAGCCACTCCTCAGTAATAGGCACATGACAGCCCGCTTGGAGTTTGCCAAAAGGCACCTAAAGGACTCTCAGACCACGAGAAACAAGGTTCTCTTGTCTGATGAAACCAATATTGAACTATTTTGCCTGAATCCCTAGCCTCACATCTGGAGGAAACCTGGCACCATCCCTCCGGTGAAGCATGGTGGTGGCAGCATCATGCTGAGGGGATGTTTTTCAACGGCAAGGACTGGGAGACTAGTCATGATCGAGGCAAAGATGAACACAGAGAGATCCTTGATGAAAACCTGCTCCAGAGCACTCAGGACCTTAGACTGGGGCAAAAGTTCACCTTCCAACAGGACAACGACACTAAGCACACAGTCAAGACAACACAGCAGTGTCTCCGAGACAAGTCTCTGAATGTCCTTGAGTGGCCCAGCCAGAGTCCGGATTTGAACCCGATCGAACATCTCTGAATATACCTCAAAATAGCTGTGCAGCAATGCTCCCCATCCAACCTGACAGAGCTTGAGAGGATCTGCAGAGAAGAATGGGAGAAACTCCCCAAATACAGGTGTGCCAAGCTTGTAGCGTCATACCCAAGAAGACTCAAGGCTGTAATCGCTGGCAAAGGTGCTTCAACAAAGTACTGAGTAAAGGGTCTGAATACTTATGCAAATGTTATATATATATATATATATATATATATATATATATATATATATATATATATATATATATATATATATATATATATTAGCAAAGATTTCTACAAACCTGTTTTTGCTTTGTCATTATGGGGTATTGTGTGTAGATAAATGATGGGGGGAAAAAACTATTTTCAATTTTACAACAAGGCTGTAACCTATCAAAATGTGGGAAAATAATCAAGGCTCTGAATTCTTTCCGAATTCACTGTTTATTAATATGCCAATTTTCCCCTTTTTGCCCTTTCCTGGGTAGCTTACTATAAATCATATATCTAGCCTTTTATTTTTAACTGGGTCCATGTTACCCATTCCCTTTGTGTTCAACAATCACTCAGCTTAGTTTCACAGAGAGAGTAGGTAATGAAAGATCTTGACTTGATGTCATGAATATTAGATAGTAGTGAACGTTAGCGCCAAAAGCGCTGTTCACACACACACACACACAGCCAGCCTCTGATTCAACTAAAAGCCTCAAAGACGTATTTACCTAACAGCCATTAGCTGGGGCTATGTTTTCTCTTCTTTTCTCCTCTCAAAGTGTTGATTTCCCTTTATCCCTCCCATTGATCGCTCTTTCTTTTTCCCCTACTGAACATCAAACAAAATCCATTCCCTGAGTGGGTTGGCTCTATCCAGCCTCTCTCTCCGTCCCAAATTGCACCATATATTATAGGGCACTACTTTCGACCAGAGCCTTTCGACCAGAGCCCTAAGGAATAAGACGCTATTTGGAATACAGCCTCTCTCTCTGCCCCTAAAGCGGCTCTGGACCTGCGTCCGAGTGGCTCTGTTTGACAGCGTACAAATGAACCTGAYCTCTGGTCACCCGGAGCGGCCAGCACACTGCTCCCTTCTCGCCCTTAGGACTCGGCGTAGAAGAGTAGTGTAGAGCAGCACACAAAGCATAGCGTTAAACATAAACACACACACACACACAAGGAGGCGGGCACACACGTTCACCCACACAAACTCCACCCAACCAATCTCTTYCCTGGGTGCACTTTTTCGTGATGTTGACTTGTACATTACGCTCTCCAAACACAGATACATGCGTTTSCCATCACTCTTATACATGGGCAGTTACATCAACAGCGTATTGTTACTGTAAGATTCACCTCGCCAAATCTTCTGACATGGAATTCACACAAACGCCTGAGCAGAAAATGTACATTTCACGTTTGAAGAGAGAATTAAATATTAATGTTGAACCCTTGTGAAAACCTAATGTAGCTACATTAATATTTATTCACAACTTAACTATTTATTATGTTTGCTGTGGGAGTATGTTGCAGCCTCAAAGAAACCTGAGGTCCTTCTAGGTGAGTGGAGTGCTGGCCATGGATATCGTCTGCAGTCAGAAAGCGGAAAACAAAGCTGAAAACTCTTCAAACAGTCTTGGCCAGCTAGCAATGCTGTCTTATTTTCCAGACCAAAGAACATTTTCCTTTCCTGGTTGGATGGACCTGAATCTAAAAYTGAATTGACGACAACACTGGGTTTTACTTGACATTGCGTAGATAGACCCAATATCTAATGAACTACCAATGGAATAATCTGTGTTATTGTACGTGCATAGCCTACAGTATCTTGACAAGGTGATAACATACATTTAATTATCTACATTTAACCTACTGTATGTATTTTTAAATATGTATATTTTAACCAAACCCTCTGTTGAGAGCTGTTAGCAGATAATGAAGGGTATTATTTACAGAAGGTTGGAGAGGTGGAGGACGCCGAGGAACAGAGGAGCTGGCTTACAGAGAGGAGAACAGATGTGATGTGTGTGTAGAGCCCAGCGGCCCAGAGCAGAACTGGCCCATCTTGGCCTGCCTCTCTCTGCCAGCTCTACACACACGCGCACAACCACATCCCCCTTCATCCTCACCCACATTCACAGAAACACACACACACACTCCTCCGCAACATCTGTCCAAGGCTCGCCCAAAGAGAGACCCCAGCGGCAAGGAGAAGCTTGAACAGTGGTTTGGCTCGACTGACGAGACCGGCGCAGCACAGCACAGCAGCTGCCCTCAGACTGTCAGAGAGAGATGGGGAGAGGTACAACCGTTTATACATGTGTACTCTACAGTCAACAAGCTCTCGCAGTCTCACTGCAGAATTGGACATTCATCAACTTCTCCCAAATGTCAAATTTCAAAGTTGCTCCAAACATCGAAGTGTTTTTGTTGCTCCTGCTGCTTGTATTGTTCCAAGTTTAGGCACTCACTARGGTAAGGGTTAAGGTTTGGGATAGGGTTTTAACATAATGTTTAGGCACTCATTAAGGTAAGGGTTAAGGATTGGGATAGGGTTACAACATAATGTTTAGGCACTCATTCCAAATGGTCATGGTAAGGGTTAAGGTTTGGGATTAAAATAAACAGTGTCCACGACTGGGAACACACAACCTCCTGATCCAGAGTCATGGGATTACCCCCRTCCACAACACCCAAGCCTACTTGATGGTGATAGTACTCACTGTTGCCCCTAGTGGCCGGTTTTGAAGTCATTTCCCGACGTTCTCAGGACATGGTTAGATGTCCAATATCAATCTTGGACAATCTGGCTGCTATAGTCCAAGAGCCCAAGCCTGTCGGTTGTCAAACTACTCATGTATGGTAGAGCCTTAGAGCCAGTGTTTGAGTGTGTGTGTGTACACAAGTGTATGTGCGTGATATGCATGTGTATGTTCCGACCACGTGAGTACATTGAGTCACTCCTATGTGAACTCCACAGTACCTGCAGCTGAGCAGCTCTGACTCTGGGGTGGGTGAAGACAGAACTCAAGCAGACAACATACAGATGTCATGCAAATAAAAGGCCTCTGGAGAAAATAAGCATTTTTTTCCATTTCACTTCCTCTACAGCYCTCAAACTCAACTGTGGACATCGAAACAAGTTCCACTGCTTTTTTTCCATTGTTTCACTCTAATCACGGACTGATTTAGACCTGGGACACCAAGTATCATATAGAACAGAAAACTAGCAGGCTCAAGACCTCTTAGGGTAGGAGTTGAATTCCCTTGCTCTAAAGTATACCACTCAATCCATGTTAAACYGARGAATGTACAGTTGAAGTCGGAAGTTTAAATACACATAGGTTGGAGTCATTAAAACTCCATACATTTCTTGTTAACAAACTATAATTTGGGCAGGTCGGTTAGGACATCTACTTTGTGCATGACACGTAATTTTTCCAACAATTGTTTACAGACAGATAATTTCAATTACAATTCACTGTATCACAATTCCGGTGGGTCATACTGTATATCTACAGGAAGACTGTCTGTGTAGACAAAGGACATTCTTTTGGGGATTTTGGACAGGGAGATCTCTCTGGATCTCCTCTCCTTTAATTTACGACAGGGTGTGAGCTGTCAACCCCCCACCAGCTCCCTCCTCCCCTCTTCTGTGGGTGATAATGGTCTGGTTACTGTCATCCATTGYCAAGCTGATCTGACCCATTCGATCCTAACAGGACAGTCATGACGGTCTCCTGTCATGAAAGTTCACAGAAGTAACAAGTAAATGTAGACCTACCAATTAGTTGTAGTGTTTTTACTGATAACAATTTTGTTTGTGAATTACAAGATTTAAATGCGTCACTCTTACCAAATCGTTAACAGTGACTGAAAAATCTGTAACAGAATGACTGAAATTGAATTGGAAWTCATGGTAGTCACAAACCACAGTTGCAGTAGAGCACAGTACATTAGAGCACAGTAGAGTACAGTGCAGTAAAGAAAAGTMGTCTAGAGTATAGTTCRGTACAATAGAGTTCAGTACAGTAGTAGAATGAGTAGAATACAGTATACTGTAATATGCTCATGCTCTGCTCTACTATACTGTACAGTTCTGAACTATACTCTGCTTTTCTTTACTGCACTATACACAAATTGTCTTTAATGTACTGTGCGGTCCTGTACTGTGCTGTACTGAACTCGACTCTACCGTGCTATACTCTGATGTCCAAACTTGTGAAACATAGACGTCTATGATTGGGACAGATTTGGTCCAACCAAATGTTGCMTTGCTTGTGGGCGGGGCTCATTAGAATAATAGCCAGTGTGTAAAATAATATCCAAACATGCAAAGGAGGATATTGCATATTTCTACCTTTGTGTACCTATTCAGGTATGTCACCATGTATAGTACAGATCAACAACACATTTTGTCATTCTGTTACCATCATTCTGATAACCAGGTGTTGATCCACTTCACTTACTGTAGTTCAATAACCAAAATAGATTTTTTTCAAACTGAAAGCGTCATATCATTGCTGACACCCCATTCTTTCTGCAGACATATTTGAATCTTAATTCAGGGTAGATAAAGAGTTTTTGRAATTGTGGTCACACAAATAACTGAAGGATATTTTACTGTCATTCTGATTCCAAACTTCGCATCTGCACTGTTCCTCAAGTAAATGTGTTTTAGTAAAATGTTCARTGGCAATTGTAAAAGAGGACTTCTGTAATGTTTGTTAAGTTTTCCAATGAATGGKTTTTGCTTGGCATACATTTTAAAGTGAAAAGTGAGTCTCGGCGTCACTCTTTTAACRGGGAACTGCCTTTAATTAATAACCACAAAAATCAAGATTTTCATTGGCCACCTCAGTTTTCAGAATGGAACCCCATTGAAAACCTGTGGTTTGAATTGGAGAGGGCTGGATCTGGAAAGATKCTGTATGGAGGACTGGTCTAAGATCCATCCCAATGTGTTCTCATATCTCATAMAACATTTTAAWKGATTAGTGTCGCAACGGGAGGGTAGAGTAATACTGAAAGCAAGGGATCCAATAATTTTGACCTGTATCTTTTTGCGATTTTTGAAATAACTTTTTAAACAAAGTTGAAGTAATAATATACAAAACATTAAGAACTGTGGATTGTGTATGTGTGCCATTCAGACAAAATGTTTAAGTGCCTTTGAACAGGGTACGGTAGTAGCTACCAGTCAAAGGTTTTGACACACCTACAGATTCAAGGGTTTTTCTAGTATTTTTTACAATGTTTTACATTGTTGAATAATAGTGAAGACATCAAAACGATGAAAGAACACATATGGAATCATGTAGTAACCAAAAAAGTGTTAAATCAAAAAAWWWWWTTTAGATTCTTCAAAGTAGCCACCCTTTGCCTTGATGACAGCTTTCCACACTCTTGGCATTCTCTTAACCAGCTTCATGAGGTAGTCACCTGGAATGCATTTAAATTAACAGCTGTGCCTTGTTAATTTGTGGAATTTCTTTCCTTCTTAACTTCTCTAGGGTGGGGGGCAGCATTCGGAATTTTGGATGAAAAGCATGCCCAAATTAAACTGCCAGCTACTCATCCCCAGAAGATAAGATATGCATATTATTAGTAGATTTGGATGGAAAACACTCTGAAGTTTCTAAAACTGTTTGAATCATGTCTGTGAGTATAACAGAACTTATGTAGCAGAAGATACCCCGAGGACAAACCATTCAGATTTTTTTCTTTTGAGGTCACCCTGTTTTCAATTAMCTTTCATTGGGAATCCAGATTTCTAAGGGACTTGCTTGCAGTTCCTACCGCTTCCACTGGATGTCACCAGTCTTTAGAAATTGGTTGAGGTTATTCCTTTGTGTAATGAAGAAGTACGGCCATCTTGAAAAAGTGTCACTTCATGTGTACTGTTTGATAGAGGCACAAGACCAGAAAGCATGCTTGAGTTTGTTTTCTTCCTGTATTGAACACAGATCATCCCGTCGTCAATTTTATCGATTATTTACTTTTTAAAATACCTAAAGTTGTATTACAAAAGTAGTTTGAAATGTTTTGGCAAAGTTTACAGGTAACGTTTGAGATATTTTGTCGTCACGTTGCGCAAGTTGGAACCGGTGTTTTTCTGGATCAAACGCGCCAAATAAATGGACATTTTGGATATATATTGACGGAATTAATCGAACAAAAGGACCATTTATGATGTTTATGGGACATATTGGAGTGCAAACAACAGAAGCTCGTCAAAGGTAAGGCATGAATTATATTTTTATTTCTGCATTTTGTGTCGCGCCTGCAGGGTTGAAATGTTTTCTCTCTTTTGTTTACTATGGTGCTATGCTCAGATAATAGCATCGTATGCTTTCGCCGAAAAGCCTATTTGAATTCTGACATGTTGGCTGGATTCACAACACGTGTTAGCTTTATATTGGTTTCTTTTCATGTTATGATTTAATGAAAGTTTGATTTTATAGAAATTAATTAGAATTTGGCGCGCTGCTTTTCTCTGGCTTTTGGCCAAGTGAGACAGTAGCGTCCCGTCTAAACTCAGATTTTGGATATAAGTGGGCAAAAAGTATTTAGTTAGCCACCAATTGTGCAATTCTCCACTTAAAAGATGAGAGAGGCCTGTATTTTCATCATAGGTACACTTCAACTATGACAGACAAAATGAGAAAAAATTCCAGAAAATCACATTGTAGGATTTTTAATGAATTTATTTGCAAATTATGGTGGAAATAAGTATTTGGTCACCTACAAACAAGCAAGATTTCTGGCTCTCACAGCACTGTAACTTCTTCTTTAAGAGCTCCTCTGTCCTCCACTCGTTACCTGTATTAATGCACCTGTTTGAACTTGTTATCAGTAAAAGACACTGTCCACAACCTCAAACAGTCACACTCCAAACTCCACTATGGCCAAGACCAAGAGCTGTCAAAGGACACCAGAAACAAAATTGTAGACCTGCACCAGGCTGGGAAGACTGAATCGCAATAGGTAAGCAGCTTGGTTTGAAGAAATCAACTGTGGGAGCAATTATTAGGAAATGGAAGACATACAAGACCACTGATAATCTCCCTCGATCTGGGGCTCCACGCAAGATCTCACCCCGTGGGGTCAAAATGATCACAAGAACGGTGAGCAAAATCCCAGAACCACACGGGGGACCTAGTGATGACCTGCAGAGAGCTGGGACAAAAGAACAAAGCCTACCATCAGTAACACACTACGCCGCAGGGACTCCAAATCCTCTCAGTGCCAGACGTGTCCCCCTGCTTAAGCCAGTACATGTCCAGGCCGTCTGAAGTTTGCTAGAGAGCATTTGGATTGATCCAGAAGAAGATTGGGAGAATGTCATATGGTCAGATGAACCAAAAATTAACTTTTGGTAAAAACCAACTCGTCGTTTGTGAGGACAAGAATGCTGAGTTGCATCCAAAGAACACCATACTACTGTGAAGCATGGGGTGGAAACTATGCTTTGGGCTGTTTTTCTGCAAAGGGACCAGGACGACTGATCCGTGTAAAGGAAGAATGAATGGGCCATGTATCGTGAGATTTTGAGTGAAAACCTCCTTCCATCAGCAAGGGCATGAAGATGAAACGGGCTGGGTTTCAGCATGACATGATCCCAACACACGCGCCGGCAACGAAGGAGTGGCTTCGTAAAAAGCATTTCAAGGTCCTGGAGTGGCCTAGCCAGTCTCCAGATCTCAACCCATAGAAATCTTTGGAGGAGTTGAAAGTCTGTGTTGGCAGCAACAGCCCCAAAACATCACTGCTCAGAGAATCTGCATGGAGGAATGGCCAAATACCAGCAACAGTGAGTGAAAACCTTGTGAAGAAATGAAAACGTTGACCTCTGTCATTGCCAACAAAGGGTATATAAAAAGTATTGAATAAACTTTTGTATTGACCAAATACTTATTTTCCACCATAATTTGCTAATAAATTTCTGGTGTTCACTTTCCCAAGTTCTCTCACGTCACCCCGCTCCTCCGCTCTCTCCACTGGCTCCGTTGAAGCTCGATCGCTACAAGACCATGGTGCTTGCCTACGGAGCTGTGAGGGGAACGCCACTCCGTACTTCAGGCTCTATCAGGCCCTACACCAAACAAGGGCACTGCGTTCATCCACCTCTGGCCTGCTCGCCTCCCTCCTCTGAGGAAGTACATTCCCGCTCAGCCCAGTCAAAACTGTTCGCTGCTCTGCACCCCAATGGTGGAACAACTCCCTCACGACGCGCAGGTCAGCGGAGTCAATCACCACCTTCCGAGACACCTGAAACGCACCTCTTTAAGGATACCTAGGATAGGATAAAGTAATCCTTCTAACCCCCCCCCCTTAAAGAGTTAAGATGCTATGTAAAGTGGTTGTTCCACTGGATATCATAAGGTGAATGCACCAATTGTAAGTCGCCTGGATAAGAGCTCTGCTAAATGACTTAATGTAAAATGTAAATGTAAAATAAATTCATTAAAATCCTAACATGTGATTTTCTGATTATTTTTCCTCATTTTGTCTGTCATAGTTGAAGTGTACCTATGATGGAAATGACAGGCCTCTCATTTTTAAGTGGGAGAACTTGCACAAATGGTGGACGACTAAATCAACCTTCTGACCCACTTGTAAATATGAACTTTACCGAACCAAACATACATGTATTGTGTAACATGAAGTCCTATGAGTGTCATCTGATGAAGATCATCAAAGGTTAGTGATTAATTTTAACTCTATTTCTGSTTTTTGTTACTTCTCTCTTTGGCTGGAAAAATGGTTGTGTATTTCTGTGGCTATGTACTGACCTAACATAATCGCAAGGTGTGCTTTCGTCGTAAATCCGTTTTGAAATCAGACACTTTGGTTGGATTAACGAGAGGTTTATCTTTAAAATGGTGTATAATGCTTGTATGTTTGAGGAATTTTAATTTTGAGATTTCTGTTGTTTTGAATTTGGCACCCTGCAATTTCACTGGCTGTTGGTTAGGTGGGACGCTACCGTCCCACATACCCTAGAGAAGTTAATGCGTTTGAGCCAATCAGTTGTGTTGTGACAAGGTAGRGGTGGTATACAGAAGATAGCCCTATTTGGTAAAAGTCCAAGCCCATATTATGGCAAGAACATTTCAAATAAGCAAAGAGAAACRACAGTCCATCATTACTTTAAGACATGAAGGTCAGTCAATGCGTAACATTTCAAGTTTTTCAAGTGCAGTCACAAACAACATCAAGCACTATGATGAAACTGGCTCTCATGAGGACCGCCACAGGAATGGAAGACCCAGAATTAATTAGAGAGTTAACTGCACCTCAGATTGCAGCCCAAATAAAGTCTTCACAGTGTTCAAGACAGACACATCTCAACATCAATTGTTCAGAGGAGAATTGCTTCAAAGAAACCTCTACTAAACGACACCAATAAAAAGAAGAGACTTGCTTGGGGCAAGAAACACGAGCAATGGACATTAGACCCGTGGCAATCAGATTTGTTTCTTGGCCCAAGCAGATTCTGTCCTTTGGTCCTTTGGTTCTGTCCAAATTTGAGATTTTTGGTTCCAACCGCCGTGTCATTGTGAGACGTGGTGAACAGATGCTCTCCGCATGTGTGGTTCCCACCGTGAAGCATGGAGGAGGAGATGTGATGGTGTTGGGGTGCTTTGGTGACACTGTAAGTGATTTAAGGCACACTTAACCAGCATGGCTACTACAGTATTCTGCAGCAATACGCCATCCCATCTGGTTTGCGCTTTGTGGGGCTATGTATTTTTGAACAGGACAATGACCCAACACACCTCCAGGCTGTGTAAGGGCTATTTAACCAAGAAGGAGAGTGATGAAGTGCTGTATCAGATGACCTGGCCTCCACAATCACCTCACCTCAACCCAATTGATATGGTTTGGGATGAATTGGACCGCAGAGTGAAGGAAAAGCAGTCAAATTAACTTTTAACAAGGCACACCTGTTAATTGAATTGCATTACAGGTGATTAACTCWTCGAGCTCGTTGAGAGAATGCCAAAGCTGTCATCAAGGCAAAGGGTGACAACTTTGAAGAACCTCAAATATAAAATATATGAACACTTTTTTGGTTACTACATGTGTTATTTTATAGTTTTGATGTCTTCACTATTATTCTACAATGTCAAAAATATTTTTAAAAATTTAGAAAAACCCTTGAATGAGTAGGTGTGTCCAAACTTTTGACTGGCCCTGTATGTGTTATTTTTTTTGCATATAGTATTTGTATTTTTATACAGTCTTTTTTTACTMATCTTTTTCAAGGGATCCAATCATTTTGAACCCCACTATCTATCCATTGGCCTGATGCATGGTGCAGAGAGACACCAAAATATTTTTCTCATTGGCGGAGCTTGAAGAAACCCACCACATGCTTATTTAACCAATCACCTGTGCCACATTAAATCATCTCCGGGCGGTGGTCACACGCACGCACGAACACAATCACCACACACACATGTAAGCAAAACATTTAATAATCTCTGGCTGGGCTATTGATTTGTTCACTGCTGTGGTCCAGAGGCTCTGACTGGCCTGCCTGTGGCGCTTGCACACACACACACACACCACACACTGATCGGCCCTACCCTGTGTGTAACACACACTCARTACACCGGATATGGTGCTTAAAAAACAACCCTGGGCAGGGATTAAAATCCCTGCATACTCACCCTATCGATTTTTGCCTCCCCACCCATTTTCCCTTCTGCTGGGTTTTTTAATCTGCTATCTGAAGGGGAAACACAGATTAACAAGAGAAAGAGAAATATGCTCTAATATAAGCCCAAGTCTAGCAGTGTGGTTAAAATAACATCGAGGAGTGAGAAAAGACAAGTTATTGACATTAGTCAAAAGCGAGAGTGAATTCTGTTTTGTTTTGTGGCAGATGTGGGGTCCTTTTTCTATCTTCTCTCATTTCTGCAGCTATAGGCGGCTTGGGTAGGGCTTACCTCTATAGGAAAGCATTCTACCAAAACATCTGACCCTAAACTCCAACAAACAACTGCCACATTTCTCCTCAACGGATAGTTTTCCCACTCTGGCTAGTCCTTAATTGTTACAGAACCCCTTTCTCCGAGGCTTCACTCTCCATTGTCAGGGGTGTAATTGAGCAATGTGAATAATATTTGAGGCAGGCTGTGTGGCGGGCTGGTGGGCACAGGGCCGAGCGGGTGTCCCAGAGCAGGCGTATGATTTCCCCTTCAGCTGATGGCAGGAAGTGCCCTCCCAATATGGGTGGCATTGCCTTGACAACCTTGCCGTCGGAGTACTTGCTCGAAACACTAATTAGGATGACTTTGGGAGAGAGAGAGAGAGGGGAAAGGGGATGGAGGGGGAGGGAGAGAGAGAGTCAGAGAGAAGAAGAGGAAGAAGAGAGAGAGAGAGAGAGTGATGGAGGAGGAGAGAGGGAATTGGAGAGAGGAATGGGGGGGAGAAGGAGAATGAAGGGGGAGTGCAACTCAGACACTGCTACTCAAACCTGTCAGGGTACTTTCAAAGGAAGGAAACACAGATTGCCCATAAGGCACAGTATATACAGTTGAAGTCAGAAGTTTAATCCTGACATTTAATCAGAGAAAAAACTCCCTGCTTAGGTCAGTTACGATCACCACTTTATTTTTAGGTGAAATGTCAAGAGATAATATGCATACAGAGAATGAATTTATTGTTCAGCTTTTATTTCTCATCGAGACATGTATGGAGGTGCGAAGTAAATTACGATACTCACTCAAAGTGCTTAGTATTTGGTAGCACTTGGGCCTTATCATAATTGTTAGTAAACATATAGGCGTCAAACCATTTCATGGTAGCCCTCTCGAACCTAAGGACCTCTCCCACGATAAGTTCGAGTAAATTTGTATCTCTCCAATCTCTCCTCAGAGCTTGGTTGATAACTTGAGTTCACAGGGTTGTAGGCCTCCATGCTCGCACACGGCTTTTTCAGTTCTGCCACAAATGTTCTTATGTGGATGAGTAGGTCTTGGTAATTGAGTATTAGCTTTGGCCTCTATCTATCTTGAATAATACCAATAGACGTGTGGCTCTCTGTAAGCTCCATTATTTGGCTTACACATATAATTCCGTTATGAGTACAGAGCTGCTGGGTCATGGTCCTATATGGAGGAATGTGACTCTCACATACAGTTGAAGTTCAAGTTATATCGAGACAAGCTACATATCTATACTTGCTCTGGCTGAAGTGCAATATATACATTGTAGATATTGCGCGCATTTTCCAATATATTCCACATCTATCATTCTCTACCAATGTCTTGTCATTTGAACGCACATACCTATATTTTAGTTTGTGAAGTGCTAACGTACCCAGGTGCTCTCATCCGTGCGGAGGGCAAGTCTATTCCCTCACTTCACGAATGCGTATGGATATTACTGACGAGATAGAGGTTTTTGCTCCACCCACTCTCCTACCTCCTTCACGTCAGTATCACAGTTGTATTGGGATTTATGCGTGTGGATTATATCTTGGCCTTTGTCGAGAGTCTCTATCACCCATTATTTATCTCTTGCTAGAACATAAGAGCATACTAGAGTGCTTTATAACATATGTCTCCAACATTCTCTAAATGTTGTGACTTGTGCTGTTTCATCAGACCTAGTTAGTGATCATAATTCTCGTAAAAGAAAGATTCACAGATTAAACTTTATGTCTCCACTTGGTCGTGGGAGAAGCTTGCTACTTAATAGGTAAACCGTTAGTCGGATATTTTTTTTAGTTACTCAATTTAGGACCTCGTGATCATATTACTATTGGAGGGATATAGATACTTTTGTAACCTGTTTCCTCCAGCACTTTTCACAAGTCCTTTGCTTGTTGTTCTGGGATTGATTTGCACTTTCCGCACCAAACTACGTTCATCTCTAGGAGACAGAACGCGTCTCCTCCCTCAGCGGTTATACCTTGTGGATATATTTCAAGGCCTACCTTTCAAAGATAAATGACTCGACAACATAGAGATACCTCCTATAGCGAGATCGCTTACTCATGCGACAGTGTACCTGTGATTCAAGTTTCCTTACAGATGGTGGAAGCTATATGCAAGTTATCTTCTCAGGCAAGTTTGCGGAAATTGGCTCCACGGTGAAGGTTTTACCATGAAACCCGACTTTTGTATATGGTAGCGTTCTATACAATTGTTTCTGAAAGGTGTTAACTTGACAAGCTTGATAAAATTCTACCTCTATGGATCCTTTCCCACGTTGATGTCAAGCCACAGTATCAGTAGCCACAGTCGTGCAAGTGTGAAGGGAGTAGCAGCCTTGTAACTAGATCTCACTAATATCGCGCAGCACAGGTACACCTCCATTGACTCAATATTGATGTTCAATTAGCCTATGAATACCAGGATGCTTTACTTTAGGAAGCCTCATGACATTAATTATTCTGGAATTTTCTAAGCTGTTTTAAAGGCCCAGTCATCTTAGTGTATGTAAACTTCTGACCCACTGGAATTGTGATACAGTGAATCATAAGTGAAATAATCTGTCTGTAAACAATTGTTGAAAAAAATACTTGTGTCATGCACAAAGTAGATGTCCTAACCGACTTGCCAAAACTATAGTTTGTTAACAAGAAATTTGTGGAGTGGTTGAAAAACGAGTTTTAATGACTCCAACCTAAGTGTATGTTAACTTCCGACTTCAACAGTATTTAAGTGGTTTTGCTTACAGTAATATAWWTWTWTTTTTTTAAATCAAACCTTTTCAAATGCACACTTGAGTTTGAAAGTGTGTTAAATACATTAAAATGTATAGAAATGTGAGGGAGTGTTTATCATAGACAGGCATTCATAATCTTCATACAGCTTAGTTTAACATTTGTCTAAYGCTGGACGTATGCAATTATGGTTGTGCATATGATTTGCATTGGACCATTTCTCATACATAGAAAGGGTAATTAAACAGAGCCTTTCCACTCCTAAGCCTTTTCTCTTGGTTCATAACATTTACTGTACATTTAACACATCTTTATGTTTACTGTAAATTTATGATATGTTTTATATTTCATTTAAACTACTGACATGGGAATATTTAGTAGGCAGAGAATAACATTACTCAAGCCTATTCAAGCCTTTTCTCTTTTTKTTCTTCTTTTTTTTCTTTTTTAAAATTGTATTCCCTTTTATTCCCCAATTTTCGTGGTATCCAATCGCTAGTAATTACTATCTTGTCTCATCGCTACAACTCCCGTACGGGCTCGGGAGAGACGAAGGTCGAAAGCCATGCGTCCTCCGAAGCACAACCCAACCAAGCCGCACTGCTTCTTAACACAGCGCGCCTCCAACCCGGAAGCCAGCCGCACCAATGTGTCGGAGGAAACACTGTGCACCCGCCCCCCTTGGTTAGCGCGCACTGCGCCCGGCCCGCCACAGGAGTCGCTGGAGCGTGAAGAGACAAGGATATCCCTACCGGCCATACCCTCCCTAACCCGGACGACGCTAGGCCAATTGTGCGTCGCCCCACGGACCTCCCGGTCGCGGCCGGCTGCGACAGAGCCTGGGCGCAAACCCAGAGACTCTGGTGGCACAGCTAGCGCTGCGATGCAGTGCCCTAGACCACTGCGCCACCCGGGAGGCCCTCTCTTTTGGTTTTTAACATTTCATGTACATTTAACCTTCTCTGTGTGAGGCCATAATGTACTTTTGTTCATAATGGGAGTTTTCCTGAATAGAAGGTAATGGAAAACCATTAAATAAATGGTTCCTCTGTGGTCGACGTGTAATTATTTTGAAGCCGAGGGTCATTTATTTCCTTTGTTATTTCCCTGCTTTAATAACTGATCCTTTGATGGTTTCCTTGTCCCCACCACCTGACACTGATGTCAGTTCAACCATAGGTCTCCATGCAACGTTGAGAATAGAATGGTAAGCTAAGTTCTACTAAGCACTCAAGAAAAGTATTTTAGAAAACAAGCAAAATAATGATTTGCTTCCACTGGTCCTGTGGTCCTTGTTAAGGTCAACGGCATTATGAAGTTTGCCCAGTACCAGGATATTTTAGCCAAAAACCTGGTTGCCTCTGCCAGGAGGCTGAAACTTGGTGGCATGTGGATCTTCCAGCAAGACAATAACCTCAAGCGCACATCAAAATCCCAAAATAAATGGTTGAGGTTATTTCCATTTAAAAGGACCCAGGAGGASCAACATGTAAMGTTTATAGGATCATATCAAATTTGGTGTCAAATGACAGCTAAGAGTCTATATTTTGGGGAAATGAAAGTATAGATACATTGGAAGAAGCAAAGRCTTTGATTTCTGGTCACACAGATGGAAAAGGGGTCTTAAAAAACATCTACYAGAAAAAGTCTTAAGATATTAGAAATACATAAAAACACAATTATGTTGAAAWATACAATAATGTTGAAGTAAAGGCCCCTGCCAACTAATATCAACATTTATACAAAGTTTTGCAGAAATTATTTGCAATATTTTGTTGGGACTTTACTTTCATTAATCAGACGACTGCTATTTATTGAATCAACTAACTATGTTTAATTGTTACCCTATTAAATGAATCATGTAACAATTAACTCATTAGCAATTTGGGGCACCACGAGAGCGGTTGTTTAATGAGTTACCATCTCCCGAATTAAACTCTAAAGGTCTTTACTTATCACATCCAAAAAACAGTTAACGTATTTATGATAACCTCTTATCATATCATCATTCTGAACAGTCGTAACCTTCTTGGATCTGCAAAWACCCCAGCCTTATGATTCCGTACTACACAAATGTGTTTAATTATTTATTTACTAGCTAACTAAACAATAACACAGAATAAACATGCACATTTAATACATGAGAAAAGGTCCCTAGTGGACTGACACAATATGGTAGCTTTTTACACAATGACATGGAGAGGAGAGAGAGAGAGAGAGAACGAAAGAGACACTTATCATTGTTCCATTTAGAAACTATTCTCACAGTAAGCATATACTTTGCACACGAACCTCCGCCCATTTGAAGTAAGAAATCATGAATGTATTTACGTGTGACTGCCTTCGTTCGCCATTTATCCCTGTCAGAACCAGCCCTCCTTAGGTAGTTTGTTGCCCTTTCAGCGACACGCTTGTATGGCTCTGATTGTCTGAAAGGGGTCTCCCCTTTCCTGTCTTCTACTGTTGTTCACTCTGAAAGATGCTCCTTAGAAGATAGGCTAGCCAGCCGTGTCAAAGGTTCCCATTGGTKATGAGAGAAGTAGGATACGGTGTTTGAAAAGAGTAGTAGGATAGTCCCACTTAAATTCACTTTTCTAGATATTTGACTTTGAACATCTAACCAGTCGTACTAGTGATTCTCTGGAAGGTGAGCTTTTTGCCTCTTTCTTGTGTTGATATTCGAGGTTCAAACCACTGTGGACGTGAGCTGCAGCTCTACACAYCTCTCTAGTYTGGGAGGTGAGTTTATTTTCTTCACCTCACTTCAAAGTTCCAACCATTTCAAACGTGTAGCTTCCGCTCCACRCATTTCTGGTCTAATGTTAACTTCTTTACCAATCCTTTTATGCACTCTGGCCGAAGGGGGCGGTTCCGTCAAACTGACATGCTCTCTGACCTCACTCGGGGCATGGCTACTTACTATGCACTGTTTATWGGAGATAGATTATCTTATGGCTCCTAAAATCACATTCCTATCTTAATAAAAATACTTTCATAATTTGTTATATTTCATATAAAACGTTAAGGATGGTGACTTCATACATAGTGCATATACTTTTGAAGTTACAGTAATTCCTTTACAACCTTTTTAATGACATCACATAATCACAACCCTTATGACATGATTATTCTTTAGATAGAAATATTGGAAGACTGTATATATATACAAAAAATATTAAAAAGCTGAAATAAATCCTTATCTCTACTATTATTCTGACATTTCACATTTTTAAAATAAAGTGGTGATCGTAACTGACCTAAGACAGGGAATTTTTACTTGGATTAAATGTCGGGAATTGTGAAAAAACTGAGTTTAAATGTATTTGGCTAAGTTGTATGTAAACTTCCGACTTCAACTGTAGCTATTTATCCATCCACTAACTGTTTAAATTAGAATGGGGAATAGCTGCTGGAGTGTGTGCTTGCCTTAGAGATTTCCTCACATCATTAAGCTAAGTAATTGTAGATTCCTTGAGGGTAATCTGAATCTCTCCCAGATAGATCCATTGAAAGGTGAATGTTCTTTGATGGCCCTCCACGTTCCTCTCAAAGAGATATCCATGTCAGAGGTAGAGTGATAATGTGTCTGGAGCAAAGAAGAGAGGAAGGAAACCTAGCAGTATCTCAGAGAGAGAGAGAGAGCGAGAGAGAGCCCTCCGTAATTATTGGGACAGTGAAGCCTGGTTAAACTGTCAGCTTTAATTTGAGGGTATATTCATCAATATCGGGTTAACCGTTTAGAAATTACTGCAGTTTTTGTACATAGTCCCCCCATTTTAAAAGGAAAAAGGTATTGGGACAAATTTACTTACATTACATTTACATTTTAGTCATTTAGCAGACGCTCTTATCCAGAGCGACTTACAGTAGAGTGCATACATTTTATTACATTTTTTTTACATACTGAGACAAGGATATCCCTACCGGCCAAGAGCAGACGCTCTTATCCAGAGCGACTTACAGTAGAGTGC
>NC_036864.1:1306780-1313466 GCF_002910315.2 Salvelinus sp. IW2-2015
TGCCCCTCTTCGCTCTCGCCTCCGTCTCTCGCTCTCTCTCTCGCTCTCTTGCTCTCTCTCTCTCTTTCCCCTCAATTCCTCTTCTCTCCTCCCCTAACAGGCTAACCACTCGACCTGTATCTGTCTGCTCTGGATGGGTCCCAGGTTGGTTTAAATGCCCCAATTATTCTCATGAATTATGGTGTCATCTCTAAACGCTGCTGGTGTTTTGCACAGCTTGCAGGAGAGGAGTTTTCAACGCGCTCAGAGCTCCAAGCAATGCAATATACATTATAGGAAAGTGGGATAGGCGTATTCTCGTCATAGTTCTGTGATCAGTACATTAGTTCTCATTTCTACAAATGTAATTAGTTATACACTTTTTTTCCTGTGATATTAACAGTATTCATCTGTGCTGCATGGTGATGTTTGAATTAAATTGAAATATAAGATGTGAAGTGATCAAATATAGGCTTCTCCCTTTCGTCACAGAGCCTTCTGGCTTATAGCCTATATCCCTTTCACCCTTTTGTATTTTCCTATAAAACCTAAACCCATTAAACCTAGGTGGCATATGTGCAGGCAGCACACTGTAGATTAAAAGGTTTTATTATCATCTGGCCTTTTCCTCCCTCCTGTAATGATCATATCAAGTGTGGCCCGTCGTTTCCTTCACAATTAATCAGGAATGCATGAACTCAGCATTATTCACAGTAACCCCATGCCATCCCCATTCTTGGCCCACTGTAATGAGTGTAATTATCTTCTTAAACATTAACAACCCGGGAACAACAGCACAGCCATGGTGGCACACGTTCCCGTGCTCGCCCTTCCTCCCATCCAATACGCACTATTTAAGCCCAATGGCCAGGGATGATTGAAGGGTCAAAATGAGAGTCTAAATAGGATTTTATTAGTGGTGGAGTAGAGAGGGGAGAGCAGGGTGAGCTGGGGAGACAGACAGACAGATATAGAGAGAGAGATATAGAAGAGAGATAGAGAGAGAGAGAGGGTGAGACACATCATTGCCGTATTTCCTGATCAACACTGGGTACGAGCCGTCTGCTCCGGCTCATACAGAGCATCAATCCATTTTATCACTTCTCGATTTTTTTTCTCTCACCTCTTGTGTTTTTCTCCTTTTATGACCCCTTGTCACATTCGCAGTGATTAATTTATAACACTCAGACGTCCACGGCGCTGCGCACGTTGGCCTGCAGCCTTCAGGAATACAGATCATATCTGCTACAGGCATCACATTCTCCAACAGTTACATAAAACAAGGAGAGCCACCGCCACAGTGAAGGAGGAATTAGAGAGCTGGAATATAGATCATTCTCCAGAAGGGCATGACACACTTGGAGGTAACGGCTATGAAGAGAGAGAAGTTCACTACCTAATGCACTGAGTAAAAAACTTCACTCTCGCTGCACCAAAGAGAGAAAATGGCAGTGATATGATTAAAGAATACATTTATTGCCAGTCTCATATTAAGTATGTACATTAAGATAGGTTAATGAGAGTAAAAGAACACTAATAATATATGCAATAGCAGCCAAAAGTTTGGACACACAACTCATTCCGGGGTTTTTGAAATTTTTACATTTTCTACATTGTAGAATAATAGTGAAGACATTGAACTATGAATAACACATACGGGAATCAATGTAGTACCAAAAAAGTTTGTAAAACAAATCTAAATATATGTTATTTTTGATATTTCTTCAAGTAGCCACCCTTTGCTTGATGACAGCTTTGCAACACTCTTGGCATTCTCTCAACCAGCCTCACTTGTTGACTGCTTTTCCTTCACTCTGCGGTCCAACTCATCCTAAACCAATCTCAATTGGGTTGAGGTCAGGTCATTGTGGAGGCCAGGTCATCTGATGCAGCACACTCTGATATCTTCTACAATGTAGAAAATAGTAAAAATAAGAAAAACCCTTGAATGAGTAGGTGTGTCCAAACTTTTGACTGGTTTCTGTATGTATCTTCAACCCAGATGGTATGAGAATTAAATTATATAACATATATTTGGACAAATGCTACGACCCCCCCCAAAAATGCCCAAATTCCTCAGCATCCTTAGTGAGCACTCCATCTATCCCATCCCAACAAATTCCAAACTGCTGTACCTGTATTCTGCATGTTGCTCCCTACTGCTGCTATTCTGGCTCATCTAGTCATTCAGAAACTTCTGTCTGTAAATGATTCCATGTGAAGTCTGTTCTATTCTTACCCAGAGCCAGAGATCTAGGAGAAACAGGGATGTTGGCAGAGGCCAGACAATAGGGGGAAGGATCAAAGCAGAAATTAGTAAGCAACTCCTTACTCTTGCCTTTGAAGCCCCCTATCAATCAATAATGGTGAAAATTGCCCCTTGTGGTTGTAATGGCATCCTCAGGGGCAGATGTTACAGCTGTTGCTCATGGTTGAACATGCCCTTAGGCATATGTCTAGGATCAGCTGGCCTACACACAGATCACAACCTTAAGCATTAGTGGAGGAATGCAAACTGGCCTGAGATCAATGTTTTTGGCCTGAAGCATACTGCTGTTTGTGATGCCCTTGGCTGCTTGCACTGCTATTGTTCCCTCTCCACCCATCACAAGAGCAGTGATCTGAGAGGGTATGTCAAGCTAGTGATCTGTACTCTGTCATTCCATCCCCCCTACTAACACTAACCCATTTTAGATTCACTAGACACTGTCATGTCTGTGCACCTGTTGGAGATCGCATTGACAGTAATGTATTGGAATGACATTCAAGTCACAATTTTATTGGTCACGTACACTGGTTAGCAGATGTTAATGTAGCGTAGCAAAATGCTTGTGCTTCTAGTTCCGACAGTGCAGCAATAACTAACAGTAATCCAACAATTCCACTACAACTACCTAATACACACAGATCTAATGTAACGGAAATGGAATAAGAATATATAAATGTATGGAATGAGCAATGTCAGAAGGGCATAGGCTAGGATGCAATAGATGGTTATAAATACAGTATATACATATTGAGATGAGTAATGCAAGATATGTAAACCATGGAGGCTGGTGACTTGACATATTGAGGAGGATGGGAGACCCACGGTATGGCGCGGAAACTGACAGAGACGACAAAGTGTATTTCAAAAATCGTCAAAGACTAATTATTTTTACCCAAAAGCATTTAAATTCATTAAAGTACAATATTATGGGGAATGGGAATGAGGAGGCTACTTACACCGTGTTGGAAAGGGATCATCAGCTGTGACTGAATGAGGGTATGAGACATGAGTTGAGGTGTTCAGAGCCTTGACCAGTGCAGGACAGGATTTGACTGGGAAGACTAAACATTTTGAACAACACAATACACAGTTAGACAAAGAGCTAAGAATAAGTTTGTCCAAGCAAGGATTACAATCATTGATGTGTAATAATGTGATTGTGTATGTGATTGACTCTACATACAGTAATGAGAGAAAAATTGACAGGAGTACTCACAGTGCATGGAGGGAAAACATTCAATGTGCAAGTGGATGAGCGGGCACATGAGACGTGGCTTCAGTTCATATCAGGAGGAAGTTGACAATGTTGCGGGTTGGAGTAGTCATCACCTCTAATCAGGGAACAGGAGGGAACTTACTGTAAATACAAATAGCAGATACATTCCATTACAGCTGTGCATCATAGGTTTGGACGAGTTTCTCTATGAACTTAAACTCAGACATCTCAAAATGCATCAAGTCAAACACAGACACGCATCTCGCCCACTTGAACACATTAAGTAAGCCGAGCACGCCCCCATTCAATTGACTTGGCTGTAGTGGAGCAGGTTGAGAGCTTCAAGTTCCTTGGCGTCCACATCTGCAACAACTAACACGGTCCAGCACACCAAGACAGTTGTGAAAAGGGCACAACAAACCTATTCCCCTCAAGAGGCTGAAAAGATTTGGCATGGGTCCTCAGATTCCTCAAAAGTGTTTACAGCTGCACCATCGAGAGGCATCCTAACGGGTTTCATCACTGCCTGGTATGGCAACTGCTCGCCTCCGATCCCAAGTCACTACAGAGGGTAGTGGCGTATGGCCAGTACATAACGGAGCCAAGCTTCCTGCCATCCAGGACCTCTATACTAGGCTGTGTCAGAGGAAGGCCCTAAAAATTGTCAAAGACTCCAGCAACCCTGTCATAGACTGTTCTTCTGCTACCACATGGAAAGCAGTACCGGAGTCTAGGTCCAAGAGGCTTCTCAACAGCTTCTACCCCAAGCCATAAGACTCCTGAACATCTAATAAAATGGCTACCCAGACTATTTGCACCCCCCCCTATTCTACAACTGCTGCTCCTCTACCTACATATACATATTACTCAACACCGGTGCCTCCTGTATATAGCCGCCGCTATCATTTGTTATTCTTATCTCTTACTTAAAAAAAAAATAACTATTCTTATACACATAAGTATTAAAGATCCGTGGGGCGACGCACAATTGGCATAGCGTCGTCCGGGTTATGGGAAAGGTAAGTTGACGAAATCAGGGCAAGGGTTGCTTTCCAGAGAGACATCAGAGACATCATTGTAACATACTCTGTTTAACGGAAACATGGCTCTCTCGGGATATGTTGTCGGAGTCGGTACAGCCACCTGGATTCTCAGTGCATCGCGCCGACAGGAATAAACATCTCTCTGGGAAGAAGGGCAGGGGTGTATTTTTCATGATTAACGACTCATGGTGTAATTGTAACAACATACAGGAACTCAAGTCCTTTTGTTCACCTGCCCTAGAACTCCTCACAATCAAATGCTGACCGTATTATCTCCCAATTCTCCTCAGTTATTGTCACACCCGTGTATATCCTCCCCTCAAGCCGATACTACGACGGCCCTCAAGGAACTTCACTGTACTTTATGCAAACTGGAAACAATATATCCTGAAGCTACATTTATTGTAGCTGGGGAGTGTAACAAAGTAAATTTGAGAACAAGTCKACCTAAATTCTATCAGCATATCAATTGTAGCACTCGCGCAGGAAAAACACTGGACTATTGTTATTCTAACTTCCGCGATGCATACAAGGCCCTCCCCTGCCCTCCTTTCAGCAAATTAAATCACTTCAAACTTTATTTGTCACGTGCCGAATGCAACAGGTGAAATGCTTACTTACAATCCCTTAACCAACAATGTAGTTTTAAGAATAGTTTTTTTTAAATTTTAAGTAAGAGATAAGAATAACAAATGGTAGCGGCGGCTATATACAGGGGGCACCGGTGTTGAGGTAATATGTATATGTAGGTAGAGGAGCAGCAGTGTAGAATAGGGGGGGGTGCAAATAGTCTGGGTAGCCATTTGATTAGATGTTCAGGAGTCTTATGGCTTGGGGGTAGAAGCTCTTGAGAAGCCTCTTGGACCTAGACTCCGGTACTGCTTGCCATGTGGTAGCAGAGAGAACAGTCTATGACAAGGGTTGCTGGAGTCTTTGACAATTTTTAGGGCCTTCCTCTGACACCGCCTGGTATAGAGGTCCTGGATGGCAGGAAGCTTGGCTCCGGTTATGTACTGGGCCATACGCACTACCCTCTGTAGTGACTTGCGATCGGAGGCCGAGCAGTTGCCATACCAGGCAGTGATGCAACCCGTTAGGATGCTCTCGATGGTGCAGCTGTAAAACCTTTTGAGAATCTGAGGACCCATGCCAAATCTTTTCAGCCTGCTCTTTGCTGAAACACAAACTCCAGAATGTGGCTTTAAGTAAATTAAATGGGATTTATTAACCAATATTTGTTGACCTCTACTTAATCAATATCTGATGTTTTACAAAAAATCGACACAATTGGTGTAAGCAGTGGTCTTAGTAAATAATTAAAGTTGCCAGCACAGCACACCCATTGACTATACATTAGAATTAGCTTATTTCATTTGCGAAATTTAGGATCTCATTACCAAAACAGACCTAAAAATGGTTCAGTCTTCATTATTCATAATACATTCAGGATTATCTGTAATCATGGTAGCAACTGCATTAATGTAGATGTTTTTAATAACATGTTCTATTCTTATTTAAAATTAAAGTGAATCCAAAATGACACAATACATTAGTTATCATTCATTTCTATTGGACACAAAATAATCTGTAACAGAACCAAAACATAGAGCAAATGCATCCAACAAATGTTTAGAGTCACAAGCTTGATGTAGTCATTGCATAATATTAATATTGGAAAAAATACTTAACTTTATACTCCTTTAAACTACATTGTTGGTTAAGGGATTGTAAGTAAGCATTTCACCTTTTGCATTCGGCACGTGACAAATAAAGTTTGAAGTGATTTAATTTGCCGAAAGGAGGGCAGGGGAGGGCCTTGTATGCATCGTGGAAGTTAGAATAACAATAGTCCAGTGTTTTTCCAGCGCGAGTGCTACAATTGATATGCTGATAGAATTTAGGTAGACTTGTTCTCAAATTTACTTTGTTACACTCCCCAGCACAATAAATGTAGCTTCAGGATATATTGTTTCCAGTTTGCATAAAGTACAGTGAAGTTCCTTGAGGGCCGTCGTAGTATCGGCTTGAGGGGAGGATATACACGGGTGTGACAGATAACTGAGGAGAATTGGGAGATAATACGGTCAGCATTTGATTGTGAGGAGTTCTAGGGCAGGTGAACAAAAGGATTGAGTTCCTGTATGTTGTTACAATTCACCCATGAGTCGTTAATCATGAA
>NC_036864.1:1317369-1320882 GCF_002910315.2 Salvelinus sp. IW2-2015
GACTAAACATTTTGACAACACACTCACTGTAGTGTTACAAAAGAGCCTTAAGAAATACAGTTTGTTCCAAGCAAGGATTACAATCATTGTGTGTAATATGTGATGTGTGTATGGTGTTTGACTCTACATACAGTAAGGAGAGAGAAAATTGACAGGAGTACATCACAGTTGCACCTTGGAGGGAAACAATTTCAATGTGCAAGTGGATGAGCGGGCAATGAGACGTGGCCTTTCAGTTTTATCAGGAGGAAGTGAACATGGTAAGCGGGTTTTGGAGTCATCACCTCTTTAATCAGGGAACAGGGGGAAACTTTAGCCTTGTTAAAATACAATAAGCCAAGATACATTCCTCATTAAGTGTGCCCATCATAGTGTTGGACGATTTTTTTCTCTATGAAAATTAAACTCAGACATTCAAAGATGCATCAAGTCTAAGCACAGACCTACGCATCTTCGCCCACTTGACAATTTAAGTAAGCCCGAGCTCCCCCCATTCCTCATTGACTGCGGGTATCGTATAAGTGGCAGTTTTAAAGCTCGTTCTTGCGTCCACATCTGCAACAAACTAACCGGTCAGCACACAAAGACAAGTGTGAGAAAAGGGCACACACAAAACCTATTCTCCCCTCAAGAACAGCAAATTAAAGAAGGATATTCCCCATTTTGACATATGTACCTGTTTTACACTTACCGATACTGTTGTATGATATTCCAAGGAAGTTGTTGGTGCATATCCCCAGCACTCCACCACTCTCCTGTGTTTTGGGTCATTGTCCTGTTTAAAAACAAATGATAGTCCCACTAAGCGCAAACCAGATGGGATGGCGTATCGCTGCAGAATGCTGTGGTAGCCATGCTGGTTAAGTGTGCCTTGAATTCTACATAAATCACTGAAAGTGTCGCCAGCAAAGCACCCACACACCATCACACCTCCTCCTCCATGCTTCACAGTGGGAACCACACATGCGGAGATCATCCGTTCACCTACTCTGCGTCTCACAAAGACATGGTGGTTGGAACCAAAAATCTCAGATTTGGACTCTATCGTCTATAGCTCATGTTTCTTGTCCCAAGCAAGTCTCTTCTTATTATTGGTGTCCTTTAGTAGTGGTTTCTTTGCAGCAATTCGACCATGAAGGCCTGATTCACACAGTCTACTCTGAACAGTTGATGTTGAGATGAGTCTGTTACTTGAACTCTGTGAAGCATTTATTTGGGCTGCAATCTGAGGTGCAGTTAATTGCCCATTTCTGAGGCTGGTAACTCTAATGAACTTATCCTCTGCAGCAGAGGTAACTCTGGTTCTTCCTTTCCTGTGGTGTTCCTTATGAGAGCCAGTTTCATCATTGCACTTGATTGTTTTTGCAACTGCACTTAATGAAACTTTCAAAGTTCTGGAAATTTTCCGGAGTGACTGACCTTCATGTCTTAAAGTAATGATGGACTGTCGTTTCTATTTGCTTATTTGAGCTGTTCTTGACATAATATCGACTTGCTCTCTTACCACATAGGGCTATCTTCTGTATACCAACCCTACCTTGTCACAACACAACTGATTGGCTTAAACGCATTAAGGAAAGAAATTCCAAATTAACTTTTAACAAGGCACACCTGTTAATTGAAATGCATCCCAGGTGACTACCTCATGAAGCTGGTTGAGAGAATGCCAAGAGTGTGCAAAGCTGTCATCGAGGCATAGGGTAGCTGTAACGATGTGCGCTGAGAGTCGGGAACCACGTTCAGGGAGTGAGTGTTTTTAAATGAATAAATGAAACGTAATACAAAACAAGAAACACAAACAACACACAGACAGGAAACAGAAACAATGACACCTGGGGAAGGAACCAAAGGGAGTGACATATACAGGGCAGGTAATCAAGGAGGTGATGGAGTCCAGGTGAGTCTGTTGACGCACAGGTGTGCGTAACGATGGTGACAGGTGTGTGCCATAACGAGCAGCCTGGTGACCCAGAGGACGGAGAAGGAGCACATGTGACAGTACCCCCTCCCCGACACACGGCTCCAGCCACAGGACGCCKACCAAAATGACAATTCCGGGGATCAGGAGTAGACCTCTGCTGAGGCGTGGGAAAACTGTCAGTCCGGCTGAAACGCGGGAGCATGGCAACCTAGAGCACCGGAGAGAGAGCATAYGTGACGGTACCCCCTCCCCGACACGTTCGGCTCCAGCCATAGGATGCCAAATAAAGGGACAATCCCGGGGATCTGGAGCGGACCGGTCACCTCCGCTGAGGCGCACAAACCTGACGAACCGGCTGAGGCGTGAGAGCCTGATTAGCCCGCTGAGGCATGGGAACCTGTCTGTCACGCCCTGACCATAGAGAGCCTTTTATTCTATATGATGGTTAGGTCGAGGTGTGACTAGGGTGGTTCATCTAGGTAATTATATGTCTATGTTCGCCTGGTATGGTTCTTAATCAGAGGCAGCTGTTTATCGTTGTCTCTGATTGGGGATCATATTTAGGCAGCCATTTCGCCTTTGTGCTTGGTGGGATCTTGACTATGGATAGTTGCATGTTAGCACTATGGTTAGCTTCACGTTTTGTTGAGTTTTATTGTTTTGTTTTGCTGTGAGTTTCACTAAGTAATAAAAGATGTGGAACCCAGATCACGCTGCGCTTTGGTCCAGTCATTATGACAATCGTGACACTGTCGAGCCCGATGAGGCATGGGAGTCTATCGAGCCAGCTGAGGCAGGGAAACCAGACAAACCAGCTGAGGCCTCCCAGGTAGTTCGGTTCGGACACCCGGACCCAACATCACCTCCAACACCAAAAAATATTTAAAAAAACCCCCTGATGCTTCCCTTTGGTGAGGCGCCATTCTGTAACGATGTGAGCTGAGAGACGTGAAGCAAGTTCAGGGAGTGAGTGTTTTAATAAATAAATAAACGTAACACAAAACAAGAAACAGGAACAACGCACAGACAGAATAAGAAACAAAAACAATGACGCCTGGGGAAGGAACCAAAGGAGGTGACATACAGGGCAGGTAATCAAGGAGGTCATGGAGTCCAAGTGAGTATTTTGACGCGCATGAGAGTGTAATGATGGTGACAGGTGTGTGCCATAACAAGCAGCTTGGTGACCTAGAGGCCGGAGAGGGAGCACATGTGACATTAGCTACTTTGAAAAATCTCATATATTAAATATATTTGTTTGTTTAACACTTTATTGGTTATGGACGTTAGAGCGCTGGACGGGCGATCTATAGAACGGGTCACCACAATACCATCAACCTACGTGTGTCAGGGAACCACAGTTAGACTTTCAATTCCTGGTTCCGTGGTATTGGGATTCTCCTGGCTCTGACTCCAGCGACACAATCCCCTTATTGACTGGTCTGCTGGTGCCATCAATGGGCTGGAGCCCGTTCTGCCATGCCCATTGCTTGAAGTCAGTGGAGCCTTCCCCTGGATGTCTTCCTGGAGGCTCGGAAATTGCTCCGGACCTCTCTCCGCCATCCCACGGAGTACTAGGACTTCGGGAGGTA
>NC_036864.1:1326867-1340222 GCF_002910315.2 Salvelinus sp. IW2-2015
GACGGGCGATCTATAGAACGGTCACCCACAATACCATCAACCTACGTGTGTCAGGGAACCACAGTTAGACGTTCAATTCCTGGTTGCCCGTGGTATTGGGATTCTCCTGGCTCCTGACTCCAGCGACACAATCCCCTTATTGACTGGTCTGCTGGTGCCATCATGGGCTGGAGCCCGTTCTGCCATGCCCATTGCTTGAAGTCAGTGGAGCCTTCCCCTGGATGTCTTCCTGGAGGCTCGGAAATTGCTCCGGACCTCTCTCCGCCATCCCACGGAGTACTAGGACCTTCGGGAGGTATTCATTAAGGCCCGGGCCACTTCACTTCTACCACACTGACCATATGACTGCAGGATTGACCTTTTCCCAGGAACCACTAAGCCCCGGGGACAACTGTACTCTCTTTCGGGGCCGGAGACCAAGGCTATGGAGACCTACATTKAGGACTCATTAGCTGCAGGGTTCATCCATCCTTCTGCCTCYCCCGGCGGCGCAGGGTTCTTCTTTGTGGAGAAGAAGGACAAAACCCTGCGCCTGTGCAYCGACTACCGGGGTCTCATCGACATAACGGTGATCCGCTACCCGCTACCACTCATCTCCTTGGCCTTTGAGCCGCTTCARGGGGCCACCTCGTTCTCCAAGCTGGACCTACGGAACACCTASCACCTGGTGCGGATACGGGAAGGGGACGAGTGTAAGACCGCCTTCAACACGGCCAGTGGTCAATATGAGTATCTGGTCATGACATTTGGCAATTACCAACGCCCCTGCTGTGTTCCAGGCTCTGGTTAATGATATTCTCCACAACATGTTGAACCGGTTCGTCATCGTCTACCTCGATGACATCCTTGTCTTTTCCCGTTCAGCCCAAGAACACTTGGCTTCCGTCTGGCCACTCTGCCATAAAGGCCTGATTGGTGGAGTGCTGCAGAGATGGTTGTCCTTCTGGAAAGTTCTCCCATCTCCAMAGTCRAACTCTGGGGCTCTGTCAGAGTGACCATCGGGTTCTTGGTCATCTCCCTGTACAAGGCCCTTCTCTCCCGATTGCTCAGTTTGGCCAGGAGGCCAGCTCTAGGAAGAGTCCTGGTGGTTCAAAACTTATTCCATTTAAGAATGATGGAGGCCACTGTGTTCTTGGGAACCTTCAATGCTGCAGATATTTTTTGGTACGCTTCCCCAGATCTGTGCCTTGACACAATCCTATCTCGGAGCTCTACGGACAATTCCTTAAACCTCTTGGCTTGGTTTTTGCTCTGACATGCACTGTCAACAGGTGTGTGCCTTTCGAATTCATGGCCAATCAATTGAATTTACAACAGATGGACTCCAATCAAGTTGTAGAAACGTCTCAAGGATGATAAAAGGAGACAGGATGCACCTGAGCTCTATTTTGAGTCTCATAGCAAAGGGTCTGAATACCGTTTGCTATGTAAATCAGGTATTTTTTTTWAAGTATTACAAATTTGAAAAAAATTCAAACAAACTGTTGTAACTTTGTCTTTATGGGGTATTGTGTGTAGATTCATGAGGAAACTTTTTTATTTAATGCATTTTAGAATAAGGCTGTAACGTAGCAAAATGTGGAAAAAGTCAAGGGGGTCTGAATATTTTTCCAAATGCCTGTCTATACAGTACCAGTAAAACGTTTGGACACACTTTCAGGGATTTCTCTTTATTTTACTATTTTCTACATTGTAGAATAATACTGAGAATATCAAAACTTTGCAATTACACATATGGAATCATTAGTAACCAATAAAGTGTTAAACAAATCAAATATATTTAATATGCGTGCCAACATATTTCATCTAAGTGATTGTCAAATTTGCCCTTCGCGTGATTTTATTTGGCCCCAAAGTTTTCTGGACCAAAATGTAAACACATACAGCACATTTTTTTAATAGTCTTAGTTGTTGGTCATAAATGACCAGGAAATCAGCTAAATTTGATTTTAATTTGGAAATCTGTTTCCAAGTATTCCCACGCATATAAAGAGGCATATGCGATCTTTCCAATGTAATCAAGTTTTGAAATTATTCTGTTTGTGTCAACCTTTTTCGGTCAATTTGCAGCATAAAATTATATGTAACTATGTTCCGGCCGCGCGACCATCGGCTCAAGGAAAATCGGCCCACGGCTGAATGTAATTCAGTGTGTGGGCTCCCAATCATGGGACATAAATCCATACGTTTTATACAGTACATTACCACCGTGACGGAGTTAATGGTTTAAGTGCTGTGTTCAAACACTTATTTCACTTGAAATAGAGTCCAGGTCAGAGGGTTTAACCCTGGGTTCAAATAGTAGTTATATTATTTAGCTGGGCTTGATTGAGCTTGCTGGGGAATTGAGCCAATAGAAATAGTCCCATAAGTGCCAACCCGCCCATCAAGCACTCCAGGCGGGAAAATCGGCAAGCTCAAAAGTTTTTTGAAAGAAAACAAATACTTGAATCCAGGTCGTGGTGTTAGGAGTCTTCTAATGGTCCTCTGAAGCACCTCTTCAGCCCGCCCTCATCCCTTCATCCTCTCCCTCCCACAGCAGTTTGACACTGGAGCATCTATCACATTTAGACAGGCAGTGGGTGGGCGAGAGGACGATCAGTAGCGCTCCAACTCGAGTGCCTATTGGTGTGGACATCATTGTGCTGTAGCAGTTTAGAATTGCAACGTTGCCCTTTTCTGTGTGTAGTGGGAGGCTGGGTGGTGTGACTGTTAAGTGAATATCGGACAGTGGCAGTCCTAGGAATGAWGGATGTGCCTACAATGCAAAGGAATCACTGAATCCTACATATAGMATAAGCTAGTAAAGTGGGGTCTGAAATGATTGGTMCCCTTGATGAAGATGCGCATTAAAGACTCAAATAAATAATACAAATACTGAGCTTTAATTGTATACTCAAACATTTTTCAGCATCCTGGCAGAGGCAGCCAGATTTTGGGCTAAAATGTCCTGGTACTGGGTAAACTTCATGATGCCGTTGACCTTAACAAGGGCCCCAGGACCAGTGGAAGCAAAATAGACCCATAACATTAAAGATCCACCACCATATTTTACAGTTGGTATGGGGTTCTTTTCTGCTTATCCATCATTATTTTGACACCAAACCCACCACTGGTGTGCACGGCCAAAGAGCTCTATGTTCATGTCATCTGACCATAGCAACAGTTCCAATCCCATTTAGAAAACTCTAGATACTTACGTTTGTTGGATCACATGAAAACAGAGATCTTTGGCCACGCACACTGCAGTGGTGGGTTTGGCCTTGAAATAATGATGCATAAGCAGAAAATAACAAAATGTTATTAGTATAAAATAATATAATTTCCCTTTTCTATATAGCACACAATACAGCTCAGTATATGTATTACTTATTTTATACAGTCTTTTTTTGCTAATCTTTAGCAAGGGTGCCAATCATTTCAGACCCCGCTGCATATTCAGAGGACACTCAAATGTTTTGTATGGATATTTTTTCCAAAGGAAAATCTGTGTTGTGAACATGTTTATGTACTCTATGTATTAGAACATACGCATACACACCCACTATGTTGTGACATATCAGTGCCAGCTGTGTGCTGGGACCGTGCTCTCTGCTGTGAGTCTGACCCGTGCTGTAGCTCCTGGCTCTCTGCTGTGAGAATCCAGGCTTCAGGATGGAGACAGAGAGCAAGAGAGAGAGAGAGAGAGAGAGAGGCTCAGTCAATCATAACCCTTTGTGGGAACAGATCTGTCATCACCTGCCTCCTCTCGCTCTCTCGCTCTCTCGCTCTCTCTCTCGCTCTCTTGCTCTCTCTCTCTCTTTCCCCCTCATTCCTCTCTCTCTCCTCCCCTAACAGGCTAACCACTCTGACCTGTATCTGTCTGCTCTGGATGGGTCCCAGGTTTGGTTTAAATGCCCCAATTATTCTCATGAATTATGGTGCTCATCTCTAAACGCTGCTGGTGTTTTGGCACAGCTGCAGGAGAGGAGTTTTCAACGCGCTCAGAGCTCCAGAGCAATGCAATATACATTATAGGGAATGTGGGGATAGGCGTATTCTCGTCATAGTTCTGTGATCAGTACATTAGTTCTCATTTCTACAAATGTAATTAGTTAATACACTTTTTTTCCTGTGATATTAACAGTATTTCATCTGTGCTGCATGGTGAGTGTTTGAATTAAAWTGAAATATAAGATGTGAATGTGATCAAATATAGGCCTTCTCCCTTTCGTCACAGAGCCTTCTGGCTTATAGCCTATATCCCCTTTCACCCTTTTGTATTTTCCTATAAAACCTAACCCATTAAACCTAGGTGGCATATGTRCAGGCAGCACACTGTAGATTAAAAGGTTTTATTATCATCTGGCCCTTTTCCTSCCTCCTGTAATTGATCATATCAAGTGTGGCCCCGTCGTTTCCTTCACAATTAATCAGGAATGCATGAACTCAGCATTATTCACAGTAACCCCATGCCATCCCCATTCCTTGGCCCACTGTAATGAGGTAATTATCTCTTAAACAATTAACAACCCCGGGAACAACAGCACAGCCATGGTGGCACACGTTCCCGTGCTCGCCCTTCCTCCCATCCCAATACGCAGCTATTTTAAGCCCAATGGCCAGGGATGATTGAAGGGTCAAAATGAGAGTCTAAATAGGATTTATTAGTGGTGGAGTAGAGAGGGGAGAGCAGGGTGAGCTGGGGAGACAGACAGACAGATATAGAGAGATAGATATAGAGAGAGAGATATATAGAGAGAGATAGAGAGAGAGAGAGGTGAGACACATCATTGCCGTAGTCCTGATCAACACTGGGTACGAGCCGTCTGCTCCGGCTCATACAGAGGCATCAATCCATTTTATCACTTCTCGATTTTTTTCTCTCACTCTCTGTGTTTTTCTCCTTTTATGACCCCTTGTCACATTCGCAGTGATTAATTTATAACACTCAGACCGTCCACGGCGCTGCGCACGTTGGCCTGCAGCCCTTCAGGAATACAGATCATATCTGCTACGAGGCATCACATTCTCCAACAGTACATAAAAACAGGGAGAGCCACCGCCACAGTGAAGGAGGAATTAGAGAGCTGGAATATAGATCATTCTCCAGAAGGGCATGACACACTTGGAGGTAACGGCTATGAGAGAGAGAGAGTTCACTACCTAATGCACTGAGTAAAAACTTCACTCTCAGCTGCACCAAAGAGAGAAAATGGCAGTGATATGATTAAAGAATACATTTATTGCCAGTCTCATATTAAGTATGTACATTAAGATAGGTTATGAGAGTAAAAAAGAAACATAATAATATATGCAATAGCAGCCAAAAGTTTGGACACACCAACTCATTCCAGGGTTTTTGATAATTTTTTACATTTTCTACATTGTAGAATAATAGTGAAGACATTGAAACTATGAAATAACACATACGGAATCATGTAGTAACCAAAAAAGTTTGWAAACAAATCTAAATATATGTTATTTTTGATATTCTTCAAAGTAGCCACCCTTTGCCTTGATGACAGCTTTGCACACTCTTGGCATTCTCTCAACCAGCCTCACTTGTTGRCTGCTTTTCCTTCACTCTGCGGTCCAACTCATCCTAAACCATCTCAATTGGGTTGAGGTCAGGTCATTGTGGAGGCCAGGTCATCTGATGCAGCACACTCTGATATCTTCACTATTATTCTACAATGTAGAAAATAGTAAAAATAAAGAAAAACCCTTGAATGAGTAGGTGTGTCCAAACTTTTGACTGGTTCTGTATGTATCTTCAACCCCAGATGGTATGAGAATTAAATTATTATAACATATATTTGGACAAATGCTACGACACCCCCCAAAAAATGCCCCAAATTCCTCAGCATCCTTAGTGAGCATCTCCATCTATCCCATCCCAACAAATTCMAAACTGCTGTACTGTATTCTGCATGGTTGCTCCCTACTGCTGCTATTCTGGCTCATCTAGTCATTCAGAAACTTCTGTCTGTAAATGATTCATGTGAAGTCTGTTCTATTCTTACCCAGAGCCAGAGATCTAGGAGAAACAGGGATGGTTGGGCAGAGGCCAGACAATAGGGGGAAGGATCAAAGCAGAAATTAGTAAGCACTAGCTTACTCTTGCTCTTTGAAGCCCCCTATCAATCAATAATGGTGAAAATTGCCCCTTGTGGTTGTAATGGCATCCTGCAGGGGCAGATGTTACAGCTGTTGCTCATGGTTGAACATGCCCTTAGGCATATGTCTAGGATCAGCTGGCCTACACACAGATCACAACCTTAAGCATTAGTGGGAGGAATGCAAACTGGCCTGAGATCAATGTTTTGGCCTGAAGCATACTGCTGTTTGTGATGCCCTTGGCTGCTGCACTGCTATTGTTTCCTCTCCACCCATCCACAGAGCAGTGATCTGAGAGGGTATGTCAAGCTAGTGATCCTGTACTCTGTCATTCTCCAGTCCCCCTACTAACACTAACCCATTTTAGATTCACTAGACACTGTCATGTCTGTGCACCTGTTGGAGATCGCATTGACAGTAATGTATTGGAATGACATTCAAGTCACATTTTATTGGTCACGTACACATGGTTAGCAGATGTTAATGTGAGCGTAGCAAAATGCTTGTGCTTCTAGTTCCGACAGTGCAGCAATAACTAACATGTAATCYAACAATTCCACTACAACTACCTAATACACACAKATCTAATGTAACGGAATGGAATAAGAATATATAAATGTATGGATGAGCAATGTCAGAASGGCATAGGCTAGGATGCAATAGATGGTATAAAATACAGTATATACATATGAGATGAGTAATGCAAGATATGTAAACCAGTGGAGGCTGGTGACTTGACATATTGAGGAGGATGGGAGAYCCACGGTATAGGCGCGGAACTKACAGAGACGACAAAGTGTATTTCAAAAATCGTCAAAGACTAATTATTTTACCCAAAAGCATTTAAATTCATTTAAAGTACAATATTATGGGGAATGGGAATGAGAGGGCTACTTACACCGTGTTGGAAAGGGATCACAGCTGTGACTGAATGAGGGTATGAGACATGAGTTGAGGTGTTCAGAGCCTTGACCAGTGCAGGACAGGATTTGACTGGGAAGACTAAACATTTTGACAACACACTACACAGTTAGACAAAAGAGCTAAGAATAAGTTTGTCCAAGCAAGGATTACAATCATTGATGTGTAATAATGTGATTGTGTATGTGATTGACTCTACATACAGTAATGAGAGAAAATTGACAGGAGTACTCACAGTGCWTGGAGGGGAAACATTCAATGTGCMAGTGGATGAGCGGGCACATGAGACGTGGCTTCAGTTCATATCAGGAGGAAGTTGACAATGTTAGCGGGTTGGAGTAGTCATCACCTCTTAATCAGGGAACAGGAGGGAACTTAGCTGTAAATACAAATAGCAGATACATTCCATTACAGCGGTGCCGATCATACGGTGTTGGACGAGTTTCTCTATGAACTTAAACTCAGACTCTCCAAAATGCATCAAGTCAAACACAGACTACGCATCTCGCCCACTTGACACATTAAAGTAAGCCCGAGCACGCCCCCATTCTCATTGACGGGCTGTAGTGGAGCAGGTTTAGAGCTTCAAGTTCCTTGGCGTCCACATCTGCAACAAACTAACACGGTCCAAGCCACACAAGACAGTTGTGAAAAGGGCCACACAAAACCTATTCCCCCTCAAGAGGCTGAAAAAGATTTGGCATGGGTCCTCAGATTCTCAAAAGGTTTTACAGCTGCACCATCGAGAGCATCCTAACGGGTTTGCATCACTGCCTGGTATGGCAACTGCTCGGCCTCCGATCCAAGTCACTACAGAGGGTAGTCGTATGGCCCAGTACATAACCGGAGCCAAGCTTCCTGCCATCCAGGACCTCTATACAGGCTGTGTCAGAAGAAGGCCCTAAAAATTGTCAAAGACTCCAGCAACCCTTGTCATAGACTTCTCTCTTGCTACCACATGGCAAGCAGTACCGGAGTCTAGGTCCAAGAGGCTTCTCAACAGCTTCTACCCCAAGCATAAGACTCCTGAACATCTAATAAATGGCTACCCAGACTATTTGCACCCCCCCCTATTCTACACTGCTGCTCCTCTACCTACATATACATATTACTCAACACCGGTGCCTCCCTGTATATAGCCGCCGCTACATTTGTTATTCTTATCTCTTACTTAAAATTAAAAAAAACTATTCTTAAAACTAACATTGTTGGTTAAGATTGTAAGTAAGCATTTCACTGTTGCATTCGGCACGTGACAAATAAAGTTTGAAGTTGATTTAATTTGCTGAAAGGAGGGGAGGGGAGGGCTTGTATGCATCCGGGAAGGTTAGAATAACAAAGTCCAGTGTTTTTCCTGCGCGAGTGCTACAATTGATAATGCTGATGAAATTAGGTCGCTTGTTCTCAAATTTACTTTGTTACACTCCCCAGTACAATAAATTGTAACTTCAGGATATATTGGCTTCCAGTTTGCATAAAGTACAGTGAAGTTCCTTGAGGGCCGTCGTAGTATCGGCTTGAGGGGAGGATATACACGGGTGGGACAATAACTGGGGGGGGCGGTGGAGAATTGGGAGATAATGACGGTCAAGCATTTGATTTGAGAGTTTTAGGGCAGGTGAACAAAAGGACTTGAGTTCCTGTATGTTGTTACCAATTACACCAGAGGTCGTTAATCGATGAAACATACACCCCGCCTCTTCTTTGCCCGGAGAGATGTTTTAATTCCTGTGGGTCGATGGCTGCTGAGATCAGGTGGCTGTACGCGACCGAAAATTCTATGCAGAGAGGCATGTTTCCGTTAAAACAGAGTTATGTTACAATGATGTCTCTGATGTCTCTCTGGACAAGCAACCCTTGCCCTGATTTCGTCACTTTGTTATCTAGAGACTGGAGATTAGCGAGTAATATCCTCGGCTTCCAACTCCCTCTCCTTGGTGGCGTTGTTTTGGGTCGGCCTATGGAATCAGTTCTAATGCCCTGGGTGGTGCGGATAAAGGATCTGTTCGGTAAAGTCATATTCCTAGTCGTAGTGCTGGTAAGTTGACCACCGGCCTGATATCCAATAGTTCTTCCCGGCTGTATGTAATAGCACTTAAGATTTTCTGGGCTAACAATGTACAAAAAAATACATAAAAAACAAATGCAATGTTTCCTAAGGACTAGAAGCAAGGCAGCCCTCTCTGTCGGGACCATTTTACATTCGGAGGACAAGATATGGAAACCACCATTCAGAGATTCAACRACAGAACATTTCTCTGATWCTCCTCGACAAGAGACTGATGTGATACTGTCTCTTTCTCCTTCACTCTCTTTCCTTTGTGCATTTTTTATGAATCAGAAAGCTTTTAAAATATTGTCTCTGGCAAACTTAAAAGTGCATACTGTATATAAAGTATGCTGAATCAGTAGCCTGATAACCTCTAAGTCATCTGAATACTCTGACTTGACAAATCTGACTTGACAAATTCTCTCTCTTCTCTTTGTCTCTCTCTGTTTCTCACTCTGTCTCTGCAATATTTTATTCCCTCGCATTCTGTTTCTGTCAATRKAAAGGAAAATAATTGTATTATGATGGCAGGCCCTTTCCTCCTTTATGTAGAATATAATGCAGCCAGGAAAAACGTTGTTCCCACTGCCAGCAGTATTTATGTATAGTATAATGTATAAGCATAATCCCAAGGCAACATGGAGCTATCCGAGTTATCCTTACGCACAATGTGTCAAGCTGGCTCTAAAGTCGGGCTGCCTCTCCAAACGCCACCCTATTCCATACATACTGTAGTACACTACTTTTGACCAAAGCCCATAGGGCTCTGGTCAAAAGTAGTGTACTATGTATGGTATAGGGTGCCATTTGGGACGTATACTCAGTCTTCTATTGTCCTCTGTAAATAACAATACAACATAGAAGCACGTTCCTTCCTGTGTGGACAAGTCATTGCGTTCCAACTCAAATAGCCTGCAGCTATATTTTCAGTGTGTCCGACGTGTATAAGGATTACATGAAGGGACAATTAGATCTGAATGTTCTGTCTAAYGGGGAAACTTTCCCCTCGTATTATGATGCAACTCATTATCCTCCAGATAATAACATAGTTGTATTTTGAATATTGTATTAATGACTAGGTGTTTGTTTTTGAATCTGTGCAGTAATGACAATGTCACATACATAGAATATTCCTCAGATATCATATCAAATAAATGCATAGCCTAGTTTTCGATTTAGGGCTGTAAAATTGAAAAGTTATCATTTGACTCACAGCTAAAGCATCCTCTTGGACACTCACTAGACGGTGTGCAGAGAAACTTCTACTCAACTCCAACAACAGGTGGTGTGATGTCACATGACATTGGTCAAACAAATAACGCAGTCCTATCTAAAACACATTACTGCTCGTCCCTCTCTCCCTCTCTACCAGCTCTCTTATTCACACTACAGCTCTATGTACTCTCCATTATAAAACTACACCAAAAGGTCCAGATTACGCTCAATGTGCTGTCATAACAATCACATTTTTGCTCCCTGTGTCTGCAGGCTATTTGCTATWATTCAAGTTCGGGGAGAGATTGGATCAGTGGGGGACCCGTTTACAAATTCCACACATCCTTCTCAGCCTCAGTGCCCGCGAAAGCCTAGGAGCACGTTGGGATAACTTCCATTTCTTTTCAATCTTGTTTGTTATTGTGTGTTCTCGACATTTTGGAGAGAAAATMATTTTTTCGCASACCCATTTGCATGCAGTGTTCTCAGTCAGGTTGTGTTAGTTGAGTGGCCCTAGCCTGTTGCGCTCTTGTGTTGGTTATGTGGCAGGCTGTAGTGTAGACACTGTGAATGGCACTTAATGGTTTGAGAGCTCATACGAATGAGGACACAGACTTGTTTGCTTTTTCACAGTCAATTATCCTTTCCATTTCTAGATTTGTTTGCTTTTTCACAGTCAATTATTCTTTCCATTTTTACCATATGACGTACTTTGATATTTCGGTTGTCTAAAGATTTTTTCCCCAGTGATTTTTTTCTTCTCCCTCTCCATCTATTATTGTGGTAGCCCCCAATAGTATGGCATTGGTTGAAGCGCAATGTTAATCCACCCCGACGTCACCAACAAAACCAAAAATATATTTTTTWAACTCCTGGACCGGCTGGGTGAACAAGAACTGACGATACGGCTGAGGCCCGACGTGGGATGGGCGCCATCTGAGCCAACCGGGGCAAGGAAACCTCTTGAGCCAGCTAGGGCGTGGAAGCCCGACGAGCTGGCTAGGCACCCCCGGTTCCATCGGTGGCGACCCAGAGCCGATGCCACCATACCAACCGGAACGCCAGTGTTCCCCGATGCTTTGTGTGATGGCTTCTGCATTCTGTCACATGGAATGATGCTGGAGAGACGAAGCAGGTACGGGGAGACAAACATTTAATAAAGAACGGMCATGGAACGAGACAGAAACAGCGTCAGCAAACYAGYAATACAAACMWAAAWSWATTAATGCATCAGCAGGGAACAGGGCAGGGGAACTGACAAATATAGGGGAGGTAATAAGWGGTGATGAGTGAGTCCAGGTGAGTCCAATATCGCTGATGCGCGTGACGAGGGAAGGCAGGTGTGCGTAATGGATGATAGGAGTGCGTGATGCAGAGCAGCCTGGCACCCTCAAGCGCCAGGTGGGGGGAAGAGCGGGAGCAGACGTGACACAAACACTAGCTACTCTACCTTTCCTCAACCAAGACCAGCCTCTCACAAGTTACAACACAAAATGTAGCTGATAAAACAAATTGTCTTTCTAAGAAATAGCTTTAATTAATCTAACCCGGTCAATGCACATGCAAGTAGCGCATCGGCTGTGCATTGCAGTGTGTACACATGCTAGCTGGCTAAATAATTAGTTAGATCGAGACAGACACGTCGCTGTTCGAGCATCCAGAACAAAGTCCAGCCCTTACCTTATGATTTATTTATTCAGTACACCGTCCTCTGTCAATGAAATGTTCTTTATGCAATTTTTATTAAAATGTGTGCTGACTGATCAACAGTCTCAAGTTCCTTTTCAGTGTGTTCCCACAAATCTGAGCTCAGTAGGAAAAAYTACGTTTAACCTCTAACGAGTCACAAACCCGGATCCGGAATCCCCCCATCAAAAAAGCAGACTAGCATAGCCTAGCCTAAAGCTACAGGGATATCATATAATAAAATGTTCATGAAATCACAAGTCCAAGACACCAAATGAAAGATACAGATCTTGTGAATCCAGCCATCATTTCCGATTTTTAAATGTTTTACAGGGAAGACAAAAATATGTATTTCTATTAGCTAACCACCATAGCAAAAGACACAACTTTTTTTTCACAATTTTTTTCCTGCATAGGTAGCCATCCACTAATTCGACCAAATAAAGATATAAATAGTCACTAACCAAGAAAAAACTTAATCAGATGACAGTCTGATAACATATTTATTGTATAGCATGGTGTTTTGTTAGGAAAATAGCGTCGATGCAGCCAGAATAATTACAGGGACCAACGTCAAATACCTAATTACTCATCATAAAACATTTCTGAAAAATACACAGCGTACAGCAAATGAAGCCCAACATCTTGTGAATCCAGGCCAATATGTCGATTTTTTTAGTGTTTTACAGCGAAAACACAATATAGCATTATATTAGCTTACCACAATAGCCAGAAACACAACCGCATTTACCAGCAGCAAAGGTTAGCGATCGTAACAATCCAGCAAAAGATATATAATTTTGACTAACCTTGATAAACTTCATCAGATGACAGTCCTGTAACATCATATTACACAATGCATATAGGTTTTGTTCGAAAATGTGCATATTTAGCAGCACAAATCGTGGTTATACAATGTGATCAGTAGCAACATTTCAGGCATTCTGGCCGGCCATCTTGGAGAGGCCACCTAATCTAATCGATATATCGTAAACTTGACAAAAAATACAGGTTGGACAGCAAATGAAAGATGCATTAGTTATTAATGCAACCGCTGTGTTAGATTTTTAAATTAACGTTACTAGACATACAGTGTGCGTTACAGCCAAATTACAGCCAAAATTAATGGCGGACAAATCCTTTTACATTTTTCCACATAAAATAGAATTAAATCATAAATAGCTCTTACTTTTGGACGAGCTTCCATCAGAATCTTGGGCAAGTTGTCCTTTGTCCAAAAGAATCGTTGCTCGGTTGTAAAACGTCCTCTTCAACTTTGGAAATAGCAGCTAACGTTAGCTATGTGGCGCAGGAATGCCCAAATCTTCAAAACGCAATATAAGGAAATTCCGAAAATCGCAATATACTCGCATAAACTGATATA
>NC_036864.1:1340551-1346969 GCF_002910315.2 Salvelinus sp. IW2-2015
GAAGGCGCGTGCAGTTCATGTCGACCCATAGGATACATACAGAGTTTTAAACTGATCCTAGAACAGAGTCAACATTTTCAGATTTTGCAGTACCTGTCAGGAATTTCGCTGCCAAACGAGTTCTGTTTCACTCAGAGAAATAATTCAAACGGTTTTAGAAACTAGAGATTGTTTTCTATCCAATAGTAATAATAATATGCATATTGTACGAGCAAGAATTGAGTACGAGGCAGTTTAATTTGGGAACGATAAATGTCAAAGTTGAAACAGCACCCCCTATAGTGACAATAAGTTTTAAACTATGTCTTTTCCAGATGTTGAAGTAAGGTTCATTTTAGGATCTGAATGAAAGGTGAAAATATGTATTGTCGGGAAGTTTAAAATATGTATTTTCCAGGCATAAAAGAAAAGCGTTTTCTGGAAGTGGAAAATACATATTTTCCGGATGTTCAAATCAGGTACATTTTCGGTTCTGAATGAATGTTGAAAATAATTTCTCTACTATTTTTTACTGTACTGCACTCTGCAGTGCTCTACTGCAGTGGTTCTCAAACCTCTCCTCTAGGAGCCCTAGAAGTTTTCAACATTTTGCTGTAGCTCTGTACTAGCTAGGCAAGAGCTTGAGGATTAGCTGACAAGTTGAATCAGGTGTGCTAGCTCTGCAATAGATCAATTACATGGAATGTCCTGGGGTCCTCATGGAGATGATTGAGAACCAGTACTCTACTGTACTGTGCTGTCCAAACTTGTGAAACATGGACGTCTAAGATTGGTTCAGATTTGGACGTAGAAGTAAAGACCGGACCAAATCTAAAACAAACATAGACGTCTATGTTTGGGCCAAATCAAGGCCAGTACGGATCTGGGGACCAAATCTCAACCAGATATAGACATCTATGTTTCGAAAACGCTCTCCTAACCGTTTACGAAAAGTCACTTGTATCGAAGTGCCGTCTTTTTAGGGAGTACCGTCCATGGACGTTGAAGTCAAGGACGGTCCGGACCGCACCAAAAAAACAGACAAAAGAAACACATCCAGTCCAGACAGGACCTTAAAAAGACATTGGCGTAGGGCCCCTTAGTGGGAAGTAGCCATAAACAAGCACAAAACTGGAGGGGAGTCTGGGGGGGTTCTTTCCAAATGCTTGCTCAGCCAACCTATTTAGTACTGGTATATGTCACGCCCTGACCGTAGAGAGCTTTTWATGTCTCTATTTTGGTTTGGTTAGGGTGTGATTTGGRTGGGCATTCTATGTTCCTTTTTCTATGATTTGTATTTCTGTGTGTTTGGCCGGGTGTGGTTCTCAATCAGAGGCAGCTGTCTATCGGTGTCTCTGATTGAGAGCCACACYTAGGTAGCCTGTTTTCCCACTTTTGTTTGTGGGTGGTTRTTTTCTGGTTAGTGTTTGTTGCACCTGTCAGAACTGTTCGTTGGTCGTTTTGTTGTTTTTGTTGGTKTATTCATCTTGATTAAAAGGTATTATGGATACGTACCATGCTGCACTTTGGTCCTCCTCTCCTTCTCCCGACAAYAATCGTTACACACCTGTTGTGAATCCAGCCAACATGTCAGATTTCAAATAGGCTTTTCGGCGAAAGCAAACGATGCTATTATCTGAGGATAGCGCCATACTAAACAAAGAGAGAGCAGGAGCATATTTCAAACCCTGCAGGCGCGGACACAAAATGCAGAAATAAAAATATAATTCATGCCTTACCTTTGACGGAGCTTCTGTTGTTGGCACTCCAATATGTCCCATAAACATTCACAAATATCCTTTTGTTCGATTAATTCCGTCGATATATATCCAAAATGTCCATTATATTGGCGCGTTTGATCCGGAAAAACACCGGTTCCCTATGCAACGTGACTACAAATATTCTCAAAGTTACCTGGTAAACTTTGCCAAAACATTTCAAACTTACTTTTGTAATACACTGTCACGCCCTGGCCTTAGTTATCTTTATTTTCTGTAATATTTTGGTTAGTCAGGGTTTGACAGAGGGGGGGATGTTTGGTGTTTTTGTCTCCTGTCTTCGTGGTTTTTAGTGTCTAGGGGTTTTGTTAGAGTGTATGGTTTGTGTTTGAGTGTAGGTATCTAGGTATGTCCTTGTTGCCTGAATGGTTCTTCAATCAGAGGACAGCTGTCATTCTCTTGTCTCTGATTGGGAGCCATATTTAAGGCAGCCATAGGCATTGGGGCTGTTGTGCCGGGTAATTGTCTATGTTTAGTGTCAGCACTATTTTGTTTGTATAGCTTTCAGCGTCGTCTGTTTTGTTGTTTTGTTCGTTTGTTCGTCTTCAAAAAAAAAGAAGTGTATTTCTCTCCACGCTGTGCCTTGCGTCCTCTCTTCAAGGTTACGATGATCGTGACAACACACTTTGTAATACAAGGTATTTTTTTCGTAAATAATCGATAAAAATGAAGACGGGATGATCTTGGTTCAATACAGGATTAAAACAAACTTGTAGCTAGCTTTCAGGTCACGCGCCTCTAACAAACCAATACACTTCAAGTTACCCTCGTTCTGGATGGCCGTACTTCTTCATTACACAAAGGGGAAAAAACCTCAACCAATTTCTAAAGACTGTTGACATCAGTGGAAGCCGTAGGAACTGCAAGCAAGGTCAATTAGAAATCTGGATTCCCAATGAAAATCATTGAAAAGAGAGTGACCTCAAAAACAAAATCTAAATTGTTTGTCCTCCGGTTCCTGCCTGCTAAATAAGTTTTGTATACTCAACAGACATGATTCAAACAGTTTTAGAAACAATTCAGAATGTTTTCTATCCAAATCGACTAATAATATGCATATCTTATCTTCATGGGGATGCTTTTCATGGGTATGCATACACCGCTGATTCCGGTAAGGCACGCGGGAGTGGGCTCAGGTCTATAGCCTGACTCGCCCAATTGCCCCTGTGAATCCACACCCCAAATAATTAAATTGGGGATTGGCTCCATCTCGTGCCTGCTTGCGCTGAGTCGCCTTCATTACGCGCCTCTCAGCTTTAGCTGCCTCCAGTTCCTCTTTCGGTCCGGCAATATTCCCCAGCCTGGTCTCCAGGTCCCTTTCCGTCTAGTATCATCTCCCAAGTCCACAAATCCTGAACCCTCTGCTCCTCCATACCATGCTGCTTGGTCCACTTGTGGTGGGTAGTTCTGTAATGGTCATCGTTGCATGAGGAAGGATCGGACCAAAGCGCAGCGTGGTAAGTGTTCATGATATTTATTAACACTGAACACTAGAACAAAACAACAAAGTGAGAAACAAAACTGAAACAGTCCTGTCAGGTGCAGAAAACACTAAACAGAAAATAACTACCCACAAAACACAGGTGGGAAAATGTTACCTAAGCATGGTTCCCAATCAGAGACAACGATAGACAGCTGTCCCTGATTGAGAACCATACCCGGCCAAAACAAAGAAATACCAAAACATAGAAAAATTAACATAGAATGCCCACCCAAATCACACCCTGACCAAACCAAAATAGAGACATAAAAGCTCTCTAAGGTCAGGGCGTGACAGGTGCCTTGGTGGAWGAGTGGGGTAACATCTCACAGCAAGAACTGGCAAATCTGGTGCAGTCCATGAGGAGGAGATGCACTGCAGTACTTAATGCAGCTAGTGGTCACACCAGATACTGACTGTTACTTTTGATTTTGACCCCCCCCCTTTGTTCAGGGACACATTATTCCATTTCTGTTAGTCACATGTCTGTGGAACTTGTTCAGTTTATGTCTCCGTTGTTGAATCTTATGTTCATACAAATATTAACACATGTTAAGTTTGCTGAAAATATACACAGTTGACAGTGAGAGGACGATTCTTTTTTTGCTGAGTTTAGTTGCTATGGACGCATCTTTGCCACAACAATAGGCTACATGGTGATTTCATTGATCATTTACGTATTTCAGGCTTGGTTTGTGTGGGTTATAATTATATACAGTGACGATTTTAGCATGTAAATCTTGGTGTGGCAAAAAAAAATATTAAGTGGGATGCATGCCAGCAAAGCCACTACACAACACAACACTAAACAATACATTCATGGCACTATAACGGTGACCAACGGTGCCCACAAACTGTTAGGTCCTACATAAAGCTGTCCCAACAGCAGTCCCAACATCTTACCACTGCTACACCTGGCTWTCAGCGGAGCCTGTCTGGCAGCGACACAGTTCATTCAGCCTCATTTCCTGCCTGTGAAAAAAACATAGCTGATTTGGCTGACTTGCTTAAACAAATGTTGTTTCTAATGACAATTGAGATTTACAAATGATGGCATAAGGGGACGACAAGCAGATAAAAGGCAATCCATAATTTCTATTAAAACATTAATGAGCGAGCTAGGACGGACATAGTCAATATAACTATTTGTATGTAGAGCGACAGAATTCAGAACATGGGCCATTCTTACGGTGTCCTCCCTGTACGCCAAGTCAGAACCGTAGGATAAATAAAGGAGGCATACAAGCAGACAATGAAAGCTCTTACAATATTCAATGATTACATTTCTCTAAAACAGTTTATAGGCTACATGTGCACCACCAAGTCAGAACAGTAGGTGAAATTAAGAGGGGGAAATAGACCAAATTATTAGGGTGAGGCACATGGGCTACTAACATCTTACTACACAACATTCACYTAGTATTACTTTCTTAGCAACAGTATACATACGTCCCTGGCATATTACATAATTTATGCAGCAGCATGCAATACATTTTTGGACTCACCTTGTTGTGCTGTGCTCACTTGATCAGGAAGGTGGTGCAGCGGTCCATCGTGTGCAAAATTTGTCATCAAAGTCTGTCATTCTCTGGATTTATGGTGCTTTCGAAACAACTGGGGACTCTGAAAAAAACAAGGTTGAATCATGATGATGTCATTGATCTTCAGGTCGTAGCTCAAGAAAGAGGCCGGATTTACAATTCCGAGTTGGATGACCGTTCAAAACGTATTTTCCCAGTAGGAGCTCGTTTATTCCCGACTTCCCAGTTGTCTTGAACTCACTGAAGTCAAGTTTTTGCAGTTCCGAGTTAAGAGTTGTTTTGAGCGCAGCACAAATCATGCTTCATYGACAACAAGGCCAATGTTGAATGTTTATCATTTTGAACTTGGAATCCCAGATTTGGACCCACGCTGCTACTCCACTGACTAGCAGGCTAGTGATTGCTTTGCATTGCTTGCAGTTAGCCACTGTCACTGATTCCTTCCAAACCACTCATTGTTGAATTTGCGATTTCCAACTTGTGTAATGTTTATGGCCAATGAGCACCAATACGTTTTATCTATAATTTCTCTTCATTATTTCTCGTCATATGACAAGAATTAAAAATGATTTGCCAGTAGACTGTCAACTTGATTCATGATGATGACTGCTTGCTAAGATTTTTAAAGTTGACATTATCAGTCCAATCAAAGCTACTGTACATATAATGTGATTTGATGTTATTTTATCTTTGGCCAATGACCTTGAGCCTTCTTGGATGGGCACTTCTAATGTAACTCTATGGTAGCACCCAAGGGGATAGAATCTTCTAGCTCTACCCTTAGACTTGGCGGTGACATAGTGTCCCCATGAGTGACAGAACACTGAGCCAATCACGGCACAGCGCTCCTATTTTCTGCTGGCCAGCCCCGCCACCACAGAAAGCACTGAGCTAGGCTGAAACACCTGCATTTTGGAGGTGCCTTACTCAAGAAAACTTTTCTTTTTTTGTTTTTTTTTTTTCTGAGTTTAGTTGCTATGGACGCATCTTTGCCACAACAATAGGCTACATGGTGATTCATTGATCATTTACGTATTTCAGGCTTGGTTTGTGTGGGTTATAATTATATACAGTGACGATTTTAGCATGTAAATCTTTGGTGTGGCAAAAAAAAATATTAAGTGGGATGCATGCCAGCAAAGCCACTACACAACACAACACTAAACAATACATTCATGGCACTATAACGGTGACCAACGGTGCCCACAAACTGTTAGGTCCTACATAAAGCTGTCCCAACAGCAGTCCCAACATCTTACCACTGCTACACCTGGCTATCAGCGGAGCCTGTCTGGCAGCGACACAGTTCATTCAGCCTCATTTCCTGCCTGTGAAAAAAACATAGCTGATTTGGCTGACTTGCTTAAACAAATGTTGTTTCTAATGACAATTGAGATTTACAAATGATGGCATAAGGGGACGACAAGCAGATAAAAGGCAATCCATAATTTCTATTAAAACATAATGAGCGAGCTAGGACGGACATAGTCAATAAACTATTTGTATGTAGAGCGACAGAATTCAGAACATGGGCCATTCTTACGTGTCCTCCCTGTACGCCAAGTCAGAACCGTAGGATAAATAAAGGAGGCATACAAGCAGACAATGAAAGCTCTTACAATATTCAATGATTAAGCCAT
>NC_036864.1:1350285-1367129 GCF_002910315.2 Salvelinus sp. IW2-2015
AAAAAACGAGACACATGTTTGTTGTGGCTTTATTTAAACTTTATAGAGTCACAGAACCCGGATCCGGATCCCCCCCATCAAAAAAAGCTGACTAGGCATAAGCCTAGCCTAAAGCGACAGGGATATGCATATAATAAATTTTCATGAAAATCACAAGTCCAAGACCACAAATGAAAGATACACGATCTTGTGAACCAGCCCATCAGTTATCCGATTTTTTAATGTTTACAGGAAGACAAAATATGTACTTTCATTAGCTAACCCATAGCAAAAAGCACACAACTTTTTTTCATCAACGATTTTTTCCTGCATTAGTAGCCATCACTAACTTCGACCAATAAAAAAGATTATAAAAGCCACTACAACAAGAAAACAACTTAATACAGATGACCAGTTCTGATAACAATATTTATTAGGTATGATTTTTTTAGAAAAATTGTTGGTTCAGGTTTAATTGTTACTTGCACGAATGAAATACGCGATGGCAGCCAGAATAATTCACAGAGACCAACGTCAATTACCTAATTACTTCATCATTAAAACATATTCTGAAAAAATACACAGCTACAGCAATGAAACGACAACATTCTTGTGTCCAACCAGACATAGTCCATTTTAAGTGTTTTACAGCGAAAAACAATATAACTTATATTAAGCTACCACATTGCCAGATAACATCACCCCAGTCACTTACAGTCAAGCAAAGGCGATCGTAAATATCCAGCCAAAGAGTATATAATTTGTTCACTAACCTTCTCAAACTCATTCAGATGAGCACGTTCCTGTTAAACATCATATTACACACAATGCATTATAGAGAGTTTGTTCGAAAATGTTGCACATTTTTAGCCACAAAAATCGTGGTTTTACAATGGAAAAGTTAGCAACATTTCAGCGGCAGAAATGTCTGGCGGCCCCATCTGGAAGGCACTATCTAACGATTAAATAATCGTAAACTTGACTTAAAAAATACAGGTTGGACAGCAAATTGAAAGACAATTAGTTATCTTAATGCAAACGCTGTGATTAGCATTTTTAAAATTAACCTTATTGCGCAATACCAAGTTGCGCCAAAGCGAAGCTACCAAAACAAAATGGCCCAGGGTTATGGTAGTTTAACATCTTTTCAACAGAAATCTCTTCTCTGCGTGTGGTGGGTGGTCTCTAAAACAGTTTATAGGCTACATGTGCACCACCAAGTCAGAACAGTAGGTGAAATTAAGAGGGGGAAATAGACCAAATTATTAGGGTGAGGCACATGGGCTACTAACATCTTACTACACAACATTCACTTAGTATTACTTTCTTAGCAACAGTATACATACGTCCCTGGCATATTACATAATTTATGCAGCAGCATGCAATACATTTTTGGACTCACCTTGTTGTGCTGTGCTCACTTGATCAGGAAGGTGGTGCAGCGGTCCATCGTGTGCAAAATTTGTCATCAAAGTCTGTCATTCTCTGGATTTATGGTGCTTTCAAAACAACTGGGGACTCAAGGTCGAATCTTGATGATGTCATTGATCTTCAGGTCGTAGCTCAAGAAAGTGGCCGGATTTACAATTCAGAGTTGGATGACCGTTCAAAACGTATTTTCCCAGTAGGAGCTCGTTTATTCCCGACTTCCCAGTTGTCTTGAACTCACTGAAGTCAAGTTTTTGCAGTTCCGAGTTAAGAGTTGTTTTGAGCGCAGCACAAATCATGCTTCATYGACAACAAGGCCAATGTTGAATGTTTATCATTTTGAACTTGGAATCCCAGATTTGGACCCACGCTGCTACTCCACTGACTAGCAGGCTAGTGATTGCTTTGCATTGCTTGCAGTTAGCCACTGTCACTGATTCCTTCCAAACCACTCATTGTTGAATTTGCGATTTCCAACTTGTGTAATGTTTATGGCCAATGAGCACCAATACGTTTTATCTATAATTTCTCTTCATTATTTCTCGTCATATGACAAGAATTAAAAATGATTTGCCAGTAGACTGTCAACTTGATTCATGATGATGACTGCTTGCTAAGATTTTTAAAGTTGACATTATCAGTCCAATCAAAGCTACTGTACATATAATGTGATTTGATGTTATTTTATCTTTGGCCAATGACCTTGAGCCTTCTTGGATGGGCACTTCTAATGTAACTCTATGGTAGCACCCAAGGGGATAGAATCTTCTAGCTCTACCCTTAGACTTGGCGGTGACATAGTGTCCCCATGAGTGACAGAACACTGAGCCAATCACGGCACAGCGCTCCTATTTTCTGCTGGCCAGCCCCGCCACCACAGAAAGCACTGAGCTAGGCTGAAACACCTGCATTTTGGAGGTGCCTTACTCAAGAAAACTAAAAAGAGACCATGTTTGTATGTGGCTTTATTAACTCAGTGATATATTTTTTTTTTTTACATTGTTTGCAAACTGATATGTGACACGTATTAATGCCAAAATAACATGAAAAACAGGCCCCACCTACACTGAATGACAGGTAGCCACTGATTATATACCTCAKTGTTGGGACTGGCTATATGTCTAAAGATATCTGCTACATAGCACTAACTTCAATAATTATGGGATGAAGACGTAACATATTCTGGGGAAATTAATTATTATATTTGTGAGGGAAAAAAAGACTACAGACAGATTACGTTTTCCATCCGATCTTGCAGCCTCCACTGCATACAGATCCTGYTTGCTTTTAACCACTCCATTTTGGGGAGCGTGGGTCAAAAAGGTTGAAAACCACTGAGCTAGAACAGATTGCTGATTGCAAACGTCAAACGTCAAATAGTAGGGAGAGAGGACTGCCATAAATGAACATGCAGCTCARAAAAAAAGGTGCTGATCAAGAGAATTAACCGGTTACTTTGCAATTTCACCAGCAAYGAGGCAGCAAGCAGTAGTTAGCATGGGCCTACTGTTCTCGGTATGTCAAAATAGCTTGAGATGGATCATTTACTTATGAAGCTTGCATTTGGAATTTGTTGTTCAAGTTAATTATTACATCATCTAAATGTTTTGTAGACAAAATAATGAAAAGGGCATTATGGTAGCCTCAATAAAATAGACAAAGATTTGTAGTTGAACAAGTCATTGCTTGTATAGATTTTTTTTTACTTGACCTAAAACAAACTTGTGACTCGACTTGCTCTTGGAATGCACTACTTGGACTTGACTTCTTTTTTTCCCTTTATTTAACTAGGCAAGTCAGTTAAGAACAAATTCTTATTTTCAATGACGGCCTAGAAACAGTGGGTTAACTGCCTTGTTCAGGGGCAGAACGACAGATTTTTACCTTGTAAGCTCAGGGATTGATCTTGCAACCTTTCGGTTACTAGTCCAACACTCTAACCACTAGGCTACCCTGCCTCTGGAGTCTTGGAACTTGTGACTTGCTTGTGACTCCAATAATAGTGACTTGGTCCCAGCTCTGTAATATACAGTACTGCCCATTGATCAACACAGCAATTGATAAAACAGGACCATGTTTGCAAAACAAGAGTTTCTAAGCTTATGTGAATGTTACACAGGTAAGMTACTGGTTGTTATGTTGGGCACCTACTGACCCAAAAATTATATGCATTGCTAAGATAAAGGTTTATGGAAATACAGGCAGGCATCACATTACTACAAGACAAAACAGCTCGCTCAATCAAGCATTTTATTTATTTAAACTTTATCTAACTARACAAGTCAGTTAAGAACAATTCTTATTTGCAATGACGGCCTACCAAAAGGCAAAAGGCCTCCTACGGGGGCTGGGATTAAAAATACAAATAAATTCAATAAAAATATAGGACAAATCACAACAAGAGAGACAACAGAACACTACATAGAGAGAGACCTAAGACAACAACATAGCATGGCAGCAACACATGACAACACAGCATGGTAGCAACACAACATGGCAGCAGCACAACATGGTAGCAGCACAAAACAGGGTACAAACATTATTGGACACAGACAACAGCACAAAGGTCAAGAAGGTAGAGACAACAATACATCATGCAAAGCAGCCACAACGGTCAGTAAGAGTGTCCATGATTGAGTCTTTGAATGAAGAGATTGAGATAAAACTGTCCAGTTTGAGTGTTTGTTGCAGCTCGTGCCAGTCGCTAGCTGCAGCGAACTGAAAAGACGAGCGACCAAGGGATGTGAGTGCTTTGAGGACTTTTAAGAAATTGTGACTGGCAGAACGGTTGTTGTATGTGGAGGATGAGGGCTGCAGTACATATCTCACATAGGGGGAGTGAAGCCTAAGAGGGCTTCAACCAGTGGGTCTTGCGACGGTTATACAGAGATGACCAGTTTACAGAAGGATATACAGTGCAGTGATGTGTCCTATAAGGTGCGTTGGTGGCAAATCTGATGGCAAAGAACATCTAGCCGCTCGAGAGCACCCTTACCTGCCAATCTATAAATTATGTCTCCGTAATCTAGCATGGGTAGGATGTTCATCTGAATCAGGGTTAGTTTGGCAGCTTGGATGAAAGAGGAGCGATTACGATAGAGGAAACAAAGCCTGCAGCTTTGATATGTGCTAAGAGGACAGTGTACCGTCTAGCCATACTCCCAAGTACTTGTATGAGGTGACTACCTCAAGCTCCAAACCCTCAGAGGTAGTAATCTTGGTCTTGTAAGTATAAAAGCAAAGCTTGCTTTCATATATTTAAAGAAAAGTACGAAAAGGTAGTGGAATGGGATTAGTGTGGTGTGTGAAGAATCCAATACTTGAACGTGTATGTGGTACATATTACATTATTGTGGGAGCATGTGCTCTAAGAGTATGAACWAGGCTGTTTGAGAAGGTTTGAATCCTTAGCAACMGGCCTACGCATTGTGTGAAGTACAATAGACCAACATAGCTACTATAGTAGGTCAAAGCTGTGTGGTGGAAAACCTTGGTTGAGTAGACATTGTGGTGCTTGTGAATTTCCTTCCTTTTTCTTTTCCTTTCTTCTTCAGACCAATGCCTAGGTCTCACTTAAAATGTCGTTTTTTGTTTTTAATGATATTTCCAGTTGGTTTGTTGTTACTCCAATTGATTGATACGTTTAATGCAGGGGATGTTTTATGGAGAAAAAATCTTATTTATGAGGATTTGATGTGAAATGAAATGGCCATTTAGTTCCTCTTCACTGGGTTTTGTAGCTCWAGTATTGATTTGTCCTCTTTGCCAAAATGCCACTCCCAGAAAACAATTTAACATAATTTGGCAGTTTCGCTCTTGTTCCAAATGTTTAGCAAACAGAAGAGGAATTAATAATGTGGGAAAGAATCAGAACAGTGAAAACTCTCTTTACTGCATCTTAATTTAATCAATCCTAAAAGTTCTCTGTGAGCTTCTGTGTGTGCGTGCTTATGCACACGTGTGTTTGTGTGAGAGAGAGAGGCAGAAATATACAATGAAATCGAGACAAAGCAAGAGAGTGAAAACTAAACGGAGGGAGGGTAGAGAGAGAGTGAAATCGAGAGAAAGTGTGCGCGCTGTTTACATGCGTGCACGTGTGTGTGTGTGTGTGTCTGTGTGTGTGCGAGCCTGCGTGCGTGTGTGTGTGCTTCAACCTCCAGCGCTCGACAGCTGTGCTGCTTCCTCTTCTCTGGTTATGGAGGGTGAATTATGGAAAAGCTCACCAATTAAATATTGAAATGACACAGAAATGAGGAGAATCTGAAGAGTGCGAGGGGTGTGTCCAACAACTGCTTCTAATTTGCAGGCACAATATGAAACCCTTCACGCAAGTCATTTCTTTTTTTTCAGATGGCTTCAACTACCTCTGTATGTTTGCATTCATTAAAAATGAAAGAATGAACCAAGGAAACAACATGTGGCTCAGTTGGTAGAGCATGGTCCTGTATGGCTCAGTTGGTAGAGCATGGAGCTTGCAATGCCAGGGTGGTGGGTATAATTCCCAAGGGGGGCCAGTACGAAATGCACTCACTAGTGTAAGTTGCTCTCAATAAGAGCGCCTGCTAAATGACTCAAATGTTAACGTCGCATGAAGGAATTGTCATCTTCAGTTTAAGCGGTATTTCCGCTTTTATATGATCTAACATACTGTATAGGAGCATAACATGCTGCTGGCAGTCCCTGGCCTATGACACACACAACAGTACATGTGTTGCTTATTAATTAAAGCTCTMTACCTGTAAACAAATTCCTCAATATCATGACAATCGGTACGACATATAGTTCAAGTAATGAGTTAGCATTCTTCCTGAAAATTCTCTAAGACTACAGGTTGACAYTTATTCATTCTCTCACTCAAGAAGAGATCTAACCCACGGAACCAATATGAAGATTCCTTTAGAGGCCACGATGGTGTATACATTCTCTTGTCAGGTCCCTTCATAGAAATATACACATGGATAGGACCTCTTTATGTTTCTTTATGCTACAAAGCTCCGCATCGATTCGCAATACTTCCCTGCACGTGCTCAGGATTTCTATATGTTTCGACAACTCCGAWGCTTTGCATCGATTTCCAACGTTTCCCTGCTCTTTCACYGAGTCTCATTGGAAAGAGAATATGCTCTGGTCTGTTCTCTAGGGCTTCCATATGCAGATGTGTCCTCCTCATATATGGGACCATATGGTCACTGAGGAGATGGGAGAAGGTAAAGGGAAATATGCTACTACTATATTGTGTTCTTTCTACATGACCAATCGTTTCCACTACCACTACTACTGRTGTAAATGTAAGTGTACACAGTCATTTCCGTGTAAAAGGACCCATGAGCCCCAACATGTGAGGTTCACATTTCGGTTAAAGGCATTCAGTTGTGTAACTGACAAGGTATCCCCTTTCCTTTCTATTTCATAGGAGAATGTCAAATTGGATGTCAAATGAAAGCTAAGAGTATATTTTGTTATGAAGGCATTTATACAAACATTTTTCATCCAAAAAATGAGGAATAAGCAAAAGCTTTGATTTCTTGTAAAACATATGGAAAGGGGTTTTTAGAAAACTTCTACCAGAAAAGTCTTAAGGTATTAGAAATACTTCCAATCACAATAATGTTGAAGTAAAGACCCCTAACTMATATCAACACTTAGATTAAGTTCAGGATAATTTATTCTACCTTCTGTAAGTTAAGAAACATTGCTGTGTGCCTTCGGAAMGTATTCAGACCACTTGACTTTTTTCACACTTAGTTGCATTACAGCCTTATTCTAAAATGCACTTTGCTCCGTTCATCTTTGCCTCGATCCTSACTAGTCTCCCTGTCCCTGCTGCTGAAAAACATCCCCACAGCATGATGCTGCCACCACCATGCTTCACCGTAGGGATGGTGCCAGGTTTCCTCCAGACATGACACTTGGCATTTAGACCAAAGAGTTCAATCTTGGTTTCATCAGACCAGAGAATCTTGTTTCTCAAGTTCTGAGAGTATTTAGGTGCCTTTTGGAAAAGTCCAACCAAGCTGTCATGTACCTTTTACTGAGGAGTGGCTTCCGTCTGGCCACTCTACCATAAAGGCTTGAWTGTTGGAGTGCTGCAGAGATGGTCGTCCTTCTAGAAGGTCCTCCCATCTCCACAGAGGAACTCTAGTACTCTGTCACCTCCTTGACCAAGGCCCTTCTCCCCTGACTGCTCAGTTTGGCCAGGTGGCCAGCTCTAAGAAGAGTTTTGGTGGTTCCAAACTTCTTCCATTTAACAATGGTGGAGACCACTGTGTTCTTGTGGACCTTCAATGCTGCAGAAATGTTTTGSTACCCTTCCCCAGATCTGTGCCTCGACACAATCCTGTCTCGGAGCTCYAMGGACAATTCCTTCAACCTCATGGCTTGGTTTTTGCTGTGGGACCTTATATAGACAGGTGTGTGCCTTTCCAAATCATGTCCAATCAATTAAATTGACCACAGGTGGACTCCAATCAAGTTGTAAAAACATCTCAAGGCTGATCATTGGAAGCTGGATGCACCTGAGCTCAATTTCGAGTCTCTTAGTAAAAGGTCTGAATACCTATGCAAATAAGGTATCTGTTTTTTATTTTTAATACTTTTGCAAAAATGTCTAAATCCCTCTTTTTGCTTTGTCATTTTTGAGTATTGTGTGGGGGTGGATGACTATTTAATACATTTTAGAGTAACAAAATGTGGAAAAAGTCAAGGGATGTGAATACTTTGAGGGCATTGYATCAATCGAAGATATTTTCAAAAATGTTCTACAGTGCCTCATGAGGAGGGTTGATAATGTAAGTTCATAGAAGTAACAAGTAAAGGTAAACCTGTCAATTAGTTAGGGGTTTTACTGATAGCAATTTTGTTTATTAATTATTATTTGATTAAAACGCGGAATTATGCTGTCAAATCGGTAACGACATTTCTGCAATTGAATTGACTACGAAGGAGGATATTGCATATTTCTACCTTTTTGTGTACCTATTTAGGATACATCACCATAAAGACATWTACATAATTATGCATTTATGTGTAGTACAGATCAGGGATACATGATGAAAGTCTGTTACCGCAATTCTGTTACCGGGTGTAAATCCACTTCACTTAGATGTAATTCAATAACAAAAAATAGATGTTWATAAAACTCAAGGTGTSATRTCATAGCTGACACCCCATTCTTTCTGCAGACATCTTTGAATCTTAATTCAGAGCAGATATTTAACAGAGTTCTTGGAAAACGTCACATAAAAACGAAGGGAGATTTTACCGAAATTCTGGTCCCAAACTTYGCATCTTCACAGTTCCTCCAGTAAATGTGTTTTTGTAAAATGTTCATTGTAAAATTGTTAAAAGYAGTTATTGTGCATAGAGTAACCTTTGAAATCAATGTTMTTTTTGTCACACTCCTCCACCAGACCAATTATGTTACGTGGAATTGCTCACACTCACTTTCATGTACAATACAACTTGTGGTTGAGACTACGAGGTTGAAAGAGAGAGTGGTGATAAATAATTGATTTCATACATCATATTTTTACCATTATACCCCTCCTATTCTTCTACTAAGCTTTCTCTGAAATGAAAACGAGTCGAAATAGCTACTTTTATGGATTGCGCACACACAACTCTTTTCAATATCTCTCTCTCACAAACACATACTCAGGTGGTGAATAATGGGGCTTGAGAGAAACTTTCTCAGCCAGAAAACTAGAGAAAGCAGAGCCACTGTGTGTGTTACATCACCCCCAGCTCCATCTCCAAGTTTACCAAGTGACAAGTTCAGGGTTTTGAAAAAACAGATTGTACCTTTAAAGCTTTCTGCATATGATAATGCACATTGTGGTTTGAGGAGGAAAATAACTGAACCCATTCATCCACGCAGAAGATATTATCTGAGTGATAATGAAACACCCCAGTTAATGAAATCAAAATGAATTGAGCCATTTCTTCACACTAATAGGGATATGAACCTTTATCCCTCTCTCTTACCAGTCCCCTTCTGTTGAGTGACATTGACCTCAACCAACCCTCCGATGACCTGACATCTTAAATCTAAAACCTAAGAGACAGAGGCATTTATGACATCTAAATGAATGAGCTCCAGAAAAATGTATCTGAGTAGCGGCTCTGAATCGGACGGGTATGGAGTAGAAATGTACGGCTCAATCCCACTGTTTTCCCCCGTATTAGCAGCGAGGATAGACAAGCGAGAGAGCGGTGAGAGAGGGCAGCTGCATWATAATAATCTCAATAAGCCACAGAACATGGCCTGTAAATTATTATAGTTAGAGAGAAAGTGACAGAAATATTCAAGGAGCTCGRGTGAGTGTGTGAATTTGTGTGTACATGTGTGTGCGTACGTTACGTCTTTAGAAAATAGGCCTTCCGAGCATCTTCAGCCCAGATGGAGGATGATGGGAGGTGAGCTGAGGGTAATGGGAAAACTCCAAACCCATTGGCTCATATTTACACAGAGGATGCGTCTCAAATGGCACCCTATTCCCTAATAGTAYACTATGGGCCCTGGTCAAAAGTAGAGCACTATACAGGGTGCCGTTTGGGGCCCAGTTAGGTTTCTGTCCTGAGATGAATTTCTGATTTGTTCGCTAATGTTTAGATATATTTTTTTTTCGCGAATTTGATTTAACTAAAATCAAACAAGATAAATCACTTAGAGAGAGTGGATAATGATGTTTTCTGAGAGGAGTGTGTGTGTGTGTGTGTGTGTGTGTGTGTGTGTGTGTGTGTGTTGTGTGTGGTGTGTGTGTGTTGTGTTTTGTGTGTGGTGTGTGTGTGTGTGTGTGTGTGTGTGTGTGTGTGTGTGTGTGTGTGTGTGTGTGGTGTGTGTGGTGGTGTGTGTGTGTGTGTGTGAGTGAGAGTCAACAGAAGGCATCATAGAGTTAGAAGGTTATTTGGTAACATGAAGTCCAGCCCTGAGTGTGGATCATTGATTAAGACAGTGAATCAGACCTTACATCAAGACGACAACTAGCATTCCAGACAGATCGCATGGAATTTTAAACATCTTTCAAACTCCACCTCTGAGCGTAGTCCGCAGGAAGTTAGGGTGCTTAAGGCTTGCTGCACAGCACCCTCTAAAAAATCTGAATAACAAATATGTATAAAAGTAGTGCACTGGGCCTTTACTAGTCCTGTATTAGCGGACCTATATAGTTGTCTGTAGCGCTGACCCCAAAAAATATTCTGTCCCCCAGCCCCAAACGTCTTCCCCCAGACTGTGCCTCTGAGACACTCAGATCGACCAATGAAAGGCCAAACAGTACACACCCGTCTGGGTCACATTCATTTGTTAGTGTGTTAGTGTACGTGCAGCTGACCTTGTGCCGACGTGGAAGTGTTTGGAAGCAAAAGGCATCCGTACATTTTATGAGTCAAGATSTGTATTATAAATAATGAGGACTCAGTGTTTCCCTCAAAAAACGGTATAAATTAAATGATGCAATGAAGCTATCCTTGGAGTAAGCTTCAACCTTGTTTCCAGTAATATAGACTTGGATTGGTTTAGAGGTTAGGATTCTTGTCCCTGGACAATGATCTAAGGAAGGCATTTAGATTTGAGGTTAGAAYAGCGGTAGAGTTATTCTGATTTAAGAGTAGTTAAAGCTGCACTTTGTAAGTTTGTGCCATCACCTGCTGAGATTCCTGTTTGCTATGGCTGAGCATGGAGGTCAAAACTCAACAACACAGCATTCATCCAGACAGCCTCCAGAGACTGTTTTAGAAAAGGGCAATTGTACCATATAAGTGAATGGACATTGAACATGTTCCTGTTTCCTTTGGTAGCAGTTTAGTAAGTGATTTGTTTTCAGCCTCACAAAAGGAAAAAAGAAAAGCTAGATTCCTTTCTTCCTAATGTTTTTTTTATCTGAAACTCTGTTCCTCTCCCACAATTAATTCTTAGTGACATGAAGCCACCAGACCAAGAACTGTAAAACTGGGACTATACAGTACATGCCTATCGCTGCCTCTCCCAACCTCCCCCACATCCCCCACATCCCCTACACCTACCTCCCCTTTCTCTCCCTGCCTACAACGGTACCGTCGCCCTGTCTCTCCCTCTCTCCCTGTCATCCTCATCTCCCCTATCCCTGCTCTACACCTACCTCCCCTCTCCTCCTTCTCTCCCTGCCTCTCTCTCGCCCTCTCATTGCTTCTCCTGCCTCTCTTTGCCTTCCCTTTCCCCTCTATCCTCTCTGGGGCCTGCTCAAGCGCTGGTGAGTCACTGGGTAGAGATAGAGCCCAGGCAGTTTGATGACTCTCTCTCTCTCTTCAGGCTCTCTCAAACCTCTCTTTCTATCTCCCTCTATTTATCTCTTCCCTCCATTGCACACCTATAACACTGGGTCTCTACTAGCAGCCCTTCTCCAGTAATCTTCCCCTAGAGCAGGCCAGTAGGACATGAGAAAAGTTCTCTCCTCCTCTACAAACCTGACCTGCTTAGGCACAGATCCCTTAGTAGCCCTTAGGCACAGATCTAGGGTCAGTTTCCCCTCCACCAACCCTACCTCAACTATAGGAGGGAAATAACAGAACTGACCTTAGATCAATGTCCTGGGCAACGTCATGATACTTTCCCTGTACGTCCTGATGGGTTCCACATCGTTCATCACTCCTAAGGGTTACAGTGAGGGAAAAAGTATTTGATCCCTGCTGATTTTGTACGTTTGCCCACTGACAAAGAATTATCAGTCTATAATTTTAATGGTAGGTTTTATTTGAACAGTGAGGACAGAATAACAACAAAAATATCCAGAAAACGCATGTCAAAAATTTATAAATGATTTGCATTTTAATGAGGGAAATAAGTATTTGACCCCCTCTCAATCAGAAAGATTTCGGCTCCAGGTGTCTTTCATACAGGTAACGAGCTGAGATTAGGAGCACACTCTTAAAGGGAGTGCTCCTAATCTCAGTTTCTTACCTGTATAAAGAACACTGTCCACAGAAGCAATCAATCAATCAGATTCCAAACTCTCCACCATGGCCAAGACCAAAGAGCTCTCCAGAGATGTCAGGGACAAGATTGTAGATCTACACAAGGCTGGAATGGGCTACAAGACCATTGCCAAGCAGCTGGTGAGAAGGTGACAACAGTTGGTGCGATTATTCGCAAATGGAAGAAAACAAAAGAACTGTCAATCTTCCTTGGCCTGGGCTCCATGCAAGATCTCTCACCTCGTGGAGTTGCAATGATCATGAGAATGGTGAGGAATCAGCCCAGAACTACACAGGAGGATCTTGTCAATGATCTCAAGGCAGCTGGGACCATAGTCACCAAGAAAAACAATTGGTAACACTACGCGCGTGAAGGACTGAAATCCTGCGCGCCCGCAAGGTCCCCTGCTCAGAAAGCACATATACATGCCCGTCTGAAGTTTGCCAATGAACATCTGAATGATTCAGGGACAACTGGGTGAACGTGTTGTGGTCAGATGAGACCAAAATGGAGCTCTTTGGCATCAACTCAACTTGCCGTGTTTGGAGGAGGAGGAATGCTGCCTATGACCCAAGAACCATCCCACCGTCAAACATGGAGGTGGAAACATTATGCTTTGGGGTGTTTTCTGCTAAGGGGACAGGACAACTTCACCGCATCAAAGGGACGATGGACGGGGCCATGTACCGTCAAATCTTGGGTGAAAACCTCCTTCCCTCAGCCAGGTATTGAAAATGGGTCGTGGATGGGTATTCAAGCATGACAATGACCCAAAACACACGGCCAAGGCAACAAAGGAGTGGCTCAAGAAAAAGCACATTAAGGTCCTGGAGTGGCCTAGCCAGTCCTCAGACCTTAATCCCATAGAAAATCTGTGGAGGGAGCTGAAGGTTCGAGTTGCAAACGTCAGTCTCGAAACCTTATGACTTGAAGAAGATCTGCAAAGAGGAGTTGGACAAATCCCTCCTGAGATGTGTGCAAACCTGGTGGCCAACTACAAGAAACATCTGACCTCTGTGATTGCAAAACATGACTTAGTACTTGGTGGCAAAACCCTTGTTGGCAGAGGGGTCAAATACTTATTTCCCTCATTAAAATGCAAATCAATTTATAACATTTTTGACATGCGTTTTTCTGGATTTTTTTGTTGATATTCTGTCTCTCACTGTTCAAATAAACCTACCATTAAAATTACAGACTGATCATTTCTTTGTCAGTGGGCAAACGTACAAAATCAGCAGGGGATCAAATAYTTTTTTCCCTCACTGTACATTCTACACTATATTGGTAGTTCATGATACTGTTGTAGCTGCTTTATGTCACCACAGAAGATATACAATTTTTACACATTTAACTATTAGTATTTCACTGCCGCCTCTGATTATACTGCCMTTTTCTTGTTGAGAGCAATTAGGTTTGTTGTTATGTTGTGTCATTCAGGGCTTTGAGATGGCATTGCTTTGTGCAAGCTTGTTTGTTCTCTCCCAGATGAGGGGATGTTTACGGACACAAACACACGCGCGCATACACACGCACACGCACACACGCTCACAAACACAGTGAAACTACTGTGAAAATAATATGCTTCGATAGCTCCAGCCATGCTTTACCTTTATCTAGCTTAAAAATAAAGGAGAGCCGCACACTCTAGGAGCACAGATGCAAAAATATTTAATTTAGGCAAGCTGTCTTCATCAGGGTACAATTAAATATTTAATTTACCAACGTTTCGATAGGCAAGCTGTCTTCATCAGGGTACAATTGTAATTGTACCCTGATGAAGACACTCTAGGAGCTCAGATGCAAAAATATTTAATTTACCAACGTTTCGACAGGCAAGCTGTCTTCATCAGGGTACAATCATAAGGTGAATGCACCAATTTGTAAGTCGCTCTGGATAAGAGCGTCTGCTAAATGACTTAAATGTAAATGTAAAATTGTAATTGTACCCTGATGAAGACAGCTTGCCTGTCGAAACGTTGGTAAATTAAATATTTTTGCATCTGAGCTCCTAGAGTGTGCGGCTCTCCTTTATTTTCAAGTTTTCTACTCCGCTAGCCAGCACCTCGCCTAAATAGGTGTGCGTTTCTTTTTCTACTAGATTACCTTTATCTAGCGCCTCTTCTCTCACCAATGTTTAAATGCTCTCCTGTATTTAAGCAGCACCTCCTCCTACCACAATGTTCACCATATTTCAGATGGGGATCCACTGACACTGGGGCTAATACCAAATTAGAGGGCATTATGGTAAATACCCCGCTTATAGGATATGATCAGGGATCTGAGCCCACTTCCAGACTTTATTAACCTTTCCACACATGTCAGCAGTAATATCCCCGTTGCCCAGCACATGGTGGCATTTGTATTAGACATGGCGCTAGGGTCTCCTGCTAAATGTCATAGCCATTGAAGCAACCCTGGCATGGTGGCCTGGTCCATGGGTAATAACCCCAACGGAGTGGCTGCGGATCTAGTTGGCTCCTATACTCTCACCAACGTCTAAAAGCTGTCCTCTATTTAACCAGCACCTCCTACCATGATGTTCACTAATTAGTGTTATTTCAGATGGGGATCCAACAGTGGAGGCTGCTGAGGGGAGGACGGCTCGTAATAATGGCTGGAACGGAGCAAATGGAATGGCATCAAACACTGGGAAACCATATGTTTGATGTATTTGATACCATTAAACCAATTTCGCTTCAGCCATTAACACGAGCCCGTCCTCCCCAATTAAGGTGCCACCAACCTCATGTGGGATCCACTGACACCGGGGCTAATAACACCTGAGAGAGCATTGTGAAAAATACCCCGCTTATAGGATATGATCAGGGATCTGAGCCCACTTCCAGACTTTATTAACCTTTCCACACATGTCAGCAGTAATATCCCCGTCGCCCAGCACATGGTGGCATTTGTATTAGACATGGCGCTAGGGTCTCCTGCTAAATGTCATAGCTATTGAAGCAACCCTGGCATGGTGGCTGCGGATCCGACTTTTACTGGACCTTTCTTCCCATGGCTTAAGATCCCAAAGCTTACGCACAAGCCTTTGCTCTACTCGTGTGTGATTGTGTTGGGGGAGGGGGGAGAAAGAAAGACAGAGAGACAAAGAGAGAGAGAGAGCGAAATAGAGAGAGAGAACGAGAGGACGAGAAAATTAAATGTGCGTCATAAAATAAAATGAAGGCCAGTCATCAGAGGTGAGCCGCACCCCCCCTCCCACTGATCTATCAGAATGCAGAATGTCATTCCATATCACTATGAAATATTGATTAGGGACTTGGAGCTGACTGAGSCTCTGATGTTTCTGGCTTTTTCTGGGGAGTTCTGAGGTRCTGAGGAGCAGGTTGGCTGTACATTACTGGAGGACAGAGCAGAAACCTTGGTGTTTTAAGACCRATTTACTCAGACAAACATGAAGTTCACTGTATATTTTATGACATAAGGAGTGTCAAACATGCATGCAGGAGATACTGTACAGATGCTGACATGGGGTTTTTGGAAGGAGGTAAGCTTGTATTGTACTGTATCATTTATTGTATATGAGTAAAAAGACATATCCCCAACAGGATCGTGGGTTCAATTCCCGCTTTGGCCACTCATACAAAAATGTGCCCTAATGTAATGGCATACATACAGTATGTTTGCGTCCTTGTCTACAGAGCAGTCAGTGGGTTTGCCTTTGAAGGTCCGTAATTACGTGCCAGTGCCAGTGACAGACAGTGCAACCTCGACCTCTTCAGTGTATTGTTGTGCCCAGATAGGGGCTAAGCCCTATTGATCTGGTGATGCAGAGAAGAGGACCCTGGAGATATGACTGGCCACTGCAGATATAGATAGACAGAGAAATGACTGATATAGCCTGCAGGGTTAACTGAACAAAAACCATACACACACGGACAGATATACACACTGTGTCACGCCCTGACCTTAGAGAGCCTTTTTTATTCTCTATTTGGTTAGKTCAGGGTGTGACTTGGGTGGGCAAATCTATGTTTCTATTTCTTTGTTGGCCTAGTATGGTTCCCAATCAGAGGCAGCTGTTTATCGTTGTCTCTGATTGGGGACAATTTTGTTGTTTTTTTCGGAGTCATTCAAAATAAAGTAAAATGTACGCCTACCACGCTGCACCTTGGTCCAATCCATCCGTCAACGAACGTGACACACTGAGTACACGCATATCTAATTACAAACATATGCACATACATCAAATCTCTGACACACACTAACACACATGCASAGATACATATTTATTACCCGCTGAGTGAACATAAATTACATMATGTAAACATTATGCACGGAAATAGATAGACATAGGTGCATACATTAAAGATACTGTATGTACACCTAAATGTACAGTCTCTGAGACACATTCACATGCAAACACACACACAGACACTATTCGTCATGTAGTGGCAGACAAGACGAGAGGAGACTGGAACAGCATTCTGGAATTAAATGTACTCTCAAATCACCTGGAACGACT
>NC_036864.1:1367149-1368614 GCF_002910315.2 Salvelinus sp. IW2-2015
GAGAGCGGACGGACGGACGGACGGACGGACGGACAGACAGACAGACCCGGCGTGACAACCACATTAATGTCTCAGAGGAACCAGAGAATGTTGTGGTCTGGAATGGATAGACAGACAAAAGTCCTCTGGTAGTCAGACACAGTAGGGTACAGGGGAGCCGACATGTTAGTCTACCAGTGACAGACCAGTCAACAATGGCTGACATGGGTATGGCTCAGAGCTAGGCTGCTCGATATTGTGAAGAAACTATTCTAAAGTACTACTCACAAATGGAGTTTAAAATGTTTATATGCACAGAAAAAGTGTGATTTATCAAACAATCTTACTAGCCTCGTACTCACACCGGTAGGAGATAACCATTGATGAATATAAACTTTTCTCAGCCTCAGTGCTTGTGCAAAGACCTTGGCTATTTGCATTTTGAAACGCCCCTAAATAACCATATATGGTTAAAATAATACCTTTAAAGCCTGCGGGGACTATACAACGCTCTACAATGGAATGCAAGAGCACAACCAAATAAAAGCTAAGGAGTGCTAGTGTTAGAGATGATAAAATGATGTATTTTGTTGGCTCAGTTGTGGCTTGACCAGTAAAAATAAAAACATAGCTACAAAAGAGAGGACCATTAGGACAACTCAAGTTGCTTTGACAAATATACTTCAAAATGAGTAGGCAACACTCGCCAACAAGCCATCCATCCTCACCAGCCCCCTCCTGTAGGCGTACAGGCCAACATTGCTGTTCTGCAGAATGAAAAAGTAATGCGTTCCACCTGGCCACCGTGCCACCACATTCAGCAGTGTCYTTTGCCCATCACATAACCTATCATCTGCCCATAAAGAGTGGAAGCCTTTTCTGTTCRCAGAGTTGAAATCATTTCGGGATGGTGATTTTATGACAGTGTGAGTGCCGTCTATTGCTCCGTTCATATTTGGGAACCCGTTTGATTGCGTCACGAYGAAGGAACCCCTCTTGACTTCAACCTKTTGTGCGATGCTGTACGGAAACTGTGTGTTACTGTTTTGCATCCAAAGCATCGGGTCGTGAGATGCCGATCAACAAGCTTCCGCTGAAAAGTGACCGTTGCCCAAACGATATTGGTTTTGGGAAACAAAATGTATGCACACACTTGCGTCCTGTCATCCCTGGATGGGAGACCAGATGCTGCTGGAAGTGGTGTTGGAGGGCCAGTAGGAGGCACTCCTTCCTCAGGTCTAAACAAAGATCAATGCCCCAGGGCAGTGATTGGGGACACTGCTCTGTGTAGGGTGCCGTCTTTCGGATGGGACGTTAAACGGGTGTCCGGACTCTCTGAGGTCATTAAAGATCCCATGGCACTTATCGTAAGAGTAGGGGTGTTAACCCCGGTGTCCTGGCTAAATTCCCAATCTGGCCCTCAACCATCACGGTCACCTAATAATCCCCAGTTTACAATTGGCTCATTCATCCCCCTCCTTCCCCT
>NC_036864.1:1375049-1395555 GCF_002910315.2 Salvelinus sp. IW2-2015
CCAAAGAAGAGATAATCGCTACCAGTTATGATGGGCATTGACTGTTTCCCAGAAACGTTTTGGCTGCAGGGGAAATATTGATAGAATTTCAACAAGATTGTTGCTTAATGTGAATATCGCTCATTGGGCTGTAGGGATTGGTGATGTAAAGATATGGATATCTGGTTGGGTTCGGGGGTTTGACAGTCCGCCTTGGACTGCTGTTAAGCGGCCTACAGCAGTGTGCGTGCGCGTGCGTGCGTGCGTGCGTGCGTGCGTGCGTGCGTGCGTGTGTGTGTTGCAGTGGGTAAATTGGGACTTGAGAGGGTGGGGGGGGGGTGGGGGTGGCGCGTGGGGGGGGTGATATAATTGTTATACTAAACTAAACAATATATACTGACAAAGCACAAATCACAGCATACTACAGGTTAGGGAGGGACTTAACATTTGGAGGGGGAGAATGACTGTGAGAAGGTCAGTTCGGGTGACTTTTTAAAAGGACATGTCTGAGCAATGAAGCAAACGGAACAGCTGCATCCCTTAATTCAAAATGTATGTTTTTTCACGATGCTTTTTCACGATGCCATTATGCATTATGGGTAATTTGTCATTTTCAATGATTAGTAATGTTTTAAGCTGGTCTGTACTAAAATAGATATGTTCATTGTATACATGATTTAACAAGTAACAGATTGCAGTTCTCACCCCCTCCACCATCGCCTCAAGGTGAATGGTTTTGCCCACAGGAAAGTTTTACTTCTCCTCCGCGACCCACTGTGTTGGTTCAGTGCAGTTAGAAAGCACGAGTTGCACCATTGGTGTTTAAAATGAAAAGACATCTGTAAAAGAAAATGGTCTATTTATTTTGTTGTGCTGTTACAATTGTATCTTTCATGTCCGATGCACTCAGTGTGTTGATACATATCATTTGAGCTGCGTGCACCATGCACACATGTTGTCATTTCACTTTGCCTGTAAGAATCATGATGACCACAGGCATATGACAGTAGGCCTAATATTACACAAAATAATCTTTGAAATATTTTTTCTCACCAAGCTGTTTACAGGTATTCAACACCATTCTGCATTTTTGCCTTCTATTTTCACAACATCAATTGGTTAAATCACCTCGTAAAATGTTTTCAATCAGTTACAAAAGTAACAGTTCAATTGTGGAATTTCTTTCCTTYTTAATGCATTTGAGCCAATCAGTTGTGTTGTGACAAGGTAGGGGTGGTATACAGAAGATAGCCCTATTGGTAAAACACCAAGCCCATATTATGGCAAGAACAGCTCAAATAAACAAAGAGAAATGACAGTCCATCATTACCTTAAGAGATGGTCAGTCAATACGGAACATTTCATGAACTTTGAAAGTTTCTTCAAGTGCAGTCGCAAAAACCATCAAGCACTATGATGAAACTGGTTCTCATGAGGACCGCCACAGGAAAGAAAGACCCAAAGTTACCTCAGCAGAGGATAAGTCAATTAGAGTTGCCAGCCTCAGAAATTGCAGCCCAAATAAATGCTTCTCAGAGTTCAAGTAACAGACACATCTCAACATTTCTTGGGCCAAGAAACACGAGCAATGGAAATTAGACTGTGGAAATCTGTTCTTTGGTCTTATGAGTCCAAATTTGAGATTTTTGGTTCCAACTGCCATGTCTTTGTGAGACGCAGAGTAGGTGAACGGATGATCTCTGCATGTGTAGTTCCCACCGTGAAGCATGGAGGAGGAGGTGTGATGGAGTGGGGTACTTTGCTGGTGACACTGTCTGTGGCAAATCTGACCACGACTCTATTTTGTTGCTTCCAGCCTATAGACAGAAACTAAAACAGGAAACGCCTGTGCTCGGGTCTGTTCAACGTTGGTCCGACCAATCTGATTCCACACTTCAAGATTTCTTCGATCACATGGACTGGGATATGTTCCGGATAGCCTCAGACAACAACATTGATGTATACGCTGATTCGGTGAGCGAGTTTATTAGCGAGTGCATCGGTGATGTTGTACCCACGGCGACTATTAAAACCTTCCCCAACCAGAAACCGTGGATGGATGGCAGCATTCGCGCAAAACTGAAAGCACGAACCACTGCTTCTAATCATGGMAAGGCGACCGGAAACATGACCGAATACAAACAGTGTAGCTATTCCCTCCGCAAGGCAATCAAACAAGCTATTGCGTCAGTATAGAGACAAAGTAGAGTCGCAATTCAACGGCTCAGACACGARACATACAGTCAATCACGGATTACAAAAAGAAAACCAGCCCCGTCGCGGACAGCAATGTCTTGCTCMCAGACAAATTAAACAACTTCTTTGCTCGCTTTGAGGACAATACAGTGCCACTGATACGGCCCGCTACCAAAACCTGTGGGCTCTCCTTCACCTCAGTCAATGTGAGTAAAACATTTAGACGTGTTAACCCTTGCAAGGCTGCCGGCCCAGACGGCATCCCTAGCCGCGTCCTCAGAGCATGCGCAGACAGCAGCCTGGTGTGTTTACGGACATATTCAATCATCTCTATCCAAGTCTGCTGTTCCCACATGCTTCAAGAGGGCCACCATTGTCTGTTCCCAAGAAAGCTAAGGTAACTGAGCTAAATGACTACAGCCCTGTAGCGCTCACTTTCTGTCATCATGAAGTGCTTTGAGAGACTAGTCAAGGATCATATCAACTCCACCCTACCTGACACCCTAGACCCACTCCAATTTGCTTACCGCCCAATAGGTCCACAGACAACACAATCGCAATCACACTGCACACCGCCCTAACCATCTGGACAAGAGGAATAGCTATGTAAGAATGCTGTTCATCTAATTACAGCTCAGCATTCAACACCATAGTACCCTCCAAACTCGTCATTAAGCTCAAGACCCGGGGTCTATACCCCGCCCTGTGCAACTGGGTCCTGGACTTCTGACGGGCCGCCCCCGGGTGGTGAGGGTAGGAAACAACAATCTCCACCCCGCTGACCTCAACACTGGATCCCCACAAGGGTGCGTTCTCAGCCCTCTCCTGTACTCCTGTTCACCCATGACTGCGTGGCCATGCAATCCTACAACTCAATCATCAAGTTTGTAGACGACACTACAGTGGTAGACTTGATTACCAACGACGACAAGACGGCCTACAGGAGGAGGTGAGGGCCCTCGGAGTGTGGTGTCAGGAAAAATAAACTCACCGCTCACAGCAAAAAAACAAAGGAGATGATCGTGGACTTCAGGAAACAGCAGAGGGAGCCCCCCCTATCCACATCGACGGGACAGTAGTGGAGAAGCTGAAAAGATTAAGTTCCTCGCGTACACATCACTGACAAACTGAAATGGGTCCACCCACACAGACAGCGTGGTGAAGAAGCGCAACATCGCCTCTTCAACCTCAGGAGGCTGAAGAAATTTGGCTTGTCACCAAAAACATCACAAACTTTTACAGATGCACAATCGAGAGCATCCTGTCGGGCTGTATCACCGCCTGGTACGGCAACTGCTCCACCCACAACCATAAGGCTCTCCAGAGGGTAGTGAGGTCTGCACAATGTATCATGGGGGCAAACTACCTGCCCTCCAGGACACTACACCACCCGATGTCACAGGAAGGCCATAAAAATCATCAAGGACAACAACCAGTCCAAGGTGGCTTAGCAGTTCAGACGTCTTTTTCTGTTCCGTATTGTTCGTGTCCTGTATATATATATATTTACACCTTTCTTCGCATATCTTTTATCTATTTTATTATCCAAGAACTCACTACAAAGCTTTCCTGCAAAAGCTTTCCTGCAACCCGCTTCACCAATTACAAAAAGTATTATTTACCTCAATCTGAAAATCCATCGTGGAAGCTAGCCAGGGGCTAATTCAGAAGCTAGCCTGAAAGCTAACCAGAAGCTACTCCGATAGCTAGCCAGAAGCTAATCTGTAGCTGCCCCGAAATTAGCCGGTTTGCTGGCTAGCGTTTGGTGTTTCAGCTGCCCACGTTTAGTGGTCATCAGCTATTCCTTTAGCTCGATAATCTACCGGCACTTTTGTGCAACGCGACTCGGACCGGAGCATTCCGGGACTCTTTTTCTCTCAGTTTCCCGGATTCCAACCGCAGGCTCTGGACACTTGTACCTTGATTTCGCAGCTAGCTAGCTGCAAACCGTGTGACTATTGGCTTACGTCGACCCCGGAGCAAACTCTAATCATTCTGGAGCTAGCCAGCTGAGGAGTTTCATCACCATCCGGACCCGTTTCTTTTGTTGCTGCTGCAGATACGGAACCCCACCGGGCCTTCACGACTGACTGCCGCGACTGACTGCCGACGTTATCTGCCCGAGGGATTTATCCAACTGGCACCTCCGTCCGACGTTACCTGAACGCTCATCTGAGGCCGCCTAATCGTTAGCTGTCTTATCGGCTGCTATTTGAACAAGTATATTGGACAACTATTATTATTATTATTATTTATTTATTTTATTTTTTCCTTGGGTCACTATATCTATTTTGCCAATTTGGATTGATCCCCTCTACCACACGGAACCCCACTACACGGAACCCCACTAACCTCCGACGGAAACGCACGAGGTATCTAAAACAGACCTCCATCCTATGCTGCTACCGATAGCCATATACCCGGCCAGCTGTCTGGATCGCCACGACCCAACCAACCTCTACTCACTGGACCCTTATTGATCACTCGATTAGCATGCCTCTCCTTAATGTAAATATGCCTTGTCCATTGCTGTTCTGGTTAGTGTTTATTGGCTTATTTCACTGTAGAGATTCTACCCTGCTCTCTATACCATATCCAACTCTCAGTTCCACCACCCACATATGCGATGACATCACCTGGTTTCAATGATGTTTCAGAGACAATATCTCTTCATCATCACTCAATACCTAGGTTTACCTCACTGTATTCACATCCTACCATACCTTTGTCTGTACATTATTCCTTTAAACTTTTATCGCCCCCAGAACCTCCTTTTACTCTCTGCTCTAGTAGCTCTAGGCGACCAATTCTCATAGCTTTTAGCCGTACCTTATCTACTCCTCCTCTGTTCCTCTGGTGATGTAGAGGTGAATCCAGGCCCTGCAGTACCTGGCTCCACTCCTATTCCCCAGGCGCTCTCTTTTGATGACTTCTGTAACCGTAATAGCCTTGGCTTCATGCATGTTAACATTAGAAGCCTCCTCCCTAAGTTTGTTTTGTTCACTGCTTTAGCACATCTGCCAACCCGGATGTTTTAGCCGTGTCTGAATCCTGGCTTAGAAAGACCACAAAAATTCAGACATTTTCATCCCCAATTACAAGATTTTCAGACAAGATAGAACGGCCAAAGGGGGCGGTGTTGCCATCTACTGCAAAGACTGCCTGCAGAGTTCTGTTAATACTATCCAGGTCTGTTCCCAAACAATTTGAACTTCTACTTTTAAAATCCACCTCTCTAAAAACAAGTCTCTCACCGTTGCCGCCTGCTATAGACCACCTCTGCCCCCAGCTGTGCTCTGGACACTATATGTGAACTGATTGCCCCCCATCTATTTCTCAGAGCTCGTGCTGCTAGGCGACCTAAATTTGAACATGCTCAACACCCCAGCCACCCTACAATCTAAGCTTGATGCCCTCAATCTCACACAAATTATAAATGAACCTACCAGGTACCACCCCAATTCCGTAACACGGGTACCCTCATAGATATCATCCTAACAAACTTGCCCTCCAAATACACCTCTGCTGTTTTCAACCAAGATCTCAGCGATCACTGCCTCATTGCCTGCATCCGTAATGGTCAGCGGTCAAACGACTCCACTCATCACTGTCAAACGCTCCCTGAACACTTCAGCGAGCAGGCCTTTCTAATCGACCTGGCCGGGGTATCCTGGAAGGATATTGATCTCATCCCGTCAGTAAGAGGATGCCTGGTCATTTTTTTTAAATGCTTCCCTCACCATCTTGAATAAGCATGCCCCATTCAAGAAATTTAGAACCAGGAACAGATATAGCCCTTGGTTCTCTCCTGACCTGACTGCCTTAACCAACAGAAAAACATCCTATGGCGTTCTGCATTAGCATCGAACAGCCCCCGTGATATGCAACTTTTCAGGGAAGCCAGAAACCAATATACACAGGCAGTTAGAACAGCCAAGGCTAGCTTTTTCAAGCAGAAATTTGCTTCCTGCAACACAAATTCAAAAAAGTTCTGGGACACCGTAAAGTCCATGGAGAAATAAGAACACTCCTCCCAGCTTCCAACCGCTCTGAAGATAGGAAACACTGTCACCACCGACAAATCCACTATAATTGAGAATTTCATAAGCATTTTTCTAGCGGCTGCCATGCTTTCCACCTGGCTACCCCTACCCCGGACAACAGCACTGCCCTCCCCTCTGCTACTCGCCCAAGCCTTCCCCATTTCTCTTCTCCCAATACAGTCAGCTGATGTTCTAAATGAGCTGAAAATCTGGACCTACAAATCAGCCGGGCTAGATAATCTGGACCCTTTCTTTCTAAAACTATCTGCTGAAATTGTTGCCACCCCTATTACTAGCCTCTTCAACCTCTCTTTCGTGTCGTCTGAGATCCCCAGAGATTGGAAAGCAGCTGCGGTTTATCCCCCTCTTCAAAGGGGGGACACCCTTGACCCTAACTGCTACAGACCTATATCTATCCTACCCTGCCTTTCTAAGGTCTTCGAAAGCCAAGTCAACAAACAGATTACCGACCATTTCGAATCCCACCACACCTTCTCCGCAATGCAATCTGGTTCAGAGCTGGTCATGGGTGCACCTCAGCCACGCTCAAGGTCATAAAACGATATCGTAACCGCCATCGATAGGAAACAATACTGTGCAGGCCGTATTCATTGACCTGGCCAAGGCCTTTGACTCTGTCAATCACCACATCCTCAATTGGCAGACTCACAGCCTTGGTTTCTCTAATGATTGCCTCGCCTGGTTCACCAACTACTTCTCTGATCGAGTTCAGTGTGTCAAATCGGAGGGTCTGTTGTCCGGCCTCTGGCAGTCTCTATGGGGGTGCCACAGGGTTCAATTCTTGGACCGACTCTCTCTCTGTTTACATCAATGATGTCGCTCTTGCTGCTGGTGATTCTCTGATCCACCTCTACGCAGACGACACATTCTGTATACTTCTGGCCCTTCTTTTGACACTGTGTTAACAACCCTCCAGGCGAGCTTCAATGCCATACAAACTCCTCCTTCCGTGGCCTCAACTGCTCTTAAATACAAGTAAAACCAAATGCACTCTTCAACCGATCGTGCCTGCTCCTTGCCCGCCTGTCCAACATCACTACTTTGGACGGCTCTGACTTAGAATATGTGGACACCTACAAATACCTAGGTGTCTGGTTAAGACTGTAAACTCTCCTTCCAGACTCACATCAAACATCTCCAATCCAAAGTCAAATCTAGAATTGGCTTCCTTATTCGCAACAAAGCATCCTTACTCATGCTGCCCAAACTAACCCTTGTAAAAAACTGACCATCCTACCAATCCTCACTTGGTGATGTCATTTACAAAATAGCCCTCCAAAACCCTACTCAATAAATGGATGCAGTCTATCACAGTGCCATCCGTTTGTCACCAAAGCCCCATATACTACCACCACTGCGACCTGTACACTCTCGTTGCTGGCCCCTCGCTTCATACTCGTCGCCAAACCCACTGGTTCCAGGCATCATCTACAAGACCTGCTAGTAAAGTCCCCCCTTATCTCAGCTCGCTGGTCACCATAGCAGCACCTACCTGTAGCACGCGCTCCAGCGGTATATCTCTCTAGTCACCCCCAAAACCAATTTTCCTTTGGACGCCTCTCCTTCCAGTTTCTGCTGCCAATGACTGGAACGAACTACAAAAATCTCTGAAACTGGAAACACCTATCTCCCTCACTAGCTTTAAGCACCAGCTGTCAGAGCAGCTCATAGATTACTGCACCTGTACATAACCCATCTACAATTTAGCCCAAACAAACTACCTCTTTACTACTGTATTTATTTATTAATTTATTTTGCTCCTTTGCACCCCATTATTTCTGTCTCTACTTTGCACTTTCTTCCACTGCAAACCAACCATTCCATTGTTTTTTTTTTAGTTTTTTTTTTACTTGCTGTGTTGTACTCACTTCGCCTCCATGGCCTTTTATATTTTTATTTATTTATACATATATTTGTTTGCCTTCACCTCCTTATCTCACCTCACTTGCTCACATTGTATATAGACTTATTTTTTTTTTTTTTTTTTCACTGTATTATTGACTATATGTTTGTTTTACTCCATGTGTACTAATGTGTTGTTGTATGTGTCGAACTGCTTTGCTTTATCTTGGCCAGGTCGCAATTGTAAATGAGAACGTGTTTCTCAATTTGCCTACCTGGTTAAATAAAGGTTAATAAAAATAAAATAAAAAACACCCGAGCCACTGCCTGTTCACCCGCTATCATCCAGAAGGCGAGGTCAGTACAGGTGCATCAAACCTGGGACCGAGAGACTGAAAAACAGCTTCTATCTCAAGGCCATCACTAAACATTGACTGTTTAACAGCCATCACTAACATTGAGTGGCTGCTGCCAACATACTGACTCAAATCTCTAGCCACTTTAATAATAAAAAATTGATGTAATAAATGTATAACTAGTCCCGTTAAACAATGCCACTTTATATAATGTTACATACCCTACATTACTCATCTCATAATGTGTATACTGTACTCTATACCATGTACTGCATCTTGCCTATGCCGTTCGGCCATTGCTCATCCATATATTTAAATGTAATATTCTTATTCATTCCTTTACACTTGTGTGTATAAGGTATTGTTGTGAAATAGTTAGATTACTTGTTAGATATTACTGCATGGTCGGAACTAGAAGCACAAGCATTTTGCTACGCTCGCATTAACATTGCTAACCATGTGTATGTGACCAATAAAATTTGATTTGATTAATTTCGAATTCAAGGAACACTGAACCAGCATGGCTACCACAGAATTCTGCAGTGATACGTCGTCCATCTGTTTGCACCAAATTATAGTGGGACTATAATTTGTTTTTCAACAGGACATTGACCAACACACCTCCAGGCTGTGTAATGGTTATTTGACCAAGAAGGAGAGTGATGGAGTGCTGCATCAGATGACCTGGTCCCCACAATCACCCAACCTCAAACCCAAATGAGATGGTTTGGGCTGAGTTGGACCGCAGAGTGAAGGAAAAGCAACCAACAAGTGCTCAGCATATGTGGGAACTCCTTTAAAACTCTTGTAAAATCATTCCAGGTGAAGCTGGTTGAGAGAATTTATTTTCAAGTTTATTTAACTTTTATTTGACTAGGCAAGTCAGTTCTTATTTACAATGACCTAACCAATGCCAAACCAGACGACGCTGGGCCAATTGTGCACCGCCCTATGGGACTCCCAATCACGGCAGATGTGATGAGCTGGATTCGAACCAGGTACTGCAGTGACACCTCTTGCACTGTGATGCAGTGTCTTAGACACTGCGCCACTCGTGAGCCAAGAATGCCAAGACTGTGCAAAGCTGTTAACAAGGCAAAGGGTGGCTACTTTGAAGAAATTAAAATCTAACTCGTTTTGGTTCTACAATTATTCCATATGTGTTATTTCCATAGTTGTGATGTCTTCACTATTATTCTACAATGTAGAAAATAGTAAAAATTAAGAAAACCTTTGAATGAGTAGGTGTGTCCAAACTTATGCACCCCCACTATTAGACAAAGTCAGGCGCCCATGCAGACATCTAAAATATAATTACCCCCTTGAGAAATGAGCCCAATAGCAAATTGGTCTTGGCAGGTGTGCTATTTAGTATTAAGATTATCACCTGATGGTGCTCAGCTGATGCAGCACGTGGGTAGAAATAATAGGCTGAGGGTTGCCCATCTGCATTACCCCATTTGGCTAATCAGCTAGATCAGATACTATAACATATATCTCTAAAGTCTATCTTGTTGCTAGTTAGTAACATAGTGATGACTTGAATGTCATAACAACACTAACATTCCACTGGCACTCAGCCAACCAGGATCATGTAGGCTACTGGGAATATAATGTAGGTTTAATCAGTTACACCTGACCCATGTTACATTTAGCCGTGTTCTTCCTTTTGCATTCCACGCCGCTGGCGAGTGCTGAACGCACATCAATCATACAGCTGCTAAAAACTCAGGTTCTAAAAATGGTGCATTTGACTTATTTCTTGGATTGAAAGATAAGTGTCGTCAAATAAAATAAAGGAATTTACTTACGGACGAGGAATGCAACGTATTGTGCCTCAGAAAAAAGAACGAAAAACAAGAAGAATAACAACGTACAGTGGGGCAAAAAAGTATTTAGTCAGCCACCAATTGTGCAAGTTTCTCCACTTAAAAAGATGAGAGAGGCCTGTAATTTTCATCATAGGTACACTTCAACTATGAAGACAAAATGAGAAAGAAAAAAATCCAGAAAATCACATTGTAGGATTTTTAATGAATTTATTTCAAATTATGGTGGAAATAAGTATTTGGTCAATAACAAAAGTTTATCTCAATACTTTGTTATATACCCTTTGTTGGCAATGACAGAGGTAAACATTTTCTGTAAGTCTTCACACACGTTGCTGGTATTTTGGTATATACTTAGTACAACAAACATAAGAGGATAACAGACCAGATGGAAAAGCAAAGCTAAAATGGTTCTTTTAAATATGTCCAAAGTTTCGGCCCCCTCAGGTTCTCTGGCAGGCTATTCCAGAGGCTGGGGGCATAAATAACTAAAGGCTGTCTCTCCGTGCATCTTGGTCCCTAGGCTTTGGGATAGTTAAAAGACCCAGATCAAGAGGACCTGAGGGACCTACTGGGTAAATAACTTAAAGCATGTCTTGACATGTATTGGGGTGCACAATCGTGGATTATTTAAAAAACCAATAGAATAATCTTAAAATTAATTCTAAAACTCACAGGCAGCCAGTGCAGAGACCTTAAAACCAGTGTAAATGTGTGCACTCCGTCTGGTCTTGGTCAGTACCCTGTCTCAGCTCCTCCTGGCTCTCATTTGAATCGTAGCTGCCGGGTCTCAGATCCAGCAGGATCCGACTCATTTAACCCCCGTGTGTGTGTGTGTGTGTGTGTGTGTGTGTGTGTGTGTGTGTGTGTGTGTGTGTGGTGTGGTGTGTGTGTGTGTGTGTGTGTGTGTGTGTGTGGTGTGTGTGTGTGTGTTATAATCCTCCCATCTCCTGATGCCTAACCTCAAATCATATCAAAAAAAATTGTCACATACACATGGTTAGCAGATGTTAATGCGAGTGTGGCGAAATGCTTGTGCTTCTAGTTCCGACCGTGCAGTAATATCTAACAAGTAATTCTAACAATTTCACAACAACTACCTTATACACACAAGTGTAAAGGAATGAATAAGAATATGTACATATAAACATATGGATGAGCGATGGCCGAACGGCATAGGCAAGATGCAGTAGATGGTAGAGAGTACAGTATATACATATGAGATGAGTAATGTAGGGTATGTAAACATTATATAAAGTGGCATTGTTTAAAGTGACTAGTGATACATTACATCAAGATGGCAAGATGCAGTAGATGGTATAGAGTATAGTATATACATATGAGATGAGTAATGTAGGGTATGTAAACATTATATAAAGTGGCATTGTTTAAAGTGACTAGTGATACATTACATCAAGATGGCAAGATGCAGTAGATGGTATAGAGTATAGTATATACATATGAGATGAGTAATGTAGGGTATGAAAACATTATATAAAGTGGCATTGTTTAAAATGGCTAGTGATACATTACAGCAAGATGGCAAGATGCAGTAGATGGTATAGAGTAAAGTATATACATATGAGATGAGTAATGTAGGGTATGTAAGCATTATATAAAGTGATAAATTGATTACATACATTTTTGGATTATTAAAGTGGCTAGATTTGGTCAGTATGTTGGCAGCAGCTACTCAATGTTAGTGATGGCTGTTTAACAGTCTGATGGCCTTGAGATAGAAGCTGTTTTTCAGTCTCTGTCCCGCTTTGATGCACCTGTACTGACCTCGCCTTCTGGATGATAGCGGGATGAACAGGCAGTGGCTCGGGTGGTTGTTGTCCTTGATAATCTTTTTGGCCTTCCTGTGACATCGGTGGTGTAGGTGTCCTGGAGGGCAGGTAGTTTGCACCCGGTGATGCGTTGTGCAGACCTCCCTACCCTCTGGAAGAGCCTTACGGTTATGGGTGGAGCAGTTGCCGTACGGGGGTGACACAGCCCGACAGGATGCTCTCGATTGTGCATCTGTAAAGGTTTGTGAGTGTTTTTGGTGACAAGCCAAATTTCTTCAGCCTCCTGAGGTTGAAGAGGCGCTGCTGCGCCTTCTTCACAACGCTGTCTGTGTGGGTTGACCAATTCAGTTTGTCCGTGTACACCGAGGAACTTAAAACTTTCCACCCTCTCAACTACTGTCCCGTCAATGTAGATAGGGGGCTGCTCCCTCTGCTGTTTCCTGAAGTCCACGATCATCTCCTTTGTTTTGTTGACATTGAGTGTGAGGTTATTTTCCTGACACCACACTCCGAGGGCCCTTACCTCCTCCCGGTAGGCCGTCTTGTCGTCGTTGTTGTAATCAAGCCTACCACTGTAGTGTCGTCTGCAAACTTGATGATTGAGTTGGAGGCGTGCATGGCCACGCAGTCGTGGGTGAACAGGGAATACAGGAGAGGGCTGAGAACACACTTGTGGGTACCCAGTGTTTGAGAATCAGCGGGGTGGAGTTGTTATTACCTACCCTCACCACCTGGGGGCGGCCCGTCAGGAAGTCCAGGACCCAGTTGCACAGGGCGGGGTCGAGACCCAGGGTCTCTAGCTTGATGACGAGTTTGGAGGGTACTATGGTGTTGAATGCTGAGCTGTAATCGATGAACAGCATTCTTACATAGGTATTCCTCTTGTACAGATGGGTTAGGGCAGTGTGCAGTGTGATGGCGATTGCGTCTGTGGACCTATTGGCGCGGTAAGCAAATTGGAGTTGGTCTAGGGTGTCAGGTAGGGTGGAGGTGATATGATCCTTGACTAGTCTCTCAAAGCACTTCATGATGACRGAAGTGAGTGCTACAGGGTGGTAGTCATTCAGCTCAGTTACCTTAGCTTTCTTGGGAACAGGAACAATGGTGGCCCTCTTGAAGCTTGTGGGAACAGCAGACTTGGATAAGGATTGATTGAATATGTCTGTAAACACACCAGCCAGCTGGTCTGCGCATGCTCTGAGTATGCTCCGAGCAAAGAAGTTGTTTAGTCTGTCTGGGAGCAGGACATCGTGGTCCGCGACGGGGCTGGTTTTTCTTTTGTAGTCCGTGATTGACTGTAGACCCTGCCACATACCTCTCATCTCTGAGCCGTTGAATTGCGACTCCACTTTGTCTCTATACTGACGCTTAGCTTGTTTGATTGCCTTGTTTGATTGCCTTACCTTGTGCTCAGGTGTGTGTGAGAGGAAGAGCAGAGCGAGAGAGAGAGCGATAGGGAGAGAGAAAGAGGGAGGAGGATGGGGTGTATATTGAACGGAGCAACCCCAGATATGAACTTCTACCATTGAGCACAGTGAGCTAGCACACATAGTGAGCTACTATAACACACACACACACTAAGATAACATATACAGGGTTTGGGGAGACATCCATATCAATCAAACAGCTGGTCCTCCTGAGAGCTGAAAATCAGACACACACAGGCACAAAGATACAGACTCATCCCCCCCTCACACATACACACACCTCCCTGGAACTCACTACACTGGTCTATTTACCAGTGTGATCCCAGGGTGTGTGTTGTGCTCCATTAGGTCTGGTGATAATGAGCTGAGAGTGACTCCCAGTGACTCAGGCAGGGGAGCCCGATGGCCGCTGTGTGTGAGGGCCTGTGTGTGTGTGTACAGCCAGGAGAGCCTGACGCTCGCTGTGACTGTGTGTGTGATGGAAGGAGCACCCAGCAGTCACAGCCTCTTTTGCACAGTGGGAGTGAGTGAGTGAGTTTGTTGAGAGCCTCTTATGCAGCTGAGCTAGGCAGCAGGGGCTCCAGTGGAGCCATGCATGAGAATGAGCCTGAGCAGAGCAGAGCACAGCGGGCTGGGAGGGGTTGAATGGCACCCCTCTGTGTGTGTGTGTGACAAATATAAAAAGAAAGAGAAAAAGAGAGCGCAAGAGAGAGAGAGAGATGTGCGAGAGAGTGTGAGAGAGAGAGCGAGAGAGAGAGAGCGGTCGAGCGAGAGAGAGAGAACGTGTACTTAGAACGGTCGACTTTGTGAGACTGCATTATACAAACAACATGATGCAAGAAGCCGCTCAGACCAAAGCCCATTGTGCGTTTAGCTGATCTCAATGTTTATGAATCTGTGTCGCATCTTTGCATTGTAAAGCTATTTTTCAAGTGAGCTGAGATATTGTTGCTGGCATATTGTTGCTTGAATTCAAATCTTTGCTAACCCTGTCCAAGAAAATGGGCAATTAGTCWTTTGTTTAAAGCCTGCTAGTTATTCCACTGTCAAACATGAACTTGTTTGTTTTTATGGACAATTTTCTCAGCTTTTTATTTTATTTGTATTTATTTATTTAACTTTTATGTAACTAGGCAAGTCAGTTAAGAACAAACCCTCCTCTAACCCGGATGACACTGGGCCAATCGTGCGCCGCCCTATGGCACTCCCGATCACGGCCAGTTGTGATMGAGCCCGGGATCGAACCAGGGTCTGTAGTGACGCCTGTAGCACTGAGATGCAGTGCCTTAGACYGCTAAGGCACTCGGGAGCTGTTAAACTCGCTCTTTCACCATCCGKTCTCTCAGCGTGAGTCCAGACAAACAGCATGGCTTCCAACAGCGCTTATTCTCCACTACCCCCCCAAGAAATACACACACACCAACAAATCTCAACGCYCCCGTTTGACTCAGGCCCACATTGAGACTGAAGCTGAAGAGGAAAAGGAAGAGGAGGGGTGTAAAATGGACAGGTGGTATTGTGAAGAGAAGAATAGAGATTGTGTCACACAAATATGAATTCATAAGCAGACAGATGCACTTCACTGGATGGCTGACAATGGGTTGAGAATGTGAATGTAATAGAACCTAGCTAGCCGAGTTCAAATAAATATTTMATTGCACATTACACTTAATGGTTGGATGGCTGCTCGCTGATGAGGAGAATATGTAACACGTCTCTGATCACTGAACACTAAGCCCCGTTGAAACGGTAGGTATTTCACATGAAAGGATGAAATTACAGACACAATTTGCAGCAAATAGGCTACAGAGATGTTGCCTTGTTAATGATGGCTATGATTCGTTTTTTAATGTAGATTCATGATGTGTAAACTGGGATGCATTAGCATATTGCTAACGGTTGTAGATTATGAATGCCCACGTATAGCTCAGTAACGCATTAGTTGTACGTAATTGAAGCAATAGCTGGTTTGGTAAAGTGTATGAATACAGAAATACATATACAATGAGTGAAAACATCAAATCATTATAGCTAATTTTCCCCAAATTTCCCTCAGACACCCCCTAACTTCGGCCTGGAAAATAACAGTATGTTTTGCGACTAAATACACCCTTCTAGCTAGCTGACCACCTATTTTCGTTACAACCTATGTACATTAAGATAGCTTATGAGAGTAAAAAATAAATATAATAATATATGCAATAGCAGCCAAAAGTTTGGACACACCTACTTATCCAAGGGTTTTTCTTTATTTGACTATTTTCTACATTGTAGAATAATAGTGAAGAAGACATCAAAACTTTGAAATAACACATATGGAATYATGTAGTAACCAAAAAAGTGTTAAACAAATATAACATATATTTTATATTTGAGATTAGTAGTCACCCTTTGCCTTGATGACAGCTTTGCACAGTRTGGGCATTCTCTCARCCAGCCTCAMCTGGAATGCTTTTCCAGGTTGTTTGAGGTTGGGTGATTGTGGAGGCCAGGTCATCTGATGCAGCACTCCATCACTATCCTTCTTGGTCAAATAGCCCTTACACAGCCTGGAGGTGTGTTGGGTCATTGTACTGTTGAAAAACAAATGATAGTCCCGCTAAGTGCAAACCAGGGATGGCGTATCGCTGCAGAATGCTGGTTAAGTGTGCATTGAATTCTACATAAATCACAGACAGTKTCACCAGCAAAGCACCCCCACACCATCACACCTCCTCCTCCATGCTTCACRGTGGGAACAACACATGTGGAGATCATCCGTTCACCTACTCTGCGTCTCACAAAGACACGGCGGTTGGAACCAAAGGACAGATTTCCACCAGTCTAATATCCATTGCTCGTGTTTCTCGGCCCAAGCAAGTCTCTTATTTATATTATTGGTGTCCTTTAGTAGTGGTTTCTTTTCAGCAATTCGACCATGAAGGCCTGATTCACAGTCTCTGAACAGTTGATGTTGAGATGAGTCTGTTACTTGAACTCTGTGAAGCATTTATTTTGGCTGCAATTTGAGGTGCAATTAAGTCTAATGAACTTATCCTCTGCAACAGAGGTAACTCGGGGTCTTCCTTTCCTGTGGTGGTCCTCATGAGAGCCAGTTCCATCATAGCGCTTGATGGTTTTTGCGACTGCACTTGAAGAAACGTTAAAAGTTCTTGAAAATTTCYGGATTGACTGACCATCTCTTAAAGTAATGATGGACTGTCGTTTCTCTTTGCTTATTTGAGCTGTTGTTGCCATAATATGGGCTTGGTGTTTTACCAATAGGGCTATCGTCTGTATACCACTCATACCTTGTCACAACAACTGATTGGCTTAAACACATTAAAAAAGAAAGAAATTCCACAAATTAACAAGAAACACCTGTTAATTGAATTACATTACAGGTGACTACCTCATAAAGCTCGTTGAGAGAATGCTTACTACATAATTCCATGTGTGTTATTTCATAGTKTTGATGTCATCACTATTATTCTACAATGTAGAAAATAGTTTTAAAAAATAAAGAAAAACCCTAGAATGAGTAGGTGTGTCCAAACTTTTGACTGTTACTGTATAATACACATTTTGTGGGACACGCTGTGTATTGTAAAATTTCACTGCGCGACAGACCACACATATTTTAATATCCACATTTTAACCTCTGAAATATAGTCAACAGATTTGCTAATGTTGCCTGCTTAGTTGCTAAATGTTGAAGGAACTGCTTAGTAACCAAAAAATAAAGAAATTGTAAGTGTTAAATAATACATATCACGACAACAGCTGAATGTTGTTAAGCTTTACCATATCAAAGGCGTCGTCTGATCGGAGCACTTTGCGCAATCTACAAACATTTATTTTGAACTTCGAACCATTAACTGTTGGCTATGTTTCATCTCACAACAGCTACTTGGAGACAGTATTTAGTCAAACGTTACACTGTATGCATCAATGTTGAATTAATTGGGACACTAATTTTCATCACAGATAACATCAAACAAAAAAAACATGGGTACACTTTCAGTTTATTGTGAGAACTGTCATCGTCACCTTTCAATGCCTTGGCTTTGAATTGCAAAAAGTTAATACATATTCAGAGTTATCTTTCTAAAATGTTTATAGAATGCCAAGATATTTAGCTACATGTATTTCCCACCACAGCATGGAGAAAGTCAAGTGGAAGTAGTGGAGCGAGGTGGACATGTYCCATGCCATGGAGGACTRCAGGGCACGGATGMCTATCCGGCAGGATGCCAAGGTTAGTCCTTTTTTGTTTTTAGGAGATTACCACATGTATGTGAATTTCATCTGCTAATAACAGTTTTCTTTTCTTATCCACCAAGGTGCATGGTGTACCTCGGCAGACCCTGGCGGGCAGGCTGAGCATCTGGGTGATCCACGGTTTTCTCAGTGGACCACCCACATTGCTTGCGCCAAAGGATAAAAATTCTCTGGTGCAGTATCTACTGTGCCAGTCATGGGTTCCCCTTCACCAGACAGAGGCTGATAAAATGCGCCAACAAAATAGGCAGGTATTTGGTGTTCTATGTGTTTATGTATATAAAATGCTGGACTGACTGTTCTCAATGTGTGTGACGTAAATGTGGATGCTTATGGTGATGACAAAATAAACATTTTGATCCTGGATGGAAAATGTATATTCTGTACTAGGTTTTGGCACCCAGGGGAGACAATCCCACCACTGGGGAAGAGATGGTGGGAAATGTTCAGAAGGAGTCACAAGAAACTGAGCATGAGGAGGACGGACACCCTGGACACGGGGAGCAGAGTGTGCCACCCGTCCAACAATGGACACCTTCTTCACTTCTTATGAGAAGCTCTTGGAGGAGAGTGGGTTAAGGGAAAAACCCAGACAAATGTGTAACTGTGATGAGTCTGTGTTCGTAGCGACCAGAGCAGGCCCAAGTGTTTCCCCGGCTGCCACTACACACTGGGAGTCCCTCCCCCGCCTGCCTTGTATGGAAGGTCCAACAGTGGATACATTGACAGGGACCTGTTCAGGAAGTGGTTTCAGCATTTCATTCAGCATGAGAAATTGCCCTCTTCGATGGGCACAGGAGCCACATGGACCCGGAGGTGCTCGCGGCAGCACTAAGGGAAGGGGTTATGCTTCTTTGTCTTCCACCACACTGCCCCTATGTCCTGCAGCATCTGAACGTGGGATACACTTTGTCCCTTTAATGGCTGAGTTCTCCAAGGTAGCTGGAGACCTCAGCCATTTCGACTATAGAAAACAGTCTATAGTTTCTATAGGAGTTGAAATTTTGTCTCTGAGTGGTACAGAACAATTTTCTACAGCCTTTTCATGACAGGGTTCAGATTTCAGAAATTTTTACTCTGATCTGGGGTCTGTTTATAAGGCCACAGTGAATGCTATGAAAGGACCGACACTGCCTACGTCTTCCTCTGGGTGTCTGTACGTCATCAGTTTTCAATGAAATCGATGGGACGTTCACAGCCATTATAAATGACAAAAATGTACAGAGACCCCTCTTTCTCAATGTGCGCCTCAAGCGTGAAGGCCATCGGACCTGTTTCGTTCCAAATCGTTTTCTAACCAGGAATATTTCTCCGGTCATGTTTTCAGTCGTTATAGTTGTTTAAAACATCATAATGTAGTGAATTTGAACCGTTTTATATATCAATTTATATCCGTTTTAGTGCGATTTTGAGGAATTTCTTTTGTTGTGCGTTCTGAAAGTTTGGACACACGTTTAGGGATCGGTCGTTGGTGATGGACATTTCGAAGGACAGAGGACATCTATCGACAAAAGACGTTTATAACATAGAAAGGATACATTGCCCAAGAATATGATGGAAGAACAGCTCAAAGTAAGCAATATTTAATATGATAAACCGTGTTTCTGTCGAAATATTTTAAACGCATCATTCGCCATTTTGTTTGGTATAGCTTCACTTGGCCAACCCTGTATTGAAAAGTAAGGATAATTTTAAAAATGTAAATCCGCGGTTGCATTAAGAACTAATTTGTCTTTCGATTCCTGTAAACCCTGTATTTTTAGTCAAGTATATGATTAGCTTTCAATTAAACTAGATCACTCTGATAGATGACGTCAGACATATTGAGGCTTGATTTCCTAGTATTTTTTATTGTGTAACCACGGTTTTTTGGCTAAATATGCACCTTTTCGAACAAACTGTATATGTATATTGTAAAATGATGTTACAGGAGTGTCATCGGAAGAATTCTGAGAAGGTTAGTGAAAAAATTAATATATTTTGGCGGTGATTACGTTATAGCGCTCTTTTGGCTGGAATCGATGCTCTGGGAACGTTTGTTCATGTGGTATGCTAAACTTATCGATTTATTGTGTTTTCGCTGAAAAACGCTTAGAAAATCTGAAAATATGGTCTGAAATCACAAGAACTGGGTTCTTTCCATTGCTATGCTTTGTCTATTTTTATGAAATGTTTTATGATGAGTAAATTGGTCATACACGTTGCTCTATCTAGTAATTCTAGTCGATTTGTGATGGTGGGTGCAATTGTAAACTGTGATTTCTACCTGAAATATGCACTTTTTCTAAACAAAACTATCCTATACCATGAATATGTTATCAGACTGTCATCTGAAGAGGTTTTTTCTTGGTTAGTGGATATCAATATCTTAGTTGAGCCGAATTGGTGATAGCACCTGAAGGAGTAAGAAACTGATGGAGTTAGAATAGTGGTGTATTTTGCTAACGTGTTTAGCTAATAGATTTACATATTTTGTCTTCCCTGTAACACATTTAAAAATCTGAAATGGTGGCTTTATTCACAAGATCTGTATCTTTCATCTGGTGTCTTGGACTTGTGATTTAATGATATTTAGATGCTACTATCTACTTTTGAAGCTATGCTAGGTATGCTAATTAGTGTGTGGGGGGTGGGGGGTGCTCCCGGATCCGGGTTTCTGAGGCAGTAAAAGTTAATCCCTTCATCACATAGAGCATGTCCTTGCAGCGCTGGTACGGGTAGTAGAATACTCTGGTAAATTCTGATTTGTTTACCATGTAGGAC